>NC_135437.1:8872594-9472594 GCF_051991255.1 Vanacampus margaritifer
TTCAGACAAGGTCTGTTGAATGTTACAAGGCACCTGTTTGTGGTCCAGCAGGCCTTCGGTGGTGGGGAAGCACAGAGGATAGGAGTTTTTCTCATAGGCCTCTTGGAGGTAGTGGAGTTGGAGACGAGCTGTGTTTACTGTAGTCTTTAACATTTGTCTGTTTCTGTAGTGGATGGAGACCTCCAAGTCTATACTCCAATACGGAGGCAGATACGGATTTACTGGGAAAAGAAAAGTCAAAGTCATGGCTGAAAGAACAAGATCATGTTAGGATACACGTGGGTGGCTAAAATGAGTTCCCTCAGGAGGGCTTCTAAGAGATTGGGGAGTTCCATTATAGTACTTTCCATCAATGTACAGTAATGTAGTCTTTTCCCTACAGAGCTAACTCAAACTTTACTTTTAGGAACTTTTGTCTGAAATGTCTTCTTTACTTGTGAGGCTTTAGTGTTGGAAATGCCCACCTTGTAAAAGATGAGTGGCGTTCTCAGACCAGTTTCCCTGAACAGTTGGATGCTGCAAATATTCTTTTAAGCGCCCATCCGAAAGAGAGAGGAAATGAAAATTTTAGTGAATAACATAAGATGGAGAAGTGTTATTTTAAGTAAATGGGATGTACCTGATGGTTGGCTGCCACCTAAGGCCATAGAATTATGAGCAAATTGTTGCTGTTTGGAGAGGGAAAACAGCATTGAGGCATTACAGCACTCCACAACACACTATTATCTCACTCATTAGCACAGACATCATTTTGATCATGACCAGTTTGTCAGTTATATTGAAGGTGGAAATGCACCTCTGGGGGAGCCCTGTAGAGGTCTACAATCATGTCAGACTCCTCCAATGGATTTTGTAGATTTTGTATACTTTCCTCTGGGCCTACAAATGAATGAAAAACAACAACAAATAAAGTTAGTCAATTTGCTTTGACAATTGAAGATCTGGATAAAGTCGAACCCGTCTTACTCTTAGTGTTGATAATCTCATAGATTTTATGAGGGTCTGCAGTCTTGGAGTTATCTTCAATCAGTTTGAAGCGCAGTGAATGGTTGTTCAGGTTACAGCGAAAGTTTGTTTTCCATCTGGCCTTATTATTTGGGGATGCACTGATTTTCCCACTGACAACTGCCCAGTCCTGTGAACCATCCAGTCACATCTTAAGTGGAATACAGTGAATTGAACTGTCATTCAGTTATCAGCTCTGCATATCAATGTAAATACAGTATATAGTCTAGATCAGGGATGAACTGATAAGTCGCATACAACTAGGAAAAAAATTAAAATAATTTGTATTCTGGCGACCCAACTTCCCACAAAGAACATGTATTACAGTATTGGGAAATGTGAGGAAATTGTACTCATTTGCGCTCTGGTCACTAACTATGCTGTAAACAAACAAAGTGCAGCTCAGCCTCTGTCTAGTGGACATCATAGCTAGCAATATGTTTTTGGTGGTATGTCAAACTCTTTTCAAATGGTGTTTAAAGATGTAACATGCACATGCATTTCGTGAGGATCTTTTGAAACAAACCAAAAAATGCTTTATTTTTCCTAACTTACCTAAAAATGGGTTGCAACTTTACAACAACATGGAGATGCAGCTAGCTACCGTAGTTTTTGAGTCAAATCAATTTGAATATGTGTTGCTATTTTAACCATTTTCATATAGGCTTCTTTTGTTCACTTTTACTTGGTCAAAATTATACAGTACCCTTTTCAAAACATACCTGTCAAATCCAGTGTTCTCATTGTATAATATGGTTAGATTTTTTTAGATTGCGTTAAAAATTACCAAGATTTTTTTTTATTGTGCCAGACAATAAAATAACAGTTTTATTTTGATAGGGTTTTGAATACATTTTATGTTTAAAAAAAAAAAAAAAAGCCAAATATTTTTTGGGGTGTCACATTCACATTTCCAACAAATTGACTTTAAAATGGTTAAACTCCAAATTTAGACTTAAAGCTGCTCTTTGTAACGATTTGCCCCAAAATATCTTTACAATAGCCTTTTTATTTGACTACTTATGACTCAAACATCTTCCAATTAGTAGATTAACACCTTAGCTGTTCACAATGGGTACTCCTGCAAGCCTCTGCCAATAGTTTTCAGACTGGATTTGGGTTTGAATTTCCCACCCTCTGTCTGCGGATGTGACGTCACGTCCGCATTCTGTGCGTGAAGAAGTGTGTTTGCAGTTTAATTTTTCATCAACAGGTGGCAGTAGGGATTCAAAATTGAATTTTCTGCACTCAGTAGCTTTGACTGTATTGAACAAATGAAGCTTCATGTAGCACTTGATATTACTTTATTCCTCTAGATGGCACTCTTGGTTTAAAGATGCAGTGGAAATGTAATCAATTTCCATAGCACTAGCCTTTATCTTTAAACTGGGAGCACCATCTCGAGGAGTTAAAAAATACATCACAAGTGCTTCATGAAGCGTCATTTTCCCATCACTACTTAACTGTACATTTAATAAAATATAAAATAATAATAAAATAAAAAACAAAACAATGCACTATTTTTACACAATTGAAACCTCATTTAAATATTGAACTGTAGAATGTGGCAAACAAGTGTGCCACCCTAGAAACATGTGACAACTTGACCTACATGAAATAATTTCGTGTCGGCATAACCGCAGTCCCTTTTGGAGTTGTGTTTCCAGGGAATTCGGATCTTGTTTGGAGCAACGTAGCGCAGACCTTCATGTCGACCCGCCTGCACTTGCTCTATGAGCCAGCTGGCAAACGGTGGCTTGTTAGGGCTGTAATGAAACACGTTGGGTTAGTCATCACTCTTGTTTTGCTGACACTCAGGAAGAATTGGGAGACTATCAGATGAGTAATAACTGAGTAATCCCACACTGGAAGCTTTAAAGGGAACCAAACTACCACACGATCACACATTTTCCACCTGCAAGCAAAAGAGATTAAGATGGAGAAAATCTTACCATTGCATTTTTTGGCACTTGTTCCTTCCTTTACCAGGAGTTGAACTGATTCTTTCCGGCACTGAATGAGATTTTATACACGCACTCACACGCAGCATCACCCGACGTGGGAGGGCACCACTTCCTGTTGTATTTCCTGCCTCAAAGTGTGGAGGAGGTGGCTTCAGGTGCATAAATTAAGCAAACCGGTATTTTTTTCTTTTTGCCTAAATCAACGTGTACATTCGGTATTAGGTGAAAATGAAAGTTGTCTAGGAATGATGTCATCGCTTGTCTTGCACTATCCTTCCGTTGTATTTCATCAGTGATTTCAACCAACTGAAGCCCTGAGACCAAACCTACTATATTCCAAATATTTTCTTAATCCCCTGATGGATGATTAGGTGCTAGTTATGAGTTTATTGCACAATTTGCGATTTTTGTCTTTGTTTTGCTTTGCTTGCCCCAGTGGTGGACTGCTGTCAGGTCCACTGGAAGCAAATTGGGGTTCAGTGTCTTGCTCAAGGACACTTCAACATGATCACCAGGGATGGAGATGGCCGCTCTACTACTGAGCCATGCCAAGAGGATTCACTGCTCTGTGATGATGCCGTGCAAATGAAAGCTAATACTGTAGGTCTGTGCATATATTTTTGTGGCTGAAACTAAAGTACGAACGAGACCCATTATGTGACATGAAATATTATCCACCTGCCCTTACTTTTAGTTGAGGTTGCTCACCAAAATACTCAATAAGAAATTACTCACAGATTTCAAGTTAAATACATCATCTCTAAATGAGGTGTCATAATCCACACCGAGGGACTTTTGGCGTCAGGACCCTGCAGGTGTGCGATTGTATTCTGTGTAAGTGAGTATTAATAACTGGTGGTGGGGCACACCAGCTTCCTGATTTAATCTTCAAAACCAACCACCGAACGGTGCTTCTCTATTTATAGCGCCATAGTGTTTCCACACCTGAGTGGACTGCAAAACTGGAGGATCAAGTTAGTTTTCACCTTTTGTTTGCCATTTTCTATCCACACTCACCCAACAGTCCAACATTTTTTGGCCCAAATATTTCCTGAAGCTTTTTCTCTCTGTTCTTTAGAAACATGCACAATTGAGATGTCAGTAATACAGAAGTGGTACATACACAATGTGGACACTTCCCCATTCCAGCTATGTGGACTCCTTTTGAGGTCTCAGGTTTCATGGATCAGCTTGTTGTGAGATCTGATAGGGATCTGTCTATAAAATGTTCTTAATAAAAATGCACTTTTAAGCACTTTAAGTGTATAAATGAGTGTGTTTTTTTTATAGGTGCAGTGACGTGGCATTTGAGTTACTTGAAAATAGAGGAAGTAGACAGCAAAACAAAACACAAAGGAGATGCACTAATTAGGAATTAAACATTTAAAGATCTTGTAAAATGCATTCAGAGGTTTGTTTCAGAACACGTGATACATGTTTGAAAAGAATTGCTGAAAAGCTGCCAAGACATGATTATATATAATAGCTTGCTTGTACAGTACCTTTGACCATATTTTGTCTTTAAGATTCTTACAATCTTCGCTGACCTACCTAATTGCTCCACTTGCAATACACACCAATGTAAGAAGGCTATTTCACTCACTGTCTTTGAACCCGGACAGGGGGGAGAGGTTTCATTCCTTAAAAAAGATTTGATCTGAGCTAAAGATGGGAAAAATTGCTACAAAATGAGCTAAAATTCATATCGGTCGGTTAACGTATGGGCGCGCAGCGTGTCTTGGAAAGAGGTGCTTTATGTGTGATTTTGTGTTTCCTTTTCCCATTCATTCCTATGGTACTTTTTGGGGGACTTTTTTGGGTATTGCGTCGCCATGGTAAGTCAGAATTCCTAGAAAAATAATGCCGCACCGAGTCAGTTCGAGCCGCATCGTTTGATACCTCATTCGTGCCGGTGCGATCTACGGTACGGGCCGCATTCTTGCGGAAAAATCGGTGGAAGATTAAAAAATAAAAAGAGCTAGAAAAATTCCCGCGGAAATTTTGAATGGGACTGCTGACTCTTGTAAATGAGCTGAACAGTTTAAAATTTAAACGACTGGAATCGGTCAAGAAATGTGGAAGTTAACCATAATCAACATAAACTAAAAGTATCTTACTGTCCATAAAAAAATGTAAATGAGCTGAACAGTTTAAAATTTAAACGACTGGAATCGGACAAGAAATGTGGAAGTTAACCATAATCAACATAAACTAAAAGTATCTTACTGTCCATAAAAAAAATGTAAATGAGCTGAACAGTTTAAAATTTAAACGACTGGAATGGGTCAAGAAATGTGGAAGTTAACCATAATCAACATCAACTAAAAGTATCTCACTGTCCCTTTAAGAAAAATGCAAATTCGCGCACACACATTTGACTTGGAGACGTCACGCACCCACATTCCATTGATATTGTATGAGAGACGCACACCTCGAACAAAAGCCTCTCCCGACTTAACGGTTCAAGATGCAGATTCAAGAAATGGCTCGTTAGAACGGCAAGGGTTTGGGGAACGTGAGCATGTTCTCACTTTTTTAATCGGATGAAAAATGACCAAATGAGAGCAGGTTGAAAACTTATGATTTATCCAAAATGAAGAGGAAAAAGGAGGCAAATTTAACATGGAAAAGATAGGCGAGTTAGTCCGACTTCTCCTTGCTTAAAGTGAAAATAAAGGTACTAAATTACACCTTAGCCAAATAAATAATAAATTTATTAAAAAAGACCTTTGAAAAATAGTTAGTTTGTCTGAAAGAAGAGACTTGTCACTACAAAATGTGAGAATTTGATGTCTAGTGAGCAAAGATTGTGGCCATGGTGACGAGTTGAAGTGAAACTTTTGACTTTTGGAAATAGTTTTTTTTGGTTCCCGCCACTCAAAGCCTAATTGCTCCACAGAGTGTAATAGAAGGCTATTTCACTCACTGTCTTTGAACCCGCACAGGGGGGAGAGCTTTCATTCCTTGAAATAAATTTCGACACTGAGCTAAAGATGGGAAAAATTGCTACAAAATGAGCTAAAATTCATATCGGTCGGTTAACGTATGCGAGCGCAGCGTGTCTTGGAAAAAGGTGCTTGATCTGTAATTTGTTCCCCCTTTCTCCATTCATTTCCTAAGGGACTTTTTGGGAGTTTTTTGGGAATTGCGTCGCCATGGTAACTCGGAATTCCTAGAAAAGTAATGCCGCACCGAGTCAGATCGAGCCGCTTCGTTTGATACCTCATTTGTCCCGGTACGGGCCGCATTTTTGCGGAAAAATCTGGGGATTTTCTAGGGTGGAGAGTAATATGTGCTGCTTTCAGCAGTCCCATAATAAACCCAGGTTCTGGGTAGAATAACAATATGTGCCTGCTTGCTACGCTCAGCAGTCCCATAATAAACCCATTTTCTGGGTGGATAGTAATATGTGCGGCTACGCTCAGCAGTCCTATAATAAATAAAAAAGGAGAGCAATGATGACATGTCAAATCGAATGAACAATACTGAGCTCTCCATAAAAATAAATTAAAAAAGGTGCGCTGCCGCTGCACACCTGCAAGTCGGATTCACATTTTCAACATCATGCAAATCAACTTGCCATTGTGATTGGTTAGTTAAGATCCAATCACGAAGCAGAATGATGCGTTTTATTGGTTGCGACACATGCAAGCATCGACGGGTCTGAAGGGGTTAAGAACGAAGCCAACAATTTGCTCATGCTGCGGTCATGAAAGCGGACTTATTACATTTAATTATTGTGTGTCAGCAATTTTGAAAAGGACAAATGCAAATGAGCACCTGACACCCACCTACTGACTTTTATTGCCACTTTGACCTTTCTGGCCTGGCATTTGGCGGGCGGCTTGAAGGCCAAACACAAAGACATCCAAAAACGCAGACGCGTTCCCACACATTTGGATTTTTTGGGCTTCGGATCTTTTCAAATGGAAAATTCCCACGAGCGACTCTTGCCAGTCCCAAAGTGGCGTTTGTTTGATTTTGCCGGCGCTAAATGAAGTCGTTCGAGTTCATGGCAACAAAACTGAAAGGAGGTTTTCATGGTGGGCGGATGGCGGAAAAAAAAAAAAAAAAGTTAATCAGCAGTCGTCAGACGTGTTTGATGACATTCCAAACTGCTGCTGGTATGTAAGACATTTTCCCATTTGGAACTTCCAAATGTCCAAGCGTTTCATAGCTTTGAGCTTGGACCTTGAATAAGACAGGGATGTCTAACTCATATTAGCTCAAGGGCCGCATAGAAGAAAATAAAGTGGGCCGGATCGGTAAATTAATGGTATATAACTTAAAAACAATTGCCGTCAATTATATGCGGATTTTCGCTATTTGTGGGCTACCCCCCCCCCCTTTCACTGTAATGTGTCTTACTGTATTGTTGTCCCTCCTTCAACTCTCCCTCCTGTTCACGCTCTCACACACCTTGTGTTGTATTTGGAGGTTAAAGGCAGTTGTTCCACATTTGCAAGACTCATATTCAAATGGAAAGTCCCACAGACCACTTGTTCTACATAGTTTTCACAAAATTTTCCCATAAAACATTATGTGTTAAGAGTGGGTGTGAGTAATCAGGGTTGTCCCTGCTGTTGACACATGCCCGCCATAAAAGCATTGTGGTGCGTGCGACCTTTGGCGTTTAGTATAGTATAAGCGCCATCCAAAAGAAATAGATCCCCTAATCACAAATACTGAATAGAAGGAGGATTTATTTTTCTACTGTCTTTTCACCAAGTGTTATCATGGAGAAACTGCAGTTTGTGTGAAATTCCATCAAGCACAAGCACCCCCCCCAAAAAAATACTCATAGATTTGCAGATTTTCTGAACATATGAAGAAAATGTGCAAAGTTCACTACTAAAGTAACTTCCATAGAAATAGCACTTGAGCTAAACATAATACAATTAAATTGGGAAATAAAATGTAAATCGGCAGCACTTACTGTATTTAATGTAATAAAAATCACACCACCCAACAAAAATATCACAAAAAAATATATCTACTATAATGATCTCCAAGTGTGAATTCATGGCCTTGAACTCATCTAAATGATTATTGTGCTGCCAATCAGTTGTAACGGGTTGGTGCACAGGTTCGTTGTACCTTCTGCCATCTAGTGGAATAACTTGTCATTGTTCTGAACTTCTGCCTCTCATCATACAGTACAGTACGTCGCTAGCCGTGATAAAGACAGAAAACATTATTTTCAGAATTCGTACGGCACACCTCTCTCTCTCTCTCTCTCTCTCTCTCTCTCTCTCTCTCTCTCTCTCTCTCTCTCTCTCACACACACACACACACACACCGGTCTAATGAGATCTATCCTCATAGCTTGATTAAAGAAGAACAAAGAAATGGATGAGTTCGCGAAAAAACATTGAAGTTTATTTTTATGAAGTAAAAAAATGCGGTTCAGAGTTTCATAGTTGCAATCAATGTCGGCCTTCCTGGGTGATGTTCGGATCCGCTCCCGTGCTTGCATAGGTAAGGTTGTCTTTGGTTACTCTGGTCCTCCCACATGGCAAAAACATGCACGTTTGGTGGAAGACCCTCTACAAAGAAAAATAATAAGCAAAGAAAATTGACAGATTTGTGTCACGTTGTAAGTTTTGGGGAGGTGACCTGAAGAGGTCCATTGGTTGCAATTACTGATTCATGCCACATGATGGCGTAATTATCTAATTTTTACCCCCACATGGATTGCACGAGCTTCTCAAAAGAGCGACGATGTATTGCTTTCTGAACCCGAACGAACCCAAGTGTTTTAACCCGCCCCCCCACCCCCCTTCTACGTATATTTTTAAAAGCATGGTGCACATTTAAACCTGCAGGTTTAATTCTCTTATCAAACTGCTGTCCACTCTGCGATGGTGCTGAAATGCCTCCGTGCACCTGCAGGTCGATTTGGGATTAGGAACTCGCCCTGCAGCAATGCCTTTAGATTCCAACATGAGCGAACGCAACAGAGTGCACATAACCTGCATGTCATAAACACAATGTTTACTTTGGAGTGAATCGCGTCCTCGCGCCAGTTGTCTAATTGCCAATTACTGTGCACACAGACACGCTTAGCATCTATTTGGCTGCGTAAAGCTGTAGCCTGGATACAGCACCGAGCGTCTTGGTATTTGTGATCGTAAAGAGCCGGAGAAGAAGGACGGTGGGGGGGCGAAGACTTATAATTTGAAGACTTGCCAGGGGTACATTGTCAAATTCAAAAGGCATTTCAAAGAGTCCAACCATTCACTTTTTTCATTCTCCTCTTTTTTCCAGTCTTTTCTGTATTGCCCCCACTCCCTCCCCATCTCGCCCCTCGAGCTCCCTGCTTTCTTCTCGCACGGTTGCAGGCCGTTTGAATGGACCAATGGGCCTTCAAGTTGGAGACATTGGAATGCAAATGAGGCCAGCGCGTGCTCGGGACCCAGTGAAAGCTCAGATTGTTTATTGAGCTCCCGGAGCCACGCGCCTGGCCCGAGGGAGTCGGCCCGCGGAAGAATCACACAGCGGGGGCGGGGCCTCGCTACGGAGCGTGCGAGGAGGGGGTGGGGTGCGCGTCGGGGCGCGTGTTGAAAAAGAGGAGTGCTGCCAAAGTTTGGGTCACATCGGCTCGTGCAGAACAGCAGTCAAGAGAGACTTGGACCAAAGTCGGCCACCACTCGGTCCTCCCCCCACGCGAAGGACACGAGAGCCAAGCGTCACCGCATCCATCACGGCAGCTGTCAACAGACATGGCAACCATCACCACCACGCAGAGCGCCTTCACCTTCGCGCTCACGGAGAGACGCGCCGGCTTGAGCGTGCACGCCGCCGCGCAGGATTGCTCGCTCCCGAGCGCGCACGAGCAGAACCGAAGCAAGGTGCTGAAGAGACAGCGCTCCAACTCGCCCGAGCTGCTGCGCTGCAAGCGGCGCCTGAGCTTCAATGGCCTGGGCTACTCCATCCCGCAGCAGCAGCCCGTGGCCGTGGCCCGGCGGAACGAACGCGAGCGGAACCGGGTCAAGCAGGTCAACATGGGCTTCCAGACCCTGCGCCAGCACGTGCCCAACGGGGCCGCCAACAAGAAGATGAGCAAGGTGGAGACCCTGCGCTCAGCGGTGGAGTACATTCGAGCTTTGCAGCAACTTTTAGACGAGCACGACGCGGTGTCGGCGGCCTTCCAATGCGGGCTGCCCTCGCCGACGCTTTCCAACACGTACTCGGCTGACCCGGAGTCGCCCCACTCCACGTACTCATCCGACGAGCCTCTGAGCTCCGAGGAGCAGGAGTTGTTGGACTTCACTACCTGGTTCGACCGGTACTGACGCAGCACCACGCGGCGGCGCCCGAGCCGGCGCATTGCTGAGACTGGACAAGCGGCGAGTACGAACGCGAACTGCGAGCAAATTAAGCAGCCAAGCAATAATGGCAGGAGCTGAGGGAATGAAGGAGCTGTTGGACTGTGTCATGTTGACGCGTTGAAGTAAATACTGTTGAATAAGTGCAATTATTAGGTGACGCTCACGCACACGCACGCACACACACGCAACCGTCCTCATACGACTGAAGATGGACACACATGTACATTTCTTTCTTGTCATTCATTGTAACCTGAAGACCTATTTTTGTACACTGAAAATTGTCACTGAACTGGATTAAGTTTTATCAGCAATATCAAGGCTACTACCTGGGACGAAATAGTTTTTTACCCCTTGAAAAATAAGGGGTGAAAAGGAGATCTCTTTTGATGTATGCACTTGTTCTACACTTCCTGTAGCCTCCAAATGTATATATTTGATTTTAACAGATATATTTGTGTAAAACGAGTTTTTATAAATAAAATAATCTATTTATATTACATGCTTGTGTTCACGTGTATGTGTGTTGGTTTGCTTCCATCTTTGCCACCGTATGTTCACGCGTGGGAGGGAGTGTGCGGCGGCAATTGAGCAAACTATGGAGCACTTCTATTCAAGTCCAACCTCCTCAGTGACCTTTCCTCGACTTGATTGGGCACATGGGGCTAAAATTGCGCAGCTGGGTGAGCCCTCAATAAGCATGAGAGACGCGCACCTTTGTCTGCATTCAGGGAGGGGAGATTAATATTACTTTTCTTGCATTGCATTGTTTCATGCGTGCACTATTGCGCCTGCAGGGAGAGTGTTTTGGGGGGAGAGGAGGAGGGGCCATTTCACTCGTCTCAAAGCCCATTTGAAATACGGCCCAGGGAAAGTCAGCAAGACAATGCGACAGGTCAAAATTCGTATTGGCCTGACTAAGATCAATCTAAATAAAAACCTGGCCTTGTAGGCTGGTTGTATCCCCGACTGTGTTTTTCAAGCAGGGCTCAATCACAAGCACATCTCCCGTTAAAAGGGGAGCACAACACCCCACTGTGGGCGCCATTGTGCTTCCTTTGCGCCTCATTATTTACATTTGGGGCCTTTATTGTAAATGATTGAACTCAATTATTACTATTATGATCGTAGCCATCAATGGCAAAACAGCCACACAGATCATGACTCAAAATGCATTTTTCTCCCACATGCAACTTGTGTGGGGCACTACAATTATCTATTGAATGATTATAATCAGAGCTTATATAAATACACACTTCTTTTTTGTAAAAATCAATGTAATTAAGAGTAATAATATCATTATTGTGCTTTTAGTGTAGTAGTACATAAATAAAAGACAAAAACCTTTAGTAATGTTTCATTAAAAAAATCATATTTATTATATTGATAATACAGTAAAATCTTTGACTGTGAACACAATCCGTTTTAACGTCAAAACCAGTTTCTCATAGCAAGCAATGCAAATGAAACTATCCCTGTACAGGGGCTTATGGCAGAAAATTTTCAGTGGGTTGTGGTGGCCAGGGTGCCACAACACCTCGTTAAGGCGTGGCTGTAATGAGCACATTCACATGCTCATAATCACATCTGCAATTGAGAAGTACAGTAGTTGTTTATCATACCATCCACCGTCACGGTTTCATGAAATAAAGCGCACACATATTCAGAATTTTTATTTTTTTTTAAATTTTATTGTTATTTTTTTTTATTCTTCTACATATTCAGAACCTTGATCCACACACACATAATTAGGGATAGGCATCAAGAATCAAGTGGAACCGGGACTAATGTTCTGGTTCTCCCCGAATGCATCAGATTTTAAAATGTCAGTGCTATATTTTGATGCTAGCTCGCCGCATTTGGGAAGCTACCAAACACAACTGTAGAATGACCAGTAAGAAATGTGTGTGCACCGTGCAAGAATACACACTGAGCTACACAAAATCAAAGAACCAGCAGGAAGTGTACCGGTATGCTTGATTCTTACGAGTGACACTACTCAGTGGAGAAGTGGTGGTGGGGCCGGGAGACCAGTGTCATGAAATAATATCGTGCAAACCAAATATGAGAAACACGGAACAGAGTTGCTTGATAAATAATAATAAATATTTATTTACTAGATGAGGCCATTTTATATGTCGTTGTCTCATAGACTACATTTACATGCCATCAATATTCGGGTTAAGGTCAAAATCTAGTTTTTGAAAGATTTGGAAAGATAAAAATGCAAATAGACGTCATTTCTGCTTTTTATTTTCTACCATTGATAAAACACATTATTTTCATGTTACTCACCAAACTAATGAAAAAGCCTGGTTACTGCGTCAAACTTTTCGTCGTTTTTGTTTATCTCTGCTTCTGTATTTCCAGTGGGTAGGCATATAAGTACTTTCTGTACTAAAAAAAAACAAGATTCCTTGCGAATAGAGCATGCTCAGAACAAATCATAGTTCACGTTTATATGGAGAAGAATTTGGGATAGTAAAGTACGGAAGCGTGGAACTGCCAATGTGGAGTAAGCAGTTTTCAGTGGCGCGTTTGAACATATTTGTACATTCGACCAGCCTCGCAAATGTGCTTAAGATTACTTGTAGGCTAAATGCTACAAACAGAATATTTTCCTATAATGCTATGGAGTATTACAGTACTTGCGCGAGTAAGAAATATATGTTTTTTTTAGCATTTGTCTCACATTATACCAATATGTTCGAAAATTAAGTACAAGATTTTGCTTATTCATAACTTTTATGATTTATTATTATGTCTACAGTACATGATTTAGGTTAGGCATGTTTTCCCATAATGCATGCTCAAAACAATGCCACGTGGCATTATGCAAAAATGTGTTATGTTTGTAGCATTTAACCTACAAGTACATTCGACCGTAATTGCGAGTATGTTCAAATGCGTTCCAATGTACTCGCCAGTCAAAAACGTTTGCTAAGCATTGGTAGTTCCACGTTTTTGTAGAAAAGAGGTAACTCAGGGGTGTTCCATCCATCCATATTGTAGATTTTATTTGACAGTGACTGTAAAAATGAAATGTTCTTTACTTAAGACACATTCTTTGAGAGCTTGTATTCAGATCAAATGTGAATTTGTTCTTTAAATATGCAGCAAGTACAAACAAATTGGTGTACTTTTTCTTCTTTCTACTATCTCTTTTGATAAGTGTGCCTTTTTCTGATATTACAAGTTCTGTTTCGGGTTCTATGGTAATCATCCCACACTCCTCTCACCTCACTCGTACAATCCTGTGGCAGCATAGCACAACATCCCAAGTAAACAGTTGTTTACTCATAAGAGTTTCACGATTATGATTACATTTACTCCCTGATTTTGCTCCATGTAATGACATGGTTCTTCTGTGCCATTGAAAGGCGAGGGGCGTGGGTTCTATTCAACTCAAGTTTAAGTTACGGGTCCTTGAACGCTCTGTTAAAAGGCTACACACACGCGCACGCACACACACGGCCTGCAGGTGTTAGCCACGTGCCTGCACTTGGGAGGGGGTGACAAAAGCTGTGCTGCATCTATTGGCCAGGATCAAACAAGTGATAAATGACTTGAAGGACATACTGTGTCGTAGAACCCACCGACGTCACCGGCACTCCCAAAGACAAATCAAATTGGGGCGTGCAACACCCCGCTGCACCATTATGACACGCTTGATGGTGTCTCTGATGTTCTGGAGTGTCAACCAGAGGCCAACTCCCTCCATGAAAGAAAGCGTTTGTCCACTGACGGATTGATTGATACGCAATTTTCCCCTCCGCTATAGCGGGACAAGATGAATTTATTCATGCTACTTTGTCCTGTAGGCTCATTTTCATGTTGCAAATATAAGGGCCGTGTTCGTGTTAATCCATCACTAAATAATCCATCACATGCAGCCCATTTGTGCATGCAGGCCAATGTGACGAGTCAAGAGTAGCGCGTGTGCGTGTATTCCACGACACAACATTAAGTCTGAACATATTGACATGATAGCAATCTAAGTGGTTCTGTTTGCGTAACTGTTGTGTGAAACACCTTTGAGGAGTTCAGTGTGATTCATTCAGCCATACAAGAGTGAGATTAGTGAGTTAGGTGAATTGACAACATGTATTTTTTCTTTGTACTCATTTACTTCTTTGTACTGTTTTATTCAAACAGTCTGGACCAAAGGTCATCATCATATTACATTATATAGAACTCGCACGCACACACACAAAGCTACAGCAAGAAGTTAAATTGGAGCTCAAACCAAGAATGAAGTCAAAGGAATTGTCTATAGACCTCTGAGACTAGATCGTCTCAAGAAGACACAGATAATTGGGACAGAAACATTTCTGTTACTTTGAAGGTCCCGATAAACACGAGCTCCATCATCCTGAAATGGAAGATTTTTTTTTAAATCACCAAGATTCTTTTTGGAGCGGATTGCCCTTCTAAAATGAGTGATCAGAGGCGAAGAACCTGTAACAGAGCGCCAATGTTCCTCTGTTGGAAGAAGAAAACCTTCTAAAAGAACAACCAATGTCAGACTGTGTTTTGTGTTGGGCCATTGAATTGTTGTGATCTTGTGTTATGTTGTTTCTTATGATGATGAAGTTATTTATCAATTTTATTTTCTCCAGTCATTTTTATGTTGTAGTTGCGACACAGTTACTTTGTCTTTTATGATGATTATGTTACCACTCTTAGTTTGTCTAGTCCTATGCAAATGTCCCTTATGTTGAGAATGTCGTCAGTCGCTCTTATTTTGTCATCTGGGCTTTTATTCTGTCATAGCGAATTTTGCATGGACCTAGCAAGAGTTACTGGATGACACTTTTGTCAGGCTTCTCTACTTACTGCTTTTGAGTTCTGCATCCAGCCCGCTGAAGGTTCTGAGTCAATGTTTCTCTGTCAAGTGTTTTTTTTTTAGGCCATCTGAATCCAACCCTGTTTTCTGTTGTTATTTTGTATTTTTAGATTCTCCGTTTCACAACTCCCACATCTTGTCTGCACTTGCGTCCTAAATCCGCACCTCACATAACAACCCATCTCCGCAGAAATCTACCAATCGAGTCTGTATGGAAGAGTGGCTGGACGGAAGCCTCTCTCTATTAAAAAGAACATGAGCAATACTCTACAGTGAAGCAGGAAGGGAGAGAAGAACGCAGGAAGGTTGAAGAGACCTCCAGTATGGAAGCCTGCTCCATTGCGCTCTTGACCTCAGACGGGGGTGAGGGTTCATCTGTCAGCAGGACAATGAGAGCCAAGATAATGAAGGAGTGACTTCAGGACCACTCTGTGCACGTCCTTGAGTGGCTCAGCCAGAGCCAAAACTTGAATCCAAGTGAACGTCTCTGGACAGGTCTGAAGATGGCCGACGATCTCCCTCTAAAACTGACGGATCTTGTGGCATATTTTCCAAATGACTTGAAATTGTTACTTTGATCTTTTTTTTGTTACATGTGCTCCTTTTTGGGGGGTCTTCTTCCCTCCCCCTAAAAGTAAAACCATCTGAGTCATTTAAAATGAATTATAGTGTGTGTGTTTTTTTACGTTGGTCCTTCCATTAACAGAGAAACAATTCTAAAGAACCCTATGGTGCTGACCCAGGTCATGGGTAGAACAAAACGGCGTCTTTAGGGCTTGAAGAGGTCTGAGATCCTTTAGAGTAAGTGTGTGGGAGTAAGTGTGTGTTCACGTGTGATGGAGGAAGGAAGCTTTGTTGACTCTAATTAAAATTGGCATGTTTTTGTGAAAAGTTGTACTGACAGCAAATACGCTGTAATGTGCATGCCAGGCCAGTAGTTGGCAATGTCACTTTATAAGGAAACACCAACACTTCCTCATATCCAAACTTTTTTGTTTGCATGTTTGAGAGCATCTGTGTGACCAGTTGAGTGGATTTAAAGGGGAAGTCAACCCCCCCAAAATAATAATAATAATAATATGTTCAATGCAGCCCCACTAGTCTAAATATGGTATTCTGGTTAATATTGTGTTAGTCAGTGGTGGAGTGGTTCCTGAAGAAGTGGGTATACTCAAAATTTTACTTACCGGTACTGGTACTTTTTAAAAATAATAATATTTTTTTTGCTTCGAGAAAAACGCCCTGATTTAAAAAAACGGTGACATGTAAGAAAATGCCGTCATTTTTAATTACGCACAATAATACAATTATCGTGAATGAACTGGGAGCAGTTTGTAATGTAAAATGAATTTATTATGAGGCAAACATGAATAATATGTTATCTACTTTAAAATTAAACTACATCTAAGTTAGGGCTAAGTACTAACTGTACAATAATACTTTAAGTTACTAAATAGAGTAGGCTATCCAATAACTTGGCTAAAGTTTTTTAGACCTAAAAATAAGAGGGGGAAAGCTTAATAGACACTGAGATCATTTCTGTTCTGGGCATTTATTACAGTTTCATTCATCAAACATTAGAGTCTAGCATAAAAGTCTTTCCAAACTGGGTTAATTATACAATTCCCTACATTATCCTAATCCAGCTAGTTTAGGTCTAATTGGAGAACTTAAGTTGCTAACGTTAGGATAACATTACATTTCATAACGTTAGCCTAGCCTAAACGCACAGTTTAACGACAATGTGTTAGCGACAAAATCCTCCTCTGTACAGTACAGTCAGTCACATTGCTGCCAGTTGTTTAAAACAATGATTTATTAGGAAACCACTTAAAACTTACCTGTAAATGATGTTTTCGTAGTTTGTACAGTATGTTGTTTGGATACATGCCGTCACTCACTGGAAAGACGTTTATTTCTGCCTCGCTCGGTCCTCGGCATGACCCGCCCATGCAACTCAATCTCTGATTGGCTTATCGGTTCTCATGTCTAATTAACCAATAAGGCAGTGAGTGCAGGCCAGCCAGTTAAATGCAGCGGAGGGTGGGTCATTGCTGAATGGTTAGTGGTGCGCAAAAACTGTCCATCAAGGAGAATTCAGAAGTGGGTAGACACAAACTTGACAAAAAAAAAAGTGGGTATATGGCGTATACCCGCGTCGTCCCTGGACTACACCACTGATGTTAGTGAAATAAGAGTTAAGCAGCAAAATCGAGCCGTTTTTATCCATCTCAGGGGGCGGCCATTTTGCCACTTGCTGTCGACTGAAGATGACATCAATGTTGCTCAGGTCTCAGGTAACAACCAATCACAGCACAGCTTTCAAAAAACAGGTGAACACTGATTGGTCGTTGCCTGAGACCTGAGCAACATCGATGTCATCTTCAGTCGACAGCAAGTGGCAAAATGGCCGGCCCCTGAGATGGATAAAAATGGCTGGATTTAGCTGCTTAACTCATATTCTAAAAATGTAATCAGAATCTCATGTTAAGACTAGTGAGGTCACATATAACATTATTATTGTCAAGAAATGTTTAAGGTCGACTTCCATTTCAATCAAGCAAAATTCCGATGTCTCCTGTTGACAGCAACAAAGTCACTTGAGCTTACTGAAGAAGAAACAAAAGTCAGTCTGACTCCTCAGTCTACGGAATGAATGGAGCGTGGACGTGACACTTCTTCATGTGTGAGGACCCAAGCTCAGGCTGGAGGGGGTGGAGGGTGTGTATAGAGATGGAGTTGGAGGTGCGGCTGTGTAGTAGTGTGTTGTGTGGAGGTGGCGGGGGCTGCGATTTGCATGGGCTATTGTGCCGCACAAGTTTGGGTGTTTTTTGTTTTTTTTGTCCCGGGCCCTTTTGGCCATTTACTTCCACTCTGGCTGGCTGTGGTGGGCTGTGAATAGTCTCTGCTTGGAGGAGACACAAAGGCGCTTTTGTGCTCCGGCTGCACCATATTCATCATGTAATGCCTGTAAGACAAATCTGATTGGACGTCTGTGTCACTTTGATGTGGGTCCAGAATGCGAGTGGCCCTGAGATTGTTAACTTCACTCTCTATTGCCTATTCGGCGGCATTGATATGGGGGTGGAGTGGAGAAGAGGTGGCTTGGGGGAGAAGGAAAGCACAGGCAGGGGGTACGACTCATTATTTGCAGGAGAAAATTCATAATAAATTTGCCCATTCTACAAAACCGGGTCGAGATGATTGACACTGCTTTACAACCAGGCTCCTCAAAAGCGCTGATTTGACCAGAATGCTAAATAAATGGGGCGAGCGTGGACCTAATTCAAACAATTTTAATCCTCCCTGTCCTCCCTTATTTCTTCTTTTCTCATTTACCTCACACTTACGCTCTTTCTTAGCTCCAACTTTCTTGCCTCTTTTGTCTCATTTTACAGGTTAATTCTACTCTAACGGATGTGCTAATTATGATGGCTTAAACTGGAGGCTGGTGGAGTCCTGTGATACAGAGCTTATAGCGGCCGAATGGCTGTAATGATGGAATAGCGCAAGCTTGCAGCATGGAGTGAGACATGTGTTTTTCTTTTGTGTTATTAAGTATGGGGAAGTTTGAGCCAAGCTGGGAATTACGTCCGATTGTCCAATGACAGTCGACGGAGAAGGAAACTTGGATTTGGAGAGAGGGGGAAAAATGTAATTTTAATATATTAAACAGAAAATGACAAACACTGAGTATTATTATTATTGTTATTATTATTATCATTGTCCATTATGTATCGAACTTGTTGTACATCCCAACTGACTTTGGGCAAGATGTGCAGTACACCCTGCTGGATTGGTCATTGAAGCATAGACCTCTATACAGAAACTCCACTTGGACTACTTTTCTGGTTGTAAATGTGTCTGCCATATTTGATGTGGCAGGACCCCTGAAAATGAATGCACATCAATGCCACTCAACTTAAAAAAAAACAACAACCTACAAAGTGCACAAAATAATGTGTATTATTCACCCATTTACACACACTAATACATTTGGGAAATCGATTGGCACTAAAAACATGTGAAGTTATTAGATTTGATGGTTATACACACACATTCAGAATATTTCAATATTTACTGAATCATCGCATTAACAGTGTGTGACACATATAAATGTTAGTAAAAAAAAAATAATAATAATAATTTGAGTGTATGCATTCATTTAACACTCAAGTTGTTTTGTTGTTACGAGCGCAACTGTATGTAATGTGTTACTTGAGCAAGATTTTATGACGTGACTTTTTTTCCCTCAGTAACTTGGGACTTGCTGGAGACTTGAAGGTTAGTACTTGAGACTTAGTTATGACTTGCACGTATGTGACTTAATCCCACCTCTGACCTTGCCATATACATACCATAACCTCACCTGGCCACGTCAATCACATTGATGTACTGCAGTGAGGTGATAGAAAGGCCACCGAACAATCAACTGAACATTTTTCCAACTTTTTTGATCACTGTGATTGGCTGAGTCAGCGCACGGGGCAAGAAGAGCAAGAAGTGACAACGCGGATAAACAGCACTCAACTCAACTTTATGTTTTTTCAGGACAGCACACGTGAATATTAAAGTCCCCCATGAAGAGGATATGATCATATTTCAGCATGATTTCGGCAAGAAGATTTGCAAAGTCGTTATTGTATTTTGGAGGTCGGTAAATGACACAGCACAGCACAGTGACAGTTTGGCCGACTTCAAAGAAGGTGGCTTCAAAGCTGTGATCGATGTGGTAAAAAGACATCGTTAACATCATTTTTTATTTATTTTTAAATAGTCACCATTCCTCCACCTCGGCCCAACGTCCTCGAAGCGTCCAAGTAAGCACAGCCAGGCGGTAGTAATTCAATCATAGCGGTGGACTCACTAGCGACAGTCCAGGTCTCCGTCAGGCAGAGCAAATCCAAGTTGTTGGAAAGGAAAAACTCCCTCAAAATGAATTTGTTTGTCAATGACCGCGCATTTAACAGCGCGATCCTTGCGGGAGCAGCAGGGGTGCATGGCCCTTCCGTCCGGCGGTCTCGAGGAAGCTCCTTCAGAAGCTGGAGGTCGGCACCGCGTCCAAAACGCGGAGGGCAGCACGGCCGTAGCTTTTCGGGTGAACCGACGATCAGTAGCAGCCAGGAGTGGATAAGGGTCCAGGATACGCCGCAATGGAGTACATCCATGCGTTCGGGAACGAGAAGGGGACGAAGCTTGTTCCAGCGCCTGTTTTCGCTTCACCAGCTGGTGCCGCTGTCAACACCGGTATGAGTTGTTTATGTTTTTATAACCCGCCCCTGTAAAGAGGTTGTCGGTTGGTTTTAGAAATAATGACTACCGCCGCCGATGGTACGGAGGGGAATTACTTCTCGCGCAAGCGCTAAAGGTATGTAATAGTCGGTGTTGGTGCAGTGTATATTTACGTCATTTTTCTGCGCGACGTGCCGTTGTCTGGGCCAATGCCACAGTGGGTAGGCGTCGGTCACATTTGGCCGACGTCGGATTGGTGTATCTAGGCCTTTATGTCCGTGGAGCACAGAATCTGTCGGCCTGCACCTCCATCAAATTCCCCAGAATCACATTACACAACCTGTGTGGGAAACCTGGTTCCAGCAGGCATTAAGTTTAGTCTGCTTTCGTTTTTATTTTTTTTCTGGAGAGCTCAGTATTGTTCATTCGGTAATTTTACCGATTTGACATGTCATCATCATTGCTCTCTCTTTTCTTTAATTTTAAATTGTTTTATTTTTATTCTGTATGTGGGTGAGTATTTGTATGTGCATGTACGTGTGTGTGTGTGTGCATGCGTGTGAGTGTGTATTCATTAGTTCACCAGAAAAAAAAAAGAAGAAGAAAAAAAATAGTTTAGTCTGCTTTCAGCCACCAAATTGCCAGGTCTGTCAACAGAAACGGCGTCGGTACCCCGGAAATGGCCATTACAGCGCGGAGCCGTCTTGCCAAATTCCCAAATACCGGTACACTAAAACCAAAACAAAAAAAATCACATATTTATGACAGTTTTTACGCTCAAGCGCACTTATAGAGGCCAAAATGTTCTGTCATCATTTAAAAAAAAGTTAACTCCCCAAACGGTCTGAATACATATCATGTGTAGACTTGTCCTTTTTGAGTTCAGTTTAAAAAGCTTGTCTCTTTTCTTCTGCCGTCATCGGGTGTTTTCTTTCACTCAGCAAAACGTTGTAACGTCTTAAAGATGGGCTGCTGTGCAAATTTGTTGTCTGTCTACAGGCCCCGGTTTTACACACGCACACACTGACACCCTTCCAAACACACACAAACACGTACTGTACTCACACCGTTATACCCCTGAGTACTTCGCAGGTTGGAGCTTGCCCCTGCAGAACCTGATCAGTGACAAAGCACAACACACTCGCTGTCCTCAATATGGTTCATATTGTTTACCAAAGACAGAGGTATTTTCTTTCTTTTGTGTATTGTTACTTTATATCAGCTTAGTGTTGTATTTGGACATACAGTTTTTGAGTTTAAGGTTAGTTTAAGGGTAAATGTTGTAATAAATGTTTGTTAGGTTAGTTGGCATGTACTACTTGAAAGAAGTCAGGAATGTAGAATTTCAAATGAGTAAAACTATTAAATCATCTGACATTAAATGCTCTTGTTTCTCATATTAATTGTACTTAAACTTATTTTAAAAAAATGAGTGGTTAGAATTTTAATTGTTATTTGTTTTCATTTGGTGTTTAATTTACTTCTGTGGTGTTGTTATTTAAATGTATGTGACGTGACTAGTTATACTGTAAATGCGGGCTGGCCATCACATTATCCGTAACAAGCTCCCTAATAACCAAAAGAGCGTTGACATTTTCACATAATTGAATGAATATTTGTAAGTTAATTTAGGGGTTTGGGCAGACTGAGGGCGTTTTTAGATGACACGCCCCGGAGCACCTGGATTATTGACAGAAAGTAGACTAGGCTTTCGACCTGGTGAAGCTAGGTCTAAGTTGTGGTGCAGGTCACAGTGTACGCTCCATGTGCTAATTTGTAGCTATATGTTAGTTAGCTACTATTTTCCTAGTAGTTTGCCCAACACTGACAGCAGTGGTGCAATGGTCCGCCCATAAATGCATCAAGTAATGTTGGCAAAATACTTCTTAAACGGATATTCAGTTACAAATAAACTTAAATGGGCAACACTCTTGAATTAACAAACTGTCATGTCTGGGGCTCTGGTTTTGGTTGAGGGTCCCGATTGGTCCTGAGTGGGGTCCTGCCCTTCCTCGGGTTGACCAATCCGGGCCCTCAGCCACTTGTGCCTGGCCCCAGGTGTGGCTAGTTGCCCCATTAGTGCGGGTGTATTTAGTTTCCGGGTGGTGAACAGTCGCTGTGGGATCATTGCCGCTTGTTACGGTCACCCCCGGAGTTCTTTCTGTCACTTTGATTTTGTATATTTTCAGTTCTTTGTTTATTTCGCACTAACCAGTACCCCGGTTAGTGTTTTCTGTAAAATAAAGTACGTCAGTCCCACCCGCACTCTGGCCGTGGTTTTCCTGCCTCCCTGTATTTTTATATTTTATTACGCCGACAGACACCACGCCGCTCCGTGGCGGACCGTAACACAAACAGAATGTGTCTATTTTTTCGCTTTGTGCTATTCGGTTCAGGCATTATGTAAAAAAAATAAAATAAATCTCCTTCAAAAAATGTATTTTGTAGTAATGAGTAACAAAGACTAATGGAAGACTAATGGTAACTGATGGAGTAGTAATACAGTTGCCTGACTTAAGTGCAGGGAACTTGAGTTCAATTCCCACTCAGTGTGAATGTGAGAGGTTGTCTATATACATAAATGTCTTTCTAAATGTGCCCTGTGACTGAGTGGCGACCAGTCCATAGTGTAATCTGCCTTCTTCCCAAAGTCTGCTGGGAAAAGCTACTGCTCCCTGTCGATCACCCTGAACAGGATGAGCGGTAGAGAAGATGGATGGCTGGATTAGAGGAAATGTGTCAGAGCAAAGTATATACGTTTTACTGAGGGAATTTAGTGTAGTAAAAGTCAAAGTTGCCAGAAATAACCTCATAGTACTGGAAAATTCTACCAATGACATTTGAAGAAAATGAAATGAGTGTTGAAACATGGTCGAGCATGCACACACACATGCAGGCGCGCAGGCTTCTAAAAGTCCTGCCCCCTCCCTAAAACAAGGTAAGGAGGGGATTAGTGAGCACCATTTAGGGCCTCCTTTCAGTCCCCCCGTTTCATTTCATTAGCTTGTGACCTCTCCAGTTAATTATTTTGATCTGGCCACAGGCCTGGCCTGCGTTTAATGATGCTGACTTACGCACCACCCCCATCACAGCGCACAATACTTAACACACCCATTGAGGCCAAGGAAGAGGAGGAGTAAAAAGGGATGAGGAGAAAAAAGAGAAGGATTGAGAGTGGCATTTACCAGTCACCAGCAGCGGCTGTATGGAAAGGAGCAGAGTGATGGCAGGGTGGCGTAAAGCCTTCAGACTTTTTTTGGGTCACTTTATGCTATTGTCCCCCATTGATGGAGTGGCCCTCGTTTTTTGAAAGGATGAAATTGTTGCAAAGCTTAATGAGTCCGCTGAAAAGGAGGAAAGAATAAGAGAACGGGAATCTGATGCACATGAGAGATGGAGAAAAAGCAGAGAACTGGGGAATTATTTGTCGCAGAGGAATCCATAAAATAGCAAAATGTCGCCCATTCTTTTACATTCATAAATACTGTATACTGTTAGCTCCATGCTTCGATCTGGATCTTGTGCTCCATGCATCAAAAGTGTTTCTTCACTTCTGGTGTGAGCAAAGGAATAGCTTGATTCCTTATCACCAGAGAGCATCATACGCTAATGAAAGAAAATGTTGTCATTTCTAAGCAGCTTGAGCACCTTTTCAGTGCATTTTAGCTAAATAGAGTGATGTTCGATACCAGTTTTTTTCCCCAGGCCAATACCAGCACAACTGTTCAACTCTTGAGTAGTCACCAGGGTTATTATAGTTTTGGAATTTTAATTTTGTTATTTTTTACATTGTTTTGAGTTTTTTTTTTTTTTATTTAGTTAGTTTTCAGGGTGGTTCTGTTAGTTTGTATTAGTTTTAGTTATAAAAAAAAAAAGCGTAGTTTTAGTTTGTTAGTTTCAGTAATTTTCTACAAAGTGTATGACTTGTGCGCAATATTTAATAAACACCATGGTCAAATGAATTTGCATTTCGGCTGAGTGAAATGAAAAAGCAGTTGAGCCGAGCCATTGGAGCCAAAAGTCAAGCACGCCAAATTGTGGCCTAGGAACATCGACATCTGAAGGTGTTTTTCTATTGGCTGCTGCTACATGACGTCACTTCTGTGTGACAAACTTTCAAACGTCTTTAAAATCACATTTAGAATCACCCCCAAAGGCACATTTTCGCTATAATTATAATTAGTTGTACTTACATTTGTAAACAAAAAGTTTAGCTTTAGTTAGTTTATTTATTTATTTATTTAAATATTTTTTTAATTTGAGCTTTTTTGTTAATTTTTGTTAACTAAAATAACCTTGGTAGTCACTGATACCGATACCAAATAGCGATACCACTAGTACATAAAATTCCCCCCAAACGGATAGATCATTTTAAAGACTTTTTCCTTTAAAATTGCATGAAATGATTGCCAATGTTCTATTCATTTAATTTTTCTAGTTCTTGATCATAAAGCGGCCACAAGAGGGAGGCCAATACTGGTATCGGCCACCGTCGTGATTACTGATACTAGGCTTTGCACCCGATCTGATAGGCTAGGTCGGATTAGTGATTGGCTGTAATGTCTTAATATGACTGATTAGCTCTGCAAAATTCGACGTTACATGTTATATTCAATATTATTAAAATATTTTTTCCCCCCGTGCATTTCAATAGGCATCAATTATATGTGGGTTTTCGCTATTCATGGACCGGGCCAGTCCCATCTAGAATAAAAGTAGTTTAAATGAGAATTTTTAAAAATTTGACTAAATTGGATGTTATGAAAGCTGTTTAAATGGATAGATTTCTCTGTCTTCCGATCAAATCGTTTACGTTTATTGTTTTTTGCAAACTCGCTGGTCAATGGTATCCGTCTGGCATCAGCACTGATACCGATATCTGATATTGGTACTTGCCCACCCTTAGAAACAAAGCTAAAAAGACGATGATTTTGTTGTATATTTCTTTTTTCCTAATGTTTTCGAGCCCTCTATTTGCTTGTCGGTGCTGCAGGTCAGTTTACTCTGTCTGGATGTGCATGCAAAAAGCGTCCCCGTCTTTGTTACGGCCCTGGGCCCACAGCCAAGCCCCCCCCCCACCCCCCCTCTAAAACTTGACACGCACACACACACACACGCATCCCTCAAACAACTCTCTCCATCGAGCCCGTGTTGCCCCCCAAATTGCAACTGACAAAAAAGGAGGATAGAAGCGCGGAGACAAGCATCACTTTAAAAAGCAGGTGTCCACAACTTTTCAGTGCTTGTCCATTTCAAATGGAGACCCTTTGACCTCTGCGCTTTTCGAGCTGGTGGCTGAGGTAGCCAGTCAGAGGCCTAATCAGTCTGCTCTAACAATACTGGGAGGTTGAGGCCTGTCAGTCCCTCTTTCAGACTGGGCCTTCAATGAAGCCATGGCAGGGGAACCTTTGATTGATTAGTGCCTTTCTATTAAAGTGCATTGCAGTGTGTGCGTGTGTGCGTGTGTGTGCACATAGGGCCCCCAACCAGGAAGCTTTATTTAAATCCAGCCAGAGAGAGCACTATAATTATGACTTTTCTTTCTGCTGGTTGACAGCGAGGGTTCTTAAGGCTCACTCCAGCCTCTCAGCCTTCCGAGAGGCTCAAGAGAGATTATTGCTGGCCCCGAAAGTTCAAACCAATTGGGCTCATCAGCGTGGCTTTCCAGACCCGAGAGAAGGGCCATCCGTGTCCAGAAAAGCGGACAGAGATGAAGACAAGTGAGTGTGTAATCCCGTTTCAGACGTATTCAGCGACACCATAGGCTTGAGCAGCCAATCGATTTCAAATATACCAAAGCGGACAAAAGTGTGTGAAAGTGATTCAGTGATGGGCTCAGAAGCTTGAAACCGGTTCTGACATACATATTTGTATGTTACTGGTGATCTTGTGTGGTCTCATTGGTAAAACTCTCCCTTTTTTTTTTTTATGACCATGTTGTCTGTCTCTATCACTGTGTGTTTACGTTCATGCGTCTGGCCTTCTATTGTTCAGCGGCACCTCCCGTTTACTCACAGTGTGTTTTCACCTGCTCCTTTGGTGGTATCTCGAATAATTTGCGTACTTTACCCTCACTTTCTTTGTAGATTCTTGTAGGGTCTGTGTTATTACATCAACTCCAGATAGCAAGCAAACTGGTGTGGTCTGTAAAGCAATGTAGCTTAAAGGGCCTGAATCAATGAATACACCTGGAAAGAAATGTACTCAAATGTAGTGAAGCAGTCATATAAGCTTGTCCGTCGGAGAGAAATTGATTTATATTAGATAAAGCAATAGTGGTGTTTGATTAAGGGTTTTACTTCTCAATAAAGAAGTTTTATTCAGTGCCTGGATGAACCTTTTAGATACAGTATATTTAACTAACTAATGAGTACACGCTCACACATGCACACACACGCACACACGCACACACACACACACACACACACACGCACGCACGCACGCACGCACGCACACACACGCACACGCACACGCACACGCACACACGCACATTTATAAAAAAATAAATAATAAAAAAATAAAAAAAAAATTTTTTAAAGAGAGAGAGCAATGATGATGACATGTCAAATCGGTAAAATTACCGAATGAACAATACTGAGCTCTCTCGGGACAAAAAATATATATATAAAAAGGGGGGAAAAGGGGGGGGGGGATACAGTATATTTATATGGAGGAATTATTTAGGGAGAAATAATAATATGATATAGTGTCAAGATGATCAAGTACACATCAAATCAATTGAAATCATCCCTCCATCCTTGCAGTTTATATTGCCAGAGTTGCAGGATAGCCAGTAGCCTATCCTAGTACACATTGGGTGAACGACAGACATCGACCTGGACTGGTCGCCAGTCAATCACCGGACATTTGCAGATGCAGACAACATTTCAAATCATACCGCCACTGAATGGGAAATGTAACCACATTGCAACGAAACTGCCACTGACTCGTCGTTGAAAGCCGACTGTGGTGTCGATGTGTGGTGTAGTGGTTCACGCGCTGGATAGATTGATAGATGCCTGTGTATGTGAATTGTCAGTCTCTTTATGTGTCCTGTGATTGACTGGCGACCAGTCCAGGGTGTATCAAAATTTGATGAAAGTCAAGTCAAAGTTGATTAATCGAAATCGTCGTAAAAAAAATTCAGCACAATGCAAACCCTTTTATGCGCCACAGACCAGTTACATGTAAAAACATAAATGTTGACTGCTATAAAACATGCTTGCCAACCGAATTTCAACCTTATCACCCGTGTGGTTCCCGAAATCACGTTCAATTGCCAATTATGGGCGCAAAAAATTAAAAAAAGACTTAAATGCGCTGACATTGTATTTCAAGGCTAATGTAAGTGTTTAGGGCAGCTAACAGTGCTAGAGCGCTAACAGTGCTAGCGGCTGCAGCGAGAGCCATGGGATTACTTTTCAAAGGCAGGTTAATCGACCTGACGACTGCATACTGTGAGGCTGACAGCCTGACACAGTTGCCGTTCCTAGTGAGCAGTTGAGCAAATCGGGCTTCCTAAAATATGCTGTTGTCGTCAGCAAAATCACAACTGTGGTTTTGACGTCAATTTGTCTTATGGACCAAAAACTACTCAACTTTATTCATAAAGCACTTTAAGACGGGTATCGCTGCATACAAAGTGCTGCACATGGACTAAAAAGTTCATCATGTAATAAAGACAAGTAAAACTAGATATCATAAAATTAATTAACTAATAAATATAACGTGGGTAAGTAGATAAAATTAACATATTAATAACGCAAGAAGTTGTTAAGTAAATACGTAAATAAAATATATATCAATAAATAAATAACAGAAAATACAGTAGGTGCCATAAAACACTGAAACAATGGTGAGTCCCGAGCCGAGTCAAAAGCCAAAGGATAAAAATGTGTTTTAAGAAGGGTTTTCAAAGTGGAGAGGGAGGGAAGTTGCCTAATATTCAACAGAAGGTCATTACAAAATCCATGGGGAGAGATTGGTTCTAGAGACGAAAATATTGTGCTGCAAAACACTGTTTGAATTTAAGGTTGAACAAAAAGTTGATTATCGAGAAATGAAAACAAGTTGGTCGATCATTATTCAGTGGAAATATGTTTTTATTGTCTTCTGTATTCATAATTTCTTCTTTCACCAAGCAAACATATTTTTTCAATTTTTTATACGAATACCTGATTATTCAATATAATTTTCCTTAGGATATTTGAGTACAAAATATTACACAGCTGCAACCATACAGGGGACCGTGGCGCAGCACAAACTGGTTCATACATAGCAGAGATGGACAACGAAAAAGACGACCCGACACCTGACACCTGGGGCGGACTGGCCATCGGGAATTTCAGGAGTTTCACAAATGTCCGGGTCCATTTTCTGGTTGGTCTCCCCAGTCAATAAATATTAATCGGTGCATGTCATCAGCCACCGTGCGCTTTTTCTGGATGTCAATAGAAAAAAACAAACAACTTTTTTACGTTAACCTTAGCAACATGCACAGATTGTACAGACATTATTTGTCAAGCCTTCCCCTAAGCAACGCTGCTTTCATCTCGACTCACCTTGTTCTTGTGTGAATGGCAGCAAAGCAATCAAAGTCAATATTTAGTCTCTCTTCAGCTTCCCTCTATGTGTTTTTCCAGCGAGTACTCAAACCTTTGGCCAAAGCATCATTATGTGGCAGCTCCCGTCACCCGACTCCTGGGATTAACCAGAGCAAAGGAGTGTAATCCCGACACTTTGAAGTGTGTCAGTTTCGCACATCACACGGTGCACCGAAGGGAACTATTATTGTTGGTGATCTAAAAGAACCACTTTTTTTCTTTTTTTAACATCACTTCATTCTGTTTTCTGCTGCTTAGTCACTGCAAGGAATGCCACAGCCCTTTTTTTCCATGCAAGAGGATAAAGAAAACCCGATGAATCACTCCATGCATTCATTTTCAAGAAGCGGACCGCATCATCATAATAAAGCAGGTCTCTCTTCAATGTTGTGCACGGGTGTCATTTGGATGGCGTGTGGCTACAAGTCGGCTCTGTTCACCATTTATGACAGGGTGTTAAATAACAGCCTTCTCTTAAAGACCCACCCAGGTTCATGGCCCCCACACGTATGCACCATCCAGTGGTAAATACACACAAAATCACACACTCACCTACACCTGCTTAAGTATTAACTATGGCCACCACATCAGTGAGCAAATGTTCACATTTCCTCTCTATCTGTCCGCCTTACGCTCACACCTGTGTTTAGCACGTCTCCCAGTTAGAGGAGGAGAATTCCAACATGAGACCATTTATCAGCGGACGGTGGTGGTGTGGGGGCAAGCGTTTAGATATTGGTGATAAAGATTTTAAGTCAACATCCAGGCAGGTGTTAAGCGTTTTTCCCCCTTCCTTTTTTTCTAAACTCACAGGTCTTTCACAGTAATAAAGGGTGAAAACCACCCTTACTCTTTGCTCCTCCTCTGCATAATTGCTCCCTCTCTCGCTCTCTTGCTCTCTCTGGACCAGACTTCAGACCAGCACTTTATTCCAACAATCAGTGCCTTTTGTGTGTGAACTATTCTACATTTTCTACATAGTATGTCATCCAATGTCTAGCAACACCAATGAATAAATCACAATGAAAACACACACACAAAAAAGATCTTGATTTATGAGAAAAACTGACAAACATTTAACCATCCTACAATTTAAACTAGGCTAGATGCAGCCATGTCAAAGTAGCCGTCACCGGCAGCACGGACAACATTAAGCCGATTTTAGAGTTCCTCCCACGTGTCGTGGTCCACCGTGTTGATTGCTGACGTTAATTTCATCTTGCATATCATCGACATTTGCTGGAAATGGTGGAACATAAACTTTGCCTTTATCACACACCCCCAAGAAAAAGTGAGGTGTGGAGATTTGGCAGTGCAAGCGCAGAAAGCGAGGTCTATAGTACCTCGACCAATTGAACGGCGGCGGAAGGATTACGAAAACCACAGAGGTGAAATTGACATCTAAACAAGCTTGAATAACTCCTCTATCAAATGATCACCGATTCAATCCATTATATTATCAATGAGATGGAAGATGACAAAACAGCTGCAATCAGCATGCTGGCCCGCGATGTGATTTGTGAAAAATTCTGACATCGACCATATTTGAACATGGGGGTTTCCGCCCTATCGTCATATCAAAGATCACAAAAACACTCCCTAATTTAATGGTGTTATGATATCCAAACCAATTCATTATATTAATAAAGATGAAGGCCATAGATTAGTAATATACGATGATATAAAATGAAAATTGTACAAAAAACAGGAAATTGACTATGTAAGAACATTTGAAGACAAGAGTAATCAAATGTTGCTGTAACCAGGCTTGGGGAATAACGGAATACATGTAACGCCGTTACGTAATCAGATTGCAAAAAAAAAAAAAAGTAACTGGATTCCATTACAGTTACAGGAAAAAACATGTAATCAGATTACAGGTACATTTATTAAAAATGGGGATTACTTTGATGCATTACAATTTTTACGATGAGAGAGAGTGCGAAAGAGGGTGAGAGAGAGAGAGAAGGATAGAGCGAGAGAGAGCGTGTGCACGTCCGGGCGAGTGGGACCGTTCATACACAACATATACACGGCTAAACTTGTGACTAGGATAAAAGTTCATTTTGCAGTTGATGTCACGCATCGCCATCTTCATTGGATCTATCTATCTATCTATCTATCTATCTATCTATCTATCTATCTATCTATCTATCTATCTATCTATCTATCTATCTATCTATCTATCTATCTATCTAACTGTGAGGTGTGGTTGCTTAGTGACAGTTCGAAAACAGCCTATGCCCTTCAATCAATCAATCAATCAATCAATCAATCAATCAATCAATCAATCAATCAATCAATCAATCAATCAATCAATCGCCTACATGTTTTTTAATTACACAATGATTTTTGCTATTTGTAGGCTGACCCTATCACCCGCAAATAGCAGGGGCACATTGTATAGAATATATATTGTGGTGATATTTATTTTTTATTTTGTCTTCATGAGCATACTCAATATTAGAGTAATCCAAAAGTAATCCAGTTACATTACTTTAATATTGTGGTACTTGGATTACGTTACTAACTACATTTTTTAGCAGGTAACTTGTAACTGTAATGGATTACATTTTAAAAGTAACCCTCCCAACCCTGGCTGTAACACACTACCGGTCACTTAGAGATCACATGCGCATAAACAAACTGTTGAGAACTTAAGTTATAATATAGCACTTGGTTACATAGATGGTCTGCTACTAGATGTGAATGGAAAGAGCTGCTGTGATAAGTCACCTCCTTGCAGACGCGGGAATGTTTGATTTACTTGCACATCTACTACTGGGGTTAAGGTCTGCATTCACTTACTTCAAAAACCAGCAGACCTACAGCAGCAGTAGCTTTCAGACCCCCCCAGCTTCGACATGAGCCACCTACTGGAAGCGGCCACTCTGTCAGCCTTTGACAGGGACGAGGCCACAGGCCACGGAAATTAACTGAGTTAGCCATTCACTTGCTAGTTTGGACACAGAAAGGCGGGCGGCAAGAATCTGCTGCAGTTGTTTCCTGATCAATCAAAGTCGATTTTCAGTTCGGGATCACAGAACTGGCTGGGATTGTCCTCGTAATGATTCATTCCAGTGATGGTTTCGTCACAATAGATAACAGAGGGAAGACAGTTGGTTTTCCTGCAGGGATTCTTTACTGTATTGGACAAATGCAGATGGATGCGCAGCGCGGCCTGGAAGCTATTGTTGCATGGTGGGGAGGTTGTCCTGCATCTGCTGCCCACTGGGACCACTTACTGCACTCATGGGCCAAAAACCCTTTATATTCACTGCATGCTATTCTACTAAGTAAACCAATTGAGGATTCTGCCCACTAAATTACTTACTAAAATTATTCAATATCTTAATGTCTTTAGCTACAGTATGTCCTGACGTCATTTGATTGACCCCTTGACCTAATTTCTCTAACTCAACAGTCATAGGACACGCATATAGACACTTTCTTGGTTAGTTTGCAAAGAGAGATCCTTCTTTAATAGGTCCCTTCAAGATAGCCGCTGTAAAAGAGTGCAAACAGAAATATGATAATGGTGACGAGTCAGCGACTGGTGGTCTGGTGTGCTGCCACAGTTTGCTCAATATTAAACCAACAAGATAATGCCGTTACTGTGTAGTCTAGACTCGCTCCAGCCGCAGAGTTGAGCGCTCAGTGAGGCTTGTAGCCTAAGGCTTTGTATCAGTGATTCTAGATTTTCAGTTAGATAATGGGGTCAAAGTGCGGCTGTGTATATGTGCGCTAAGCTAAAGATCGCGTTTACTAGCTTGCTAATTAGCTAGCATGCTGCCTTGCCAACTTTGTTTTGTAACATTCATGAGCACAAGTGAGATGCAGGATGACAAAGTGGATAACAAACAGAACATATACTTTTGCTAAGGAGATTAAAATGAACATTGGGCTGATTTGACTGTTTTAGCCCACAAAAATACAAGTTGTGTTTTTATAGAGAGCAGTGAGGACAAAATAAGAGTGTACATGGACTGCTGGGGATTCTCCTGTACATCAGTGCAACAAACCTCTCGTAAATGCGTGAAGGGCAAAATGTCACAGTTTGGAGTTAGGAGGAGGATTTACATTGGCAGCCAGAGGGAAATCTGCTGAAGCAGCGGCCCTTCACAAATGTGACATGCACTCAGGCGCTCTCGTGGAAGGCAAGACAAGTGGTTGACAGTGTGTGCATATTCATTTCATCAATATTTATTGGGTTTTGATTGTTTTAACAAGACGCACCTGATCAAACTTTGCACTTTGCTTGTTTGCCATGCAGTTAAAATATACAATGAAAAGAGGAATGATTAGCCTGCAGTCTTCTTGAAGCACAAGTGTCCACACACAAACAAGACATCCGGAGAATGTGTGTTGATATGCTGGCAGATTTACATTCCCAAGGACTAAAACCATTTTTCTTGAGGAACATGCATCACGGCTCTTTGTTTATCCCTTTCTTCATTCGATTAGCCTCCCCTGTGTTTGTTCAACATTGCATACTCATGATCTCAATTCTTGTTTGGTTGCTCCACACATCTGTAAATTAATGCCGATCCGCTGAGCACGCCGCATACGCTGTAGAATTCATTAAGCCTGCTTGTCCCTCTCATGTGTTTGCACGACAAAGAGTGACAACATCCCCGAAATGGAAGTGTGTGTGTGTGCGCGTGTGTGTGAGTTTGTGTACGAGTGATGCGATGGTGAAAGGCACCATCTGTTCCGTGTGACAGTAATGAAGTGAGAGGCATTGTGGAATAAAGGCTTCGACCCATTCATCACAGCTGAAGGCGGGCCTAAGCATATTCCCTCAGTCTTATAAGAATACCTATACACACACACACACACACGCACGCACGCACGCACGCACGCACGCACGCACGCACGCACGCACGCACACACACACACACACACACACACACACACACACACACACACACAGGTTTGTTTTACTATCTTTGTAGGGCCATCTCGTTGACATAATGCGTTTCCTAGCCCCTTCCCCTAACCCCAACCATAAAAAATGATTGCCTACCCCTATTTCTTACCCTAACCTTAACCATAACCCAATTCAAACCTAAACTTTAAAACCAGGTCTTGACCCTCAAAAAAAGGTCTGAACTTGTGGGGACCACCAAAATGTCCCCACAATTTCAAGTCGGTCCAAACAATGGTAGTTAAACTTGGAAAAACACGAGTGTATGGGCCCCACAATGTAGCAAAGAAAAAAAAAGCACACTCACACACAAACTCAACCACTGCCAGTCCAAAACCCAAATGAAAAAAAAAAAAGGTTTGTTGTGTCAGGGAGAGAATCCATAAAAAAAAAAAAAACCCTGGCAAACAAATTATATGAGTGACTTGCTGTGATGGGAAAAACCGAAAGATGCAGCAACATGTAATATTTGAACTATGGATGTCAAAGTTGACGTGTTAAAAGAGTTACTCAAGCAAACATTGATAAAACTTCAAAAACTTGTGAATGTGATATAAGGAAATAATTTTTTTTAGAAGGACCCAAAATTAGGGCTGTTCAATGCCCCTTTTTTTCGTACCGATACCAGTATGAGTCCTCAACTTTTGAGTAGTCACTGATACCAAGTAGCAATACCTTTCGATACATAAAATTTGCGCCAAAAAACGTAAAGAAATTTTAAAGAAAGGGCTATAGATCCCAATATATACTGTTTCTTTAAAACTACATGAAATAAATGGTAATTTTCTATTCTTCTAATTCGCCATTCCTGATTGTAAAATGGCTCTTGTGGGTACCGATACCTTAAAATCATTTCTGATATCAGCTCGATACCTTAACCTGGTATCATTACTTGCCTAAAAGAAACTAAGATGGATGGATTTTTGGCTTTTTTTTTTTCGGGTTCTGAGAATTGACTGCATGGTTCATGGTATGAGGATGTGATCAGTGCACAAATTTGGTCACACTGTAATAAATTGTCAGCAATGTTGTTAGTGTTTCTTGCCTCATGAGCACAAATAATGATTATTACTTACTTATACATGAAAAAAATGCATCATAAAAAAATTTAATAAGTGTTTTTGACTGTGAATGTGAGACTCAGACAGATAGATGAATTTGCTTGCTTTATGAGAATTTCGTGAGGGCTTCCTTGCCACATAACTCGAACCCTGGTCTCACGGGCACCATAAGGGGGAGAAAAGCAATGACTACTCTAATGACAGATGTCTGTTTCAAAGAATGATGTGGATGGGTCCAAAGGGAGTTTTTTATGTTTACTGTCATCTATGTTAAGGCAAAAAATTCTTATAATTTTGGTGAAAATGTATTTTTTGTTTTATTGAATATGACATCCATCCACATTGTTTCTTCGAATTCTCGGCTGTTGTTGTTTAGTCCTTAAAGCACAGTTTTGTAGTTTTTAGCACTCCTGCCTCATAATCAAGATGCCCTGTGTTCGAATCTCCAAACTCAGGCCCTCCTGTATGGACTTTGCTATGCTTGGGGATTTTCTACACATACTCCGACTTGTTTCCAAATACCACAAACATGCTTCCTTAGCTGAATTGAAGACTAAATTGTCCATAGCTGTGAATGTGAGTGTTCCTTGGCTGCTGACCAGTCAAAGGCGTCCAAAGTCTCAGATAAGCTCCAATTCATTTGCAATCTGAACAAGAAATGGTACAGAAAATCCCTGGGTGGAAAACACGCAGAATTAAAAGCAATACACCTCTGGCCTTTGCACGTTAGAGAGAAAAACTTGATAAATACTTATGTGTCCTGTCAGTCTTCTTGAGTGTTAAGGAAATTGTCTGTCAATGTCGGTAGCTGCTGAATGACAACAATGGCCAAAAGCTGAACCCAAGTATGATATATGAGCAATTGCAATGCGACAGTATGATACTGGAATCCTGTTAGGCTCTTTGACAACTCAAAACACCACTCAAGGTAGGAATATCAAAAATAGGACACACAGTTGAATTATTTTGTAGAATTGTTATACTGCTGTCATTCATTTTGTGTTCTTTTTTCTTTTCCTATTTTTGTGTTGATCAGGGGCAGACAAAACAAGTTTGACTTCTTTCCGTCCCCTTTCATTTCTTTTACTTTACTTTGAATTTCAACCTTGCTTTATATTGTCTTTTTTCTTTTACAACTGAATGAAATCAATTGAATTGAAATCAACAGTGGACATCTCTTTAACTTTACAATCTATTTTTGTGTGTGCCTATATTCCTTCAGGAGCTGCAAACAAACGCTTGCATCAGTTAACTGTCGCAGGTTGGCTGTGCATACGTGTGTATAAGGGTTTAAGATGAGCCGACTTTGAAGACATGAATCTGCCAATACAAATCACCTGTCGTGAGTGAGAAACTGTAGAATGTCACTGATGGTATAATTTCCATAAAGCTCTACCTTTTCATGCGGTCCTTAAAATTAGCATGACATTAATGGCTAAATCAGGATTAGCATACAACAGCTATTTCCCCACCATTAGTCATCGCATCATAAGCGGACATCCCACAAATATGCTTCCTTTACTGGGACAAACATTGGGACATTTTTCTTGTGGTTTGCCTGGGAGACATTTACTGTAGAAGAGTGCAGAAATAAACATCATGCGAACCAAGTTAGGCCTGTGTCGTTTCCTGTCACGATCTATCAGGTGTTCACACGTGTGGTGGAGACGTGTGCAGACCTGGCCCTCACCCCCCCTGCAGGTTACCTGTCAATCCCAACATGCCACAGCTCACAGGCGCTGACTTCAGTAAACATCAAACCGCACAGAGTATTGCTTCTATGGAATAAATAACAAACACTGTCTTTTTATTTGCCTCTATTATTGGTGATTTTCCACATTTGATTTTTAGAGTAATAATATAATTCCATGCGTAATCTGACACGACACAACATCGTTATCTAGCACTACTGGCGACCTAAAATTCTTTTAATTATCATCCATCTCTTCACTTGGCCACATTTGGCCTCACTATGCAGTTGTTTCACTAGTGTATCCTAACCATTTAACTAGTGCAAAGAGAAGTCATGCGATAGTGAAAAATACTTTAGTCATAATCATTTTTACTAGTGTGCTGAATTGTCCTGTGAGAACAAAGAGTGTATATTGAAGTAATGCTCGAACAGCTTGTCATTCAACAAGCATATCATTACTACTACTACCACTAATTAGTAATAATTAATCATACTAATAATAATATAAAAGATACACTAAGTTATTTGACACTGTTGGTTTAACGCTTTATCAAACAGAGTTCATGAATGCCCAAAAGCAAAATTGCTAGAAAGAGTTAAAAGGTCAGAGATGTAAAGATTGTAACACGCTGACACGGTTATTTGTCATAATTTCACACTGATCAGTTTGCCTTGAAAAAAAATAAAAATACAATAATATATAATAAACATGGCAATATAGCTTTCTAAACTCTTAACACTCTTGCTTTTCACTTTCTGTTTTCACAGGAGCAATACTGGAAACCATTTGAGAAATGTGCGGTTATAAATCATTTGTCAAATGTGCCCAAACTCTGCTGTCGTGTAAACAAACAGCATTATAGCATCATTTTCAGTTAAAAAACATATTTTGCAAAACGTATGTTTTATGTGTGACACTAACAACACATTTACTTGATCGCAATTCATTCTTGTTTGCATTTTTCACACCCCTGTTCAAATGCCAGGTTTTGTGATATAAAAAATAAATAAATATTTTTTCTTTTTTTTTGTCATTAATTTTTTATTTTTAAATATTTCTGAGAGAGAGCTCAGTATTGTTCATTCGGTAATTTTACCGATTTGACATGTCATCATCATTGCTCTCTCTTTTTTATTTTTTATTTTATTTTTTTAATTTTGTATGTGGGTGAGTATGTGCATGTGCGTGTGTGTGTGTATGCATGTGTGCGTGTGTGTATGTAAAAAAATATATATTTCCAAACAATACGACCTACAACCTATGCAGAGTAAATGGAAAAAAATAATCTTTACGTGGTTGCTGAAGTGCACCTTATACTGTAAGTGGTATTGTGTCTGCGTTCATAATTAGCCAATCACATTTGAACTCAAGTTAGCACACACCTGCTACTATGTTACGTACCTCTGCTGGTTTACCCCAAATAAGGTTTAGTTTTTCCAGTATGCTTTTCCTGACATTTCTATAGTCTCATTTTACAGCACAAAGGTATCAGGTACAAATAAATATACTATATAAGGTATTCATCAACATAATACCAAGACTGGCGATACCACCAAAATTGATGAAAGATAAGAAGAAAAGTAGTCAGGGAGGTTTGAATTATTAACACTGCCACATTTTCATCAGTCAGTCGCTGCTAGTGTAAATCCATGAAGCATCTGCTCAAAATAAAAAAAACAAACCCCCCAAAAAGTCAGGAAAGCTGAAAGAACTTTAACAGCTGCCTCACTGATATAAATAACCGAGCACCAATCTCTGATAAATATGGTGTCGTTTGTCGACTTTGTGATGACTTGCCGGTGCGCCTGAGCAGGGGTGCGGCAGCGGTGGCGACCACAGCCAGCAGTCATTTCTCGTGCTTGACAGAGCTGTCAGAATACATCGGCCTGGCCGCCGCCTGTTAGGAGTTCAGGGCGTGCATTCTTCCATCTAAGAATTGGAGGACACGACCTGGGAGGTGTCTTTGTCCATAAGGACGGACACATCCACACAAAAGGCCGAAGCGCAGACTTGCAAAGATACAGAAAGTGACATTGCCAGCCGGTGGAGTGGGACACGGTCTGATGGGCCCTGCGAGCCATCCGTCCTGTTAGTCACGCTCGTGCGCCGCTCGCCCTCCAGGATAGGAGTTCCTTCGTCACTTGGCAACTTCAGCAAATGTAAGCACAATGAAGACTTAAATGTCACCACAAACAATGATTGAATTATGTTCATCTTTTCTTTCAGTCTTCTGTTGACACGCACATTATTAGACATTCAAATCCATCCTTGCTCCAAGCTATGTTCATTTTCAGCAGTGACGGGAGACGTGAACAGGCCTGCCTTTTACCTGACGCCAGGTTATGACGAGCAACCCGTCCAACTGCCAAATGAATTGTTTGTGTGCAAAACATACAACTTGGTTAGTTATTTGTGATTTTGTTTGTGGTTCGACAAACCTGCAAGCAAAAACAACGATCAATTTACCCTAGCATCAAAATGCATAAATCATGCCCGTCACATATTGTTTTCATCTAAATTCAGCAAGTACATCGATTAAGATCATTCATCACCCTGATCACAAGGATTTAAAGCCAACAATACATTTTAAAATAGGAATGGTAATGGTATGATATATACTACCGAGGAATGAATTACAAATACAAAGTCACTGTTAAAATCTCTACCATCATCATGACACTGAAGTTGAAGTTGTGTAGTGTAAATACAAATCCTGGCAGGGCCTCCAGTAGGTTGTGTGCGTGTGCGTGTTTGTGTGTGTCACATGGAATGATTGAGCGGCGGTTGGCCTCCACTTTGATGTCTGCAGCCAACGCTTTGTCTGTTTGTTTATTTGCAGTCAGATAAGGCTAACCCAAAACATGCAAACGCTCAACATGGAACTCATCCTGACTGGGTCCCTTGGAATGGAACTGGGGGTTGTGGCTGAGAATTGGTGAGGTAATAGTGACAGTGAGGCATTTCTCTGCAGACTCACCTTATTATTATTATTGTTTTTTTAAGTTGTTACTGCATGTTTCCAATACTTGATGCTTTTCATTTCAAAAGTCTTCATGTTGTTGTTGTTGTGTGTTATCCAATCAGATTTCATTTCAAAAGTCTTCATGTTGTTGTTGTTGTTGTTGTTGCTGTGTGTTATCCAATCAGATTTCATTCCGTATGTTGCCAGGTAAAAACAAAAACAAAAAAACAAAAGGCCTCACTCAATCCATTTTCTCTAGCAGTTATCCTCATCAGGGTTATAGGTGGTTTTGGATCACATCATAACATATCAACGGTGAAGTTACATGCGAATTTAGGGTATGTTTACACAACAACGACAGAGTATAAACAGGACTTTAAAAAAAAAGAAGTTTTGTATACAGATAAAAACGATTTTAAAACGATCCCACACTGCATCCATTCCATTCACTAGCTAAAGTTCAGGATTTTTACAATCATGTATGCTTTGTAAACAGACAACTATGCTTACAGTTAGTTACTTTACTCATCACTCACAGTACTCAAATAGTATAATAGTACAGTATAATTTATGATATAATTATAGGAGTACAATTTTCCAATATAACATTACTTATTTGAATATAAATATTGGCTACTCTGGCTTTATTAACATGCTAGTTTATCAGTGTCATTAAGATGTGAGCGGTCAATGTGTCACCAAGCTACTTTATCAAAAGTAACTAAGTCAAATGTTATGATCTTATTTTAATTTTTGTGTTAAATGAGCATAATCTAATAACTTTCAATATGTTGTTCAAAGGTGTTGATTGCCGCCATGGAGATTGCTGCTCCGACCAATCGGGCTGAATTTGGATGAGGACCCACTTCACTGACGTCTTCTTGCTGTGCTTCAATTTCTTCAATGGACTTTCGCACTATTTTAGTTAATAATGTTTAGTAGGGGTGGGAATCTTTGTCTCACGATTCGATTCCGATTTTTGGGCCTGCGATTCGATTCAGAATCGATTTTTGATGATGAACAACTTTTTGAGTTGATTGACAATGATTTTTCCTTCAATCTATAGATGTGACTAATGATCTACTCCAGTCTGACTAGCTAATGCTAATTAGCGCGCTACCCACAGCACTTTTATCACTCAAAAGAAACGGCTCCACACTGAAAAAAACCTAACTTTTATTGGAATAACTTGATCGTGACTTTTTCCTTCTACTCTCGAATGCGGCTACAACTTAACAGTGTATTAGATCGCGTGGAACCACACTGCCCCTCAGTGGCCAAACCGGGTACAACATAAACAGCGCTCCAAATAAAGGCACACACAGACAAAGGCAAGCCAGTATAAAATAATTTAAATAAAATCGATTTTGGGACATTTAAAATATTTTCTGAATTGTATTAAATGAGAATCGCGATTCTTATGAGAATCGATTTTTTTGCACACCCCTAATGTTTAGTATCACAAACTATGTAAACTTTTGCCCATTCGGCATCCATTGCAGCCTGATCATCCTGGAAGGGGTATTACCACATTTGCGGTCCCTTTTCAAGGTTTCTCATTTTTTGCCAGTTTTTTTTTGTTTTTCCTTGCCCTCTTGTGGTTTGATTAGGGGATGTCATTCGTATTTGTCAACTGTGGGCATGTAAAGCCCTTTGAGACTCTTGTGTGATTAAGGGCTATATAAATAAACTTGACTTTACTTGCCTGAATAAAATGGTCCGAAAAAGGAAAGCCCCAAGTAAAGAGAGGACACACCATCTTTAAGCAGATTCAGCAGCCAAGGGACGGGATGAGACACAGACCTGATCTTCAAATCAATGTTGACACAACCACAGCAATATGATGCAGAAACAGCCCTACTGGAATTGCACAATCTTGTTTATTGAATGATACATTTTATTTGCTTTGAATATTTTAAATAACTCTAATATGGATTAAATTGTACTCTTTTACTATTTCAAACTCAAAATTGGAAGATATCTAGATTGCATAATTTCTTAATATTTCCGGCAAAGGTAATTGCAGTGAAATTCTCTCAGAACTGGAACCCGTGCATCAAGGATTCTCATTTGCTGGACTTGCCGTAGCTTTGATGCAGGTTTGATGTCATACCATGCACCACTATCTAGAGATGGATCAATAAGTAGCTTTTGATTAACTGCATGCTGGCATCTATGCAAACAATGGATGGGTCAGCATATTCATACAATAAAAATTAATCATAAATTCTTAGCTGGGCCATTATCAAAACACAGTCATTGACATTATGCTTCATAGGTTCATAGCTTTGTCTTGATAGCTATAAAAAAAAGTGACATTTTAAACATTAGAAATACTGACAAGTAATGCTGATAGACAAAGATGGCACAGACATTGTTCATAAAGGTTTCAATTTGTGTTATTTTTTATTTGGCTTTGCTATTAAATTGAAGACTAATTTGTATGTTTACAATTGGTAAGAAAAATCTTTTGAAATTCACTGCAAAACTGGGTTTGACAACACATGGGTATACAGGATTTTAACTTGGGGTACAAAAATTATTTAAAATAAATAAAAACTACAGATACATAATTATGAACTAACGTCTTATGAAATGGTGTCGAGTTTAATTATATCTCAGTTCAAGTAGTAGTAGTTTTTGAAGACATGCGTTTTTGAAGTGCAGGGGTTGCCTCACGTTTACCAAAAAGAAGTTTATTTAAGTATGCTTGAAGTATACTCAAATTTAGGAGAGTATACTTCCAGTTTACTTTTCTTGTACTTTTTGGAAATATACTCCACCAAGTAAACGTTAAGTGTACTTTTAAGTATACTAAAAGTTTACATACATCTTCGAGAGCCCCTATCCAGCCTGTTTTCCGTGTTTCCCTCCTGCAGTGAAGCTGAATCTCCCGAAGAGACACAGACCGTGAATGGCGAAACATAATTGATCAGATATTTATTTATTTATTGTTAGTTCAATTTAGTTATTTGACAGAGGTTCTCATTCTCTGCGTTAACCAGTACAGCAAACAATTTATCGAAATAAGCCCTCTTTGTTGTTTACATTCGCCTCGAGCGCTTTGTGGTCGGAACTGGGAGAATCCAAGTGGGATATATCCAACTTCCCATTTCCCTGGAATGCAGCATAAAATACTGACGACACAATGAGGAACACCTGGCCTGTGTCCAAATTCACAAGGCTGGGTCCTCCGAAGGCCGAATTTGTCGGTTGCATGACGTCACTCCCGGCGCGACTCAACAGTCCATTCATGTGTAAGTCCGTGCGTGCTGTCGAGTCGCGCGAGTGAAGTCATGCAGCCGACAAATTTGGCCTTCGGAGGACCCAAAATTAATTCATTTTAGTAGAAGATGGAAATAAAATACAGTTTTAAAACATTTCTTTTTTTTTTCTGGAGAGCTCAGTATTGTTCATTCGGTAATTTTACCGATTTGACATGTCATCATCATTGCTCACTCCTTTTTTTTTTATATATATATTTTTTATTAATTTTTATTTTGTATGTGGGAGAGTATGTGTATGTGCGTGTGAGTGTGTATTCATTAGTTCACCTAAAACCTATTAAAAAATCCCATACCGTTCACCTAAACCGAACACTTCAGAACCCAGCCAGAGCCGTGAGGCCGTCAGGAGACCCGAGGAAGGACCAAAGGAAAGTAAAATCCAGCACCCACCACCCACCGGGCCACCAACCAGAGTCCTTCACCAACCCCAGAAACATCCAAATTCCAACAAATCAGGGAGACCTCAAGAGACCAAAGGAGAGACTTTTAAAACATTTCTATCAGAATAAATAGTTGTAGATTTATTCCCCGGTGCGTCATGACAAATTCGGTGGTCAAGTGATATGCGATGAGGTGCAAGTAGTGAGCTGGCTGTCCCAATCGTCAAACAGAATGAGGGCACTATAATCTATATGAAGCAACTATATAGTGCGGGGTGTAACGCGTGATTGGTTTGGGCCAAGTACATCCATGGACGGGCGCTACTGGATAGCCAAGCAGTGTGCAAAAATAGGCTGAAGGTCTACATGCACTTGCTTTATTAAAAGACAAAAATAAAAGTTCTCGATACAGTGTACAGTTTGGTACACAACTGCTCAGGTCCACAGAAAAAAAAAACCCTCTGAAAGGCAAAAAGAAAAAGTGACACGACAAAACAATGAGGCACCACCATGTGGCGCGGCGCCATACTACGTAATGTTACAGGGACTGTAAAGTGAATGAAAGGTCAGACAATTGGACACAGCCCTGGACATGACACAAGTGGCTGAAGGATATGATTGGTAGACACAAGGGACCAGGATGACGAGCACAGGTGGACAAAAAAAAATCAACTAACGAGCAAGACATGTACAACCAAACAAATGTAAATCCAATCTAAACAAAAACACAGATCATGAAAATAATACAAAATCTTAATGTAAATGGGTCAAATTAAACAGAGGAAGCCTTTGAAAACACACATTGTTATATTCAAGAAAACAATTGAAGCCAAGAGATTTAGTGATTCACACTTCAAGGTCATAGATTAACAGCCTTTTAATTTACCCCCACATCGATGTCTGCATAGAACAACAAGGAGGCAGTAGAGAGGCTGAGCGCCTCATCTAAATCATGCTACCATCAACACGAGGCACAAATGCATGCCCAGACCCGGACTTGAATGCAAAGCCCCACCCTGCATCTTCTTTTTGTTTTGATCAGCCCTGTTTTCCACGCACCTCGCATTTTTACAGCCAGCGTAACAGAACTATAGAAGCCAATTATACAAAAAGCGGTCGGTCTCCCAACATATCATCCAGGCGGTGGAATCACAGAAATATTTATCCTGTTTAAAAGTTTAGGAATGAGAGAAAGGACCTTGCCACTAAACCCTTTAGTGAGGCAAGGGGAATGAAAACCTCCAGTGTAAAAGGACCTATTAGTCTCAGGACATGGACATTAGCATGATAGTAGACTTATCCTCAGGCTGAAGGAGTGGGACGCTGTCTCTATGCTTACAGCTATGAGGGGTGGGGGGGGGGGAGTCATGGCGGCTCCTACACACACACGTACACACGCTCACACACATTAGCGCTCTGATGGGCAGGAAAATGCAAAGTGGGGCCCTATAAGGAGCATGAGGCACACCAGTGCCCCTGTAAATAAGAAGGAGGAGGAGGAGGAGTGAGAGCAGTTCAGAGAGAGGGAAGGATTGAACTCTCTAACCACACACCCAGAGGAGGAGAACCATTAAAAGATGTAAAGCACAATTTGTAAAACTGTGCATAACAAACACGTGTTGTTCTGTCCTTTTGTGTATGACATCTACTCAGTTTTGCTCTGATCTATAATTTCTCAACAGGTGAATTGGGTCTCGTATATCTCGCACATCAGCGATGCAAGTGTTCACCCATATGTAGAAGCACACAAAAAGATAAACCGGCGCATGATCATTTATTGTCAGTTGGGGGGAAGGAGCCATCTGGGGTCATGGAGGGCAATTATTCACAACACATGTGTGCACGTAATGTAAAGATAGACAGCATACAAGCAAGTCAAACAGGGAGAGGGCAACAAGTGGAGAGAATGGACCTCATTGTATGTCCGTTAGGCAGCATAGCGAAGGTGGGAGGGGTAACAAAAACCAAACAACAAAACTGAAAGTGCGGACTGGCAATGAGCTCTGCATTAGCCAAACAATCAGGCAGGCAGAGAATGTGTGAAGGGGAGAGGGCAGGTTACAGGGGGCAACCATTTGGATTGAGTCTCTGAAATATGATAAATGGCCTGTTTGGTGTGAGCATTCAGAGTTTTGAGGCATGACAAGACGGTGGGGGATTAGCCACTATGAGTCAATATTAGTGCTGTAGCATCAGGAAAGCCCTGTCTGGTTAAAGAGAGCAAGGAATAACGCCTTTCCAGCTGATGTCAATGTTTGAACAGCGATTCCAATCATTTGCACAGACATGAGGTCTGCCTTGGTTTTACTAATGGAGCAGACTCTGGTCTGACCTGATAGAAAGACATGGTGACATATTGGAAGGATAAAAAAGTCTTTTGAATAGATGTGTGAGGGCAATGCATTGAAATTTTGGAAATTCAGTAGACAATAGAACCATCAAATATTACTGAAAATAGCCAGTTATCAATCAATGAGTTCTTGTGCGTATTTGACGTAATATAATTTCAACTTGATAGTTTCGAAGCAACATAACTCTTGCCTCTGTAAACCTTAAATTGATCAGAGTCCATCCATTTTCCAAATTTTAGTCGGTTCAGGGTACTGGATGAGATGTTGCATATTTGAGCTGGCCATGGGTATACTCTGGACTGGACTGGTACCTAGATGAAAACCCTTGTGAGAAAAGGTGCTATATTTAAGTTCTAGCCTGAATAATCAGCTGGGAGTGCTTTCACAGTATGTCATCTATAAGAATGAGAAGAAACAATTTAGAATAGTGTTGATTTGATTTGACCACGGATGGGTTTTCAAGTCAGTGTCTGGTGTGACACAGTACAACACATCACCTTGAGTTGATCATGTTGTTGATTGTGGCCTGTGGAATGTCGCTCCTCTAGTCTTCAATGTCTGTGCAGTGTTGCGAGATATTAGCAGGAACTGGAACATGCTCTCGCGTATGCCAGTTCAAATCATCCCAAACATGCTCAATGGGTGACATGTCTGGTGGGTAAAAGTGACCAGGTACGAAAATTTTTATTTTCCATACCATAGCCTCTGCCTGATCATACCACAATTCCATCCCTACCACTCTTCTCACAATGTTGACATCAGCAAACCATTTACCCACACGATGCCATACATAGGCCTACTGTGTGCAATCTGCCCCATATAGTGAAAATGAACATTCATTCAATCAAGAGCACACCTCTCCAAAGTGCCAGACACCGCCAGGTCAGACCCAACAAGCATGCAGATCAGATTCCCTGAGATGGTTTGTTTCTGTGCAGCAATTCTTTGATTGTACATACAAAATTTCATTATTATTGTTTATTTATTTATTTAATATTAAAGCGGCTGTGCGGATGACTAGTGTCAGAAGATCTTGAAGGTGAAGATGCTGGATGTACTGTAGATATCATGGGCTGGTGTGATTAAACCTGGTCTGTGGTTGTAGGGTGAGTCCCGCTCTGCCTCTGTCAGGTGGTGTTTTAAATTGGACAGCGATTTTAAATTGGACCGTCAAATCGGTGCTGTTAAGAAATTATAATCCATGCCTGTGTTACATCCCGGCTAGTACACTTTATTTTGGAGTCAACCAGTCTTCCTTCAAGCGTCTCAGTTGGTCAAAAAGTCTGCTGCTCATGGTCTAACTCAGACATGGGCAAACCAAATCCGGCCCGTTATGCTTTTCAATCCGGCCCGTCGAACTTATCCAATAAGGCTAGAAAAAAATTCAAAATCATTCATTTAATTTTGTCCCTGAAATGCCGCGTTTCACCAGTAGGTGGCGCCAGGCTTTTTATTGTGGGTGGGCCTGAGGAAAAATGGGCGGGCCAGAGAAAATTCCCTTCACTTCCCTAATAGTGCTTTACCGTGTACCAAGGACAGCGATTTACTTTCTTTTCCTGTTGCCATCTGACCCCATCTGTAGAAATGAGCGCACCAAAGAAAAGGAAGGTGGACGGTGAGGGCCGAGTGTTTAATAACGAGTGGACAACACGATATTTTTTCACGGAAATCCGATCAACGGCTGTATGTCTGATATGCCAAGAAGCCGTTGCGGTTTTTAAAGAGTACAATATCAGCCGTCACTTTGCCACGAAACATGCAAAATATGCTTGCAAGCAGTCAACACAAGAACGGGAGGCTACTGCCCAGAGGTTGGCGGCTAATTTACAGGCTCAGCAGAATTTTTTTCACCGACAAACTTCAATTCAGGAGTAAAGTACCAAGGCAGGTTTTTTGCTGGCGTTCAAATTGGCGAAGGCTAGCAAGCCTTTCTCCGAAGGCGAGTTTTTGAAACAATGCATGGTAGAGACAGCAAGTCTCTTGTGTCCGGAGACCAAAGGCAAGTTTGAACTAGAACAGAAGGATTGTAATAACCTCAGACTTCGGGATTTACTCTTTATTACCACATCGATTAAGCGACATAATTGTTTTAAAAACCCAATGATTTCCGCCACCGTGACTGCCTGGTGGAAGGCACTAGAATTGACAAAAGCCCAAGTGGAGCCCTGTGGGCTCTCTCCCCTATGGCATAACCCCGACTTTCAACTTAACAACCAACCGTTTTATTTAGGTGTGTGGGAGCAGAAAGGAATTACACATCTCCACCATGTCTTCTCAGATAATATGTTTATATCATATACATCCTTGCTCCAAAAATACAATATAAAAAACGGAAATTTTTTACATTATCTACAAGTTAAAAATATGATAAAGAAAAAAATTCCAACACTTCGGGGTACGCTCCAACCGCCTGTTTTAGCTAAAGATATTAACAAGCTTTCTCCGACAACAACAAAAAAACTTTCAAAAATATATAAGTTACTTTCATATACAGACGCTCCCCAACTTACGAACGAGTTACGTTCCGAGCGATCGTTCGTAAGGTGAATTTGTTCGTAAGTTGCTTCAGTGCTATATTTTGTATTATAATTTATGTTTAAAGAGAATACGTACAGTACTGTACTACGTATGTTAGAGAGAGAGAACGAGAGACACACACAGTATGTACATGTACGTAATAAGATAAATAAAATGAAGTTTAACTTACTTTTGGAAGATGTACTCGATGCTTAAGGATTTGATGGAGGAGGAGGAGGAGGAAGAGGAGGATTTTATATCATGAGAGGTTCTTCGTCGTCGCTGGAATGGGCTTCAAAAGTTACTTCCTCCTCCGTAACTTCAATGTAGGAAGAAGTTGAGGGTCGCGGAGAAGAAGATGAGGGTTGATGAGTATCTTCCTTGGAGGATTTACTAGAAACTGGCCGAAAGAAGCGATCTAACTACGATTGCACAGTTTTCTTCTTTTTTCATCAGAAATGATGCGGTAGCACTGTATGGCATCATTCAATTGATTTGCAACCTTTGTGCAACGTTCAATATTTGGGTCTTGCTGCTCGAAGAGTGCGATGGCTTTATCTATGAGCGACAGGCGTTTCTTCTTCTTCTCCCTCCTCGACACGTTGCTGAGCCTCCAATGCTGGGTGAGCTCTCACAGCGCCAAGCGTCGGTATTAGCGGTGGAAAGAAGCACTACAGTACTCGGAAAAAGGTGCGCAATAAAAAATCTAATTTACAGCATCTCTTTCCGAACATTTTTTGACATGCGCGCATGCGTGCAGACATGTTCGTATGTACCGTTGTTCGTAACACGAATGTTCGTAAGTAGGGGAGCGTCTGTACTGATAAAATGTCTTTACCCATCTCGAAATGGGAGACAGACTTGTCTATAGCACCGGAATCTGACTTTTGGATTCAAGTTTGTGAAAACGCATTTAAAATGACAAAACACACAAATTTACAACTTATTCAATATAAAATTATTCACAGAACATACATTACTCAATATATGATTAAGAAAATGGGACTCTCAGACTCCGACATTTGTCTCCAATGTGTACAAAACACTACAGACACTTATGTTCATGCTTTATGGTTATGTACTCCGGTTATGTATTTCTGGACTAAAGTCTTAGAAAAACTTTCCGCTATTTTGGACTGTAGGATACCTTTATCTCCAAACTTGTGTTTGCTAGGTGACCTAACAACAACTGACTTACCACATAAACAATTTCAATATACACTTGTAGCCCTTACTATCGCCATAAAAACAATTCTTGTTAACTGGAAAAATAAACAAACTCTGAATATCGACCAATGGTCTAACCTCCTCATAAATCACATTTTAATGAAAAAAATATCTGCCTCAAATAAAAACCAAATATCAAAATTTATAGAAACATGGTCTACGTATATAGAATTTTTTAACCTAAGTCTGGTTACTTAATTCTGTCTGTTAGCAAGAGCCACTACATCGTGATAACTTACATTGATGTTTCTGCATTTGGCAATTTATTATTATATTATATTATTAGTATGGGATTTTTTTTAATGGGCTTTAGGTGAACTGATGAATACACACACGCACCCACGCACATGCACATGCTCAACCACATACAATATATATATATATATATATATATATATATATATATATGTGTGTATATGTATATATATGTATATATATTTAACAAAAAAAAAAGAAAGAAAAAAAAAATTTTTTTTTTAATTTTTTGTTTTTTTAAAAAGGAGCGCAATGATGATGTCAAATTGAATGAACAATACTGAGCTCTCCTGAAAAGAAAACAACAAAAAAACAAAACAAAAAAAAAAACAAAGGCAAGTTTGAAAAAATCTGTTTATCACGCAGGACACTGACTCGCCGTGTGGAACTGATTGATGAATATATATTGAGCACGTTAAATAAAAAGGCGGGGACCTTTACGTTATATTCACTGGCACTTGATGAAAGTAACGACATAAACGACACTGCTCAGCTCCTAATTTTCATCCGAGGGATAAACGACAGTTTTGAGATAACTGAGGAGCTTTTGAGCATGGAGTCGCTGAAGGGGAAAACGCGAGGAGAGGACTTGTATGCACACGTGTCCGCTGTAATTGAGAGGATGAAGCTTCCTTGGAGTAAACTTTCCAATGTCACCACGGATGGATCGCCAAATTTAACAGGAAAAAACGTCGGACTGCTGAAAAGGATCCAGGATAAAGTGAAGGAGCAAAACCCTGAGCAGGACGTTATTTTCCTTCACTGCATCATTCACCAGGAGTCTCTGTGTAAGTCTGTGTTGCATCTTAATCACGTTGTCGATCCAGTTGTAAAACTTGTTAACTTCATACGAGCGAGGGGACTTAACTCTTTCACTGCCAGACGTTTTCAGAAACGGGTTGTCCCCACTGCCAGCCGATTTAAGCATTTTGAGTGATCTTTCAAGGTCCACAGAAAATGTTGTGTTTGGACTATGGAAACACACATACTACCAAATGAAAGATTGGACTCTCAGCTTTCATCAGAAAAAAAAAGTTTGTTTCTACCTTATTCCGTTCTTCAGTAATCAACAATAGAAAATGGTTACTTTCACCGAAATTCTCTCTTTTGAAAAAAAAATGGAGAAAAAGAGCTTTTTGTGAAACGATGTTATTTCATGCACTCTAGTGAATTGTACACTTCTTTTTGTCCATGAATGATGCCACAAACACCTAAATAGTGCTTTACTTCTGTAAAACGCTTTCACCAACAATGAAAAAGTGTTTTTTGATTGCAAAATACGTTTATTTCCATTCAACAGTGTAACAATTTGACAAAACAATTTCGCAAACTATTTACAAATGTGTGCAACTGTGGTACTACTTACAATTATGTGGATGTTTCAAATACAGTTTTTCCTTTTGTAACTCTCTCCTGCGTGCAAGGAGACGCCAGGACTCGCACAACAGTTTACTTTCACTTTCACATTGGTCCGTTTTGCGTGCAAACGTTACACTTTCTTGATGGCCTTTTTTTCCGGGGAATAAAAAGCAAGTAGCAGACTGTACACACTTCCTCCGATGAATATGCATTGGACTCTGGGCACTCTCCGTCGTCCGATCGAACGTCCGCCTGTGCGTGCTCGGTTGCGCTCCGCGTTACGACACCGTCATAGCCGCCGCGTCAGCGGTTCCAATTTCGCCGTCAAGCTCGGATTCACCTTCATCATCATCGATGATGATCATCGTCGTCATCAATGTACTATTTTAGCGTTGGTCGATGCCTTTCGTCTTGTAAGTGTAGAGCTGCTTGCAAACGCTCGCCATTGCCCGTTCCCTCCTCCATCTAGCTCCATCTAACGTCTTCTACTGCCGCGTCAATGCTTTCCAACCACGGAGTCACCACCCTCATCTTCATCATCGATGATGATCATCGTCGTCAACAATGTGCTCTTTCAGCGATGCTTTTGGTCTTTGAAAAAAACGGCTCGGGCGTGAGCTCCTCGCGACCGGCCGCCATTTTTCCTTTGTCTTCCATTCTCATCTCCTGCTCGACGCTCTAGCTCCGCCTCTACTGACGCCCACCCGATCTTGTCAAAAGAGAGTCATCGCTGCCCTCTAGGGGCCAAAAATAGTCATTAGGCACAACAGACAGGCTGGAAACTTTCACCAGACATGCGGAAGGGTTTCCTCTACCCGTTTCAAAAAAAAAAAAATAAATCATTGGATGACGTCTTTTGACGTCATTGGCAGTGCTCCGTAGGTTTTTACTTGACGTCTTTAAACGTCAGTGGCAGTGAAAGAGTTAATCATCGTTAGTTCATTACACTGTTGGAGGAAACCGATGCGGATCACCAGGACCTACTTTATCACTCTCGTGTCCGCTGGTTAAGTTTGGGAAGAGTGTTACAACGAGTGTGGGAGCTCAAAGAGGAGATTAGCTCGTTTTTGGGGTTAATGGGAAAATCCGAAGAATAGAGTTGAGTGACGTGAACTGGCTTTCTGACTTTGCGTTTGCTGTGGACATATTTTCACACCTGAATGAGCTGAACGTGAAGCTACAGGGGAAAGATCAGTTTGTGCACAACATGTACACAAATGTGAGCGCCTTCAAATCCAAGCTGATTTTATTCTCCAGACAAATGGCAAAGAAATCTTTCGCTCATTTCCCCACACTAGCCGTGCAGAAAGGGACCATCCAAAACACGGATAAATACTGCAAATCACTGGACGACCTGCACAGAGAATTCTGCCGTCGCTTCTCTGATTTTAAACAAATTGCCTCATCACTTCAGCTGGTGTCCTGTCCCTGTCACAAGAGCCTTAAACAGCACCACCGGAGCTGCAGTTGGAACTGATCGATCTTCAGTCCGACTCTGCTTTAAAGGAGAAGTTCAAGTCTCTTAAACTGAATGACTTTTATGCCTCACTGGACGAAGCCGCGTTTCCAAACCTCCGGAGGACGGCACAGAAGATGCTGGTGTTGTTTGGCTCGACCTACGTGTGTGAGCAGACGTTCAGCATCATGAACATAAATAAAGGCCGTCACAGATCCAAGTTAACTGACCAACACCTCAGATCTATCCTGAGAATTGCCACAACAAAACTAACTCCAGACTTTGATGTACTGGCAAAAAAGGGAGACCAACAACACTGTTCCCACTGAAATTTGTGAGTTTTTCTACTTATGTTCTGTTATGGAAAATAAGTTTGAAAGTGCGTATTTTAATTGAGTGTGCCTTTATGCACAGCAGTGGAGCAGAAATACTGTAATTGACATTGAGTATTTAGTTGGGTAATAATGTGTTTTGAATGTTGAAAGTGTTCATCTTTTTTCAATAAATCTTGATTTCTTTAACTTTACGCCTTGAATTGAAATCTATTAAAAATAGATGCAATCACCAGGTTTGACAGATCACAGTGTATGTGCTATTATAATCTAATTACATTTCTCCTCCCACTTTGCCAAATAGTGTGTAAATGCTGCATCTCGCATATTCATTGAGGCAAACGTACTACCTGGATTAGGGCTATTTTATAATAATCATAATAATAATAATACATTTCATTTAAAAACAGCACCTTTCAGAACACCCAAGGTCACTTTACAAAGCATAAAAACACAGCAAAAGTTGAGCTAAAACAATAAAAATGAAACTATTGGAAAAGCTGTTTTAAATAAGTGGATTTTGCACATTTGAAAAACGCAGTCCTTAGTGCACACTATAAGTAAATCGGGTTGTACATTTATCTGTGTGTGTTTACTGTGCTATGAGGTCCAAATCCTGGTCCGGCCCACCCGTCAAAATTTCAAACCCATTGTGGCCCGCAAGTCAAAAAGTTTGCCCACCCCTGGTCTAACTGGTGCCCGTAGGAGGGAGCACATAACTCTGATTCTAGCCTCTTCACTGGCTGTATGTACACTTGACAGTTCATTTTAAGATTCATTTATTTGCTTTCAAATTTTTGAATGGTTTTGCTCCACTTTTTTACCCTGAGCATCTGCACCACTACGCACCTGCCCAGTGCCTCAAGTTAGCCGGTCAGATGCTACTGCAGGTACTGAGAACTAAGCAAAGGCTCAAAGGGGATCAAGCCTTTCCATTTGCCGGTCCCTCCCTTTGAAATGACCTTCCATTAAATGTTAGGCACGCACTCTATGTCCAATTTTAAAACTGTTTAAAGACACATCTTTATTATATGGCTTTTGACACAGCATGAGACACGGCATTGTTTTAGTGCTTTATGGTGTCTGCTATATTTTGTGTTATTTTATTTACTTATGATATTTCTTAATGTTATTTTTGTGTTATCATTTTTTGTTTTACCTGTATGGAAGATGATTAGGGCCAGTGAAGAGAGGGAAAAAAGTTGGCATGATTCTCAGTTTATTCTCAGAATTCTCTCAGATTAAAGTGAGAATTCTCACTTTAAAGTCAGAATTCTGACTTTCTAAGTGAGTCAGAATTCTGACTTTCTAAGTGAGAATTCTCACTTTATTCTCAGAATTCTGACTTTAAAGTGATAATTCTGTGAATAAGTGAGAATTCTGAGAATAAAGTCAGAATTCTCACTTTAAAGGGAGAATTCTGAGAATAAAGTCAGAATTCTCCCTTTAAAGGGAGAATTCTGAGAATAAAGTCAGAATTCTCACTTCTCACTCCAAAATCTTAATTCTGTGATCAAAGCAAAAATTCTGAGGATTCTGAGAATAAAGCGAGAATTCTCACTTTTAAGTCAGAATTCTCACTTTAAAGTCAGAATTTTCACTTTAAAGGGAGAATTCTGAGAATAAAGTCAGAATTCTCACTTCTCACTCCAAAATCTTAATTCTGTGATCAAAGCAAAAATTCTGAGGATTCTGAGAATAAAGCGAGAATTCTCACTTTTAAGTCAGAATTCTCACTTTAAAGTCAGAATTTTCACTTTAAAGTCAGAATTCTGAGAAAAAAGTCAGAATTCTCACTTCTCACTCCAAAATCTTAATTCTGTGATCAAAGTAAAAATTCTGAGGATTCTGAAAATAAAGTGAGAACTCTCACTTTAAAGTCAGAATTATGAGATTAAAGTCAGAATTTTCACTTTAAAGTCAGAATTCTGAGATTATAGTCAGAATTCCCCACTTTAAAGTCAGAATTCTGAGATTAAAGTGAGAATCCTGCCAAACTTTTTTTTCTCTCTTCACTGGCCCTAATCCTCTTCCGTATACCTGCCTTTTTTGTGGGACTGATTTATACTCCATGTATGGCACTATATGCAGCAATGGTTGTTTTAAATTGCTTTACAGATAAAGTTGAGATCTAGAAATAAAACAGTGTGTGTAAAAAACAAAAATGAATCTGGTGTTTTAGTATCAGTCTCTTTTATACTGTTGTAAATCATTGACATGTACATATACTCCCCCAGTTATTTGTAGATACATGTAGTGACAAGTTAGCTTTTGTTTTCACTGCATAAACTATGGAATAGCAAATGCCCATTAAAGTTCACTGCCAATGCACCAGTCTGACTTCAGTCAAACCTTATTTCCAACAAGACTATTTAGGTGTCATGCCGCAATGTGCTGACCTCTGGCCAAACAGTTGTTTGCTTTGCACACTAGGTAGACCATTACGATTGAGCGCGGTTTTCCCCTACATGTAGACTTTGATACATGGCCAACTTCAGTTGGCTCTTAACGGTTGTTTTCTCAGAAACAAACACGGTACTTCTTAGCGCTAGGCAAATGAGATGACTGGAAGCACAAGGCACACCTTTTCTGTTGAGAGTTCAGAGGTGTGTGGCGTGCAGTTCAAGACACACATCCACATTAATGTTGTGTAGGTTATGGATCACTCGTCTCCAGAGAGTCTGTCATACTCAAACGCATTACTTGTACACGCCCTCTGTGCAGCGGCATGCTATTAAAATCACATATCTGGCCATGATGTCAACTTGTCGTCCATTAGAGGGTCAATTTGCTCTCTCTCCAATGCTATTTCATGTCTCTAGATCGCTCTGCGTTTCGGACAGGGGTGATGTGAAAGTAGACAGATGGGGCTGGCAGCCGCACAACAGGCTGTCGTCCGCCACGTCTGTCGCTGGGCTCTTTCCCATCACCCTTCCACAAATCACAATGTCCCCCTTTGAGCCTTCAGTATTAACTTCCTGAATATTTTTCATTTGCTTTTAACTCTTTTTCTCAGCTGATGCATAAGAAGCAGAAGAAGCAGAATCTTTAATGTTTGTTACGTTTCACAATTTGCTGTGTGAATGAACGTGTCTGTCGCCGCTGTAACTCAGCACGGTAGTGAAACAGGGAGTGACTGCGTTGTGAATTGTGTTTTTGCTAACTACTAAACTACAGCTGTCGGACACTGTGTGAATTAATCTGTGTTAAAGTAGAGCAACTTTCGGTGCAAAATTCCAAGTCGCAGACATCGTTTGTCATGCATCACTATGAACGATGGCCGGCTCCCAACAATCATATGACAGTCTGACGAACTTGTGATTGTATTACATGATTGACTACTAGTGATAAAAAGTTATGTGCTGCAGACAAAAGCAACAAAAAGGGGTGCTCCATATGCATCCGAGCATGGGAATATTTTCATCCCACATCTGTGCATGCTCTCATGCTGCAGAAAGAACCAGGCCAGATGGTGAGTGTCGGTGAGGGGTGGGGGCACTACATGGACCGAGTGTCCATTCAGACAAGCTGTGCGATTTGGACGCTCTCAGCTCCTCAAACCTGTGGCAACGACCACTGTACTTTGCCCTGTGTTCATTTGTAAATTAAACATTTGTAAATTAAACAACTAATTGAAGGTAGGGCTGGGCAATTAATTGAACTTTAATTGTGATTCCGCTACAAGTGCTATTTTGACATCTAATGATATTAAACACATAATCAAAGTAACACGATTAATGTACCAGACAGCGATGTTTGTTTGAAAGTTCTTGAGTGTTTGTTCAGTGTTTGTGATTTTGCCATGCCTTAAGATGTTTAATGACACGGCAGTTGGAGTTTAGTGTAAAACTGAACACCCAACTGAAAGAGTTACACAAATTGTGTATTTAAATACAAGACATGCTTCGTGTTATAAACATCGCCAGTGCTAATGCTAAAGTTAATGTAAAAAAAACGAATGATATGCTAACGGGAAATTAGCATCGACTTCGAGGAGTGATATTTCTTGAAATAACAAATAATTCCACTTAAACACAGCAGGATCCCATACACACAGGAAATATATCAATACTGAAAAGCACATAGTATTCCAAATCTGTGAAAAACTATTCTATTCTATTAATAGAACTCAATCACAACTTTCTTTTTCTACTCCTCTTATCTCATTGTGTGTACTCCATGCATGCACAGCCTCACAGAGGCCACAGGAACAGCTGATATTTATTTTTATTTATTTGTTATTATTTTAGTATATTCCTATTTTATTTACTTTTCCACTAATTTAATTGCTTGTAGTTCTTTCAGGTTGTATTTACAGCTGAATTTTTATTGTCATACCAACAGACATTTCCACATGACATGGCACCGAATATGGTAACCGAGGTCTCAGGTTAGCTCAAATAAAACAACAAAATTAACTAAAATAAATATGATTGCAACAGAGGGGATGCTTATTCATTGTTTGAATGAATGCAAAGATCCAATGCAGCAGAATGAAAATACACGAGGCTTGAATTTCATGATATTTACAAGGTCACATTGCTCTTGACGAAAGGAATAGTGTTGAGTGCAGTCAATGGACACACTTGTTATAAGCATGGTGTTATAAACAAACATCTATGGTTTGTTCGGCTATACAGGAGAACATCGGTAATCCTGACCAATCCGTCCGTCCGTCCATCCATCCGCTATAAATCTTGTCCTCATGTCGCAGGTGAGTTGGAACTCCCAATCCTAACTGACTTGACTGGCAGACAGGTTCCACATAGCCTGGGTTGGTTGCCAGCAAATCTCAGGACACATATACTTGTACAAGAATGCACTCTGACTTTCCCACCTATGGACAATTTAGAATCTGAAAAGTTACTAACATACATTTGTTTTAAATATGAGAGGATAAAATCATGCAAGCTTGGGGAAAATTGTGCTTTGTTTTTCAAACTTCATAACTGAGAAGCAGACAGCACTTGTCAGCAATGATATTCACCATTGTGTATCATTTTCTTTCTTAAGAAGCACTTTCTAAATATTAATGCATCTCCTCTCAGCCAGCACTGAAAATAGGTGGGCGCTGACCCATTTCATGAGAGTTGTCCCAACCTCTTATAGAGAAAAGAGCAAATGTTCGGTTGAAAGTTAAAAACAACAGCTTGGATCAGTGGAGTCCTGCGACTTTTGGTGTGAAATTCAAGTAAGGTCAGCATAATAGATAAGACAGAATGGGTTTGGTTGACCTTGGGCTTCAACACAGATGCGACTGTATCGCTGTTGCGTCTCTTTCCCACCCAACTTCAAAGGTAGGCTCTCCGCATCACAGATTTGTTTGCTGAGCTAACTGGTTTAACACTTCTTCCTATAGAGTAGGGCAAGAAATGACAGGGCGATTCTCGAGGGATATTGATGGTTAAGTTCAGCTGGCTCGTTGACCCTCATCCACCCTCTCTATCTGTGTCTCTGTCCCCTTAGGTGCCCCTGTGTGACCCCTGGCCACCACCTTTGGCTCTCAGGGGCCCGATGTCCACCCCCAGTGTCCACTCAAAGAAGTGAGGGGTCAAAGGTGCAGCAGTGAAGGTGAAAATGCATCCCTGGCCTCTCTTGTTTGTTCAAGGTGGCCTTTATGCAGACCGAGCCACCAAGTTCAGCTCTAAGACTGCCCTTCTTCTCCCTGGAGAGATGCACAGCCTGTCTCTTTCATTGCAATGTATCGCTGGCACAGGACTCGATCTGTTCTTTTTCTTGGTTCATTCATTTGAGTGGCCTCTTTTCTTGCCTTCAGTCTTTGCCGGTCTCAATCCTGCCATTTTCTCATAACCTCTCTTTTAAAACGTCATCATCCACGTTCTCTTGAACTTCATCTTTCCTCTTTATCTTATCTCTCTTTCATCTTTAAATCTTCTGTCGCTCCAACTCATCTGTGATCCTTATTCCCCGTTCCGTCTCTCTCGCTCAGTGTGGCCTCGACACCCTGTAGTCTGGAAACGGGCCCGTCCCTGCCCTGCCCTTGAGGCCCGCTGCACGGCCCCGTGGGTAATGGGCATTGTGTATTCCCACTGATCCCTGACGGAGCCATATTGTGCCTCGGTGGGATGTCAGGAGCACAAAGCCAACCAGCCTGCCACATTGTCTCACACTCCAAATGAAGAAGTTCCTCCTCTGGCTCCCAACACAGCCTTGAAATGTCAAAAGGGGAAGGAGGAGGCGAAGAGTGTTGGTGTGTTTTGTTTGGGGTGGGTGTTTTTTTTTTTTGTTGAGGATGAGGGATGTGTGTTACTCATTAATGCACCAACACTCCACTCATTTGGATCCAAATCCCAGAGGCAAGTCCTGGAGACACACACGCTTTCACCAGTGGGTACTTACGTACACAGAGACGAGCTCACAGACAAACACACATGTTGGGCTTCAAGTCTGGCTGAGAAACCAATTGTGGATTTTTGAATAGTATTTCAATGTCAATATTCAAGTTCACATCAACTATCTGAGTTGGGATTCAGAAGTGGGTGGCAGACAGGTATAAAAAAAATTCAGAGGTTCCTGGTTTATCACAGTATCTACATGTACATATGACTGTTTTTTATTTGGCTGTCTATGTGTGACCTGTGAAATGGCTGGCAACCAGTTTAGGGTGTACCCCGCCTACTGCCCAAAGACAGCTGGGATAGGCTCCAGCACGCCCGTGACCCTTTACAAGATTTGGATCATATATAATCAAGGGTTTTCATACAAATACTGTATTACCTGTAATTTGGCCTCGGTTAGTGAAAGACTATGACACAACTAATGTAAAGATTTGTGGGAGCAAATCGGAATGTCGATAGCTGAGGAACCCATGTACAGTGAAATAAGTTACTTGTCTTTATAAAATAATATTTAAATCTATACACATATTCATACATGGACCATATTATGCATTGAACTTTCCTAAAAAGAGGAGTTAAGTACCAATTAGTTACAATCAGTATTATGTGGCCGATTTTGTGTAATTGTAATATTTCATTTTTCGAGATAATGAAGCTTTGAAAAGACATCACAACCTCAACATCTATGACATGATTATTAATACACAAAACATAATAATGGTAGGCTGCAAAATGGCGAAAGTAAGTGTATCCAAAACATGCTTTTGAGTAAGACCCGGAAGCAATTCGTACTAGATGGCGTTTTGAAATGGTGGGCAAGTTCATGACTTCATGTTCTGTGCGGCCCAAGTGAGCGTGACAATCACAGGCCAGATGATGAAGGTGTGCAGCTAGATAAACAGAGATAAGCATAACCTTCCCAGGAAGGTAGATTGCTTCGCTGCTATCACCAAGCAGGAGTGATTGGGAAGAGACGTGCTGACCATGTCCATGTCTACCAGTCTGTCTAACATTGATTAATAATGACTAACTATTCCTTTAGCACCAGTTGAAACTTTGATTTTCAGTAGGCATCTATGCAAATGGCCTCATTTCTCCTAGTCTCAGTTACATTTGAAGACATTTGAATAAAGTTGAGAAAAATATCTCAAGTGGATGGATGCTATCATAGTAAATATATCAAACCCCATGTATAGTTAGATGTGGTCTATAGTAAGGGGTGAACCGATTAGTCAACTTGGTAAAAAGTCCACTTTCCTACTCTGCACTGATGTGTAATGCTGGAAGTTGAGCAATCACTAATCATGTGGGAATTTTTTTTTGTATCTCATCTTCCAATCTGCCAATTTGCAGAGGTTTTTCTTTACTCATATTCCTGTATTGTATTATTATACCCGTATTCTGCCATTGCTGGACTATGACGCTCAATGGAGGAGCAAAATGTCTGACCAACAAGGTGACAAAGTCATACACTTCATAGTTAAAATTTTTCCCCATAGTTGACTGGTTCTGCAACTTAATACTCAGGTGTGACTTGTCTATACACTGTATATTAAAATTAGAGTTTGGACCCAAATCACTGGAAGCACCCTTGGTGCAATTCTGCCGGCGGCCAGAGGGTGGCGGTGATGCACCAAACTAATTTGGCATCCGAAAGAAAATAGTAGAAGAAGAAGAGAATCCTTTACTGTTTGTAAAGATGACATCATCGGGTTGCACGCGCATTGTTGGAGCAGAAAGAACGGTGTACGCAAGCCAACTAACTGAAAAGAATTGTGAAAAATATGTTAATATAATGCAAAATATTGTGAGTTTTGTCCTAATACAGTATTTTCAGACTAACCAGCTGCTGGTTAACAAACACCTTGCCATTATTCCAGACAATCCTCGGTCCAGTTTGTGCGTTTTAAAGCTTGCACCCAGAGGCTTCTCTGGTGTTTCTGAAAAGGGCCTGTTTCCTCATGGAATTTAAACCCCTTCCTAGTCTGATTCGTACACTCATACACACAACAGCTAAAACAAAAGCAACGAAAAATCCACGCTAAACCACAAATCTTCACAGCCACACACATATGTCTTCCTTTGTTTTGAGTCAACAGTGCATGGTCAGCTTTTGGTGATGTAGATGGTAAATGGGTATAGAAGAAGAAGAAGAACTTTAATTTAGCATGTGTGACATATCAATAGTTTAGCATGCGACTTCCTTATGCTACAACAAGGATGAGGAAGCAGCAAAAGGCACAATAACTGACCAGGATTCTACCTTTGGCTTTTGGATTCTCGTTAAGGTTAAGTCATTTTAAACTACAAAGAAAAACTTAGACATGTTAATTAGTTAGACATGGACGTTTCATCCAACCGAAACTCGTTTGGACAACCCAAATGTACCAAGTGGATCGCTTTAATCCCTATCGCCTGTTCAACGTTGAGGCCTCCATTTGCATTCCATCTATTACTGAAGTAGGGTATTAACCTGTGAATGGAGCTGTATTTATTTAACTTGACTAATAAGAACAGAAATAGCAAAGCAGCCACTTAATCAAATCATCCCTGCTTGTTGATTGTACTTTGTCTGCACAAGAATGTTGAGCTCTCTCAAACATACTTGCGCACACTGCCATTACATTTGAGTTCCTAAATTAGTAAGTAACAAATCTTGTGTTTGTGTAACACTTGCACCTACCAGAGTGAAAACATGTTTCCTTTGTGTATGTTTATTTACCAAACACAGTAATGTCTACATATTTATTTTCCATTGTGCTGGTTTTTCTCATTTAACCTAAAGCAAATATCATGAAGTGTTGTTTGTAAGAGTGCAAATTTGCCAGCTGGAGCGGTGGCGTCAACAGGATGTATGCTGGTACAGGCTGAGGTTGAGCAAACTGCCCCCCCGTGAATGCACTGTGTGAGCCGGTGACACGGAGCACAGTTGGATTGGCTGTGGCTATAATGCGAACAGGGCCGAGGCTCAGATAACTCGAACTCTGAGCTGCCCAGTCAATCAGACATCCTGGAGAGAGTGTGTCTGCATGTCTGAGCTCAAGAGCGCTAATCCTTTCTCCACTGCCCACACCGGAGAACTCTCTTCAAAAAGTTAGATTTTTTTTTCTTACAGTACACAGCATCTTGTTTACATATACACTCAAACCGTTTTTTTGCAAACAAACCTTACAGTCTTATGTGGCACTTTTAAGCTGATTTCTGATTGATAGAAACTGTTATTATGTTAGCTCTCAATAGAGTAATTTACACCACAGTGCTACATTTCAGCACTAAACAGCACACTAAACTTGCCAGTCCAGACATCTCAGACTTCCAGATGATGAACAGCCCGCAGTGGACTAGTTTGTGCAGAGCATAAGAATACATCACACGACACAAGAAGGCCCGTTCAGCTACTACTGTGGCGGCCGTGGCTCAGGGTGTAGCGACGGTCCTTCAGTAACCAGAAGATCGGCTGTTTGATCCCCGCTCATGGGTTAAGTCATGTGTCGTTGTGTCCTTGGGCTAGGTACTTCACACACATTATCTCCAGTGCTACTCACACTGGTGTATAGAAGGTGCGAATGTCTGGTGGTGGTCAGAGGGGCCGTAGGTGCACACGGGCAGCCACGCTTCCGTCAGCCTACCCCAGGGCAGCTGTGGCTACCTAAGTAACCTACCACCACCACAGTGTGAATGTGTGAGTGCATGAATAATGTATCCATTCCATTGTTGAGTGTCTAGAAAAGCCTTATATAAATCCGAAGCATTATTATTACAACTGTACTTTTTGTATTAGAGTTTGTTTTGTATTTGTGACCTAGAAGTGTTAATCATGCAAATATATACAAACATTACAGGGTAAGAGTGGCCGCAGGAATGGAACTAGGTTTAAGCTTTCAAATCAGACTAGTCACACCGCACTACTGTCATTAAATAACATAAATACCTCTACAAACCATATTTGCCTCGTTAACAGGCCTATGTACTAGAGCTGTCAAACGATTCCATTTTTTATTCAGATTAATCACATCTTGGAATTTTTAATAATCATGATTAATCACTTAATATAAAAGTCTTTTAATCAATATTTTTGTTCCCGCCAAATTTGAACAATTCTTTTGACATTTAATTTTATGAGGACGTCTTCAACATTTATTTAATCCACTGCACTCATCCTCCTCTTTTTCTAATCAATGAATTACTTGCATAATTTAAAATGGGGAAAATATTATCCCATTATTTTGACATTATTTGCCATTAAATATTCTAAATGTGATATGCAAACATTTATTAAATGCTTTACTTTGATGCATGTAATTGTGTTTATTGTTCAAACACGCTGTCACACTAAAGGATAATCTATGGTCAAAATGAATAAAGTGCGAATAATCTGCATTAATTCATGATTAGTGTGATATTTTTTTGTGATTAATTAATCAGTTAATGCTTTAACTTTGACAGCATTACTATGTGCTCAATATAGTTAAACAGTTTGGACTTGTTTCAATAGTGTCCCCTTTCATAAAATACAAGACTGGGCTGGCAAAAGAGTTTGCGTGACACCTCACAGGTGGATTGAGTTCACACAAGATAAAGTATTGCAAAATAGGCAACTCTGTTCTTCTATCAAATGATCAGAGGAGGACATGGTGCAACAATTATGACTGTGACGAATGTGCCACGGGCATCCATCTGATTCATCTGAACGTCTGGAATACACAAATCACATCAATGGCTTTTAACTCCTCTGACACGCATTTTTACATGAGTTCTTCAATAATAGAAAAAAAAATCCCAAAAAGAAAAAAAAAAGCTTTCTCCGACCATTCAGAAACTTGGTGCATTTTTTCAGAAGTGTCATCCAGTTATTTATAGTGCCACAAAAAAGGAATGCATGAGTGCACACTGCAGTACAGATTGAAACAGTTTAAGTATAAATTACAGCAGGGTAGAAGAAGAAGTAGCAGCAAAAAAAGAAGAAGGTCTTCTGGCAGAGCGAGCATGAGGGAAATAAATTACGGTTGAATTTTGTTTTGGATTAACACGTAATAAAACATCAAATAAAGGCTTGTTTTCAGTTTTTCAATTCAATTCAAACAAACAAATAGTGGGAGATGACTTCAACACTGCCTCTAAGCGGAAAATTTGGAACGTGTGTGAATATCTTGAAAACTGCATGGCGTTTGTCTCAAAAAGTATGTCAAGAAGGTTGAGGCGGTTACTAGGAAAAAGGCAGTCAGAGTCAGACAGCGTCGACAATGGGAGAAATGAATGGAAGGGTGCTGGAGAGTCTTCCATGAAAAATCTGGTAAAGAGTGAGAGAGAGCAGAAGCGCCTCAAATAGTGACTTGAATGATTATCTGGAGCATCTGTGTGCCCAGGTAAGCATGAGGGGTCTAATGAGGGGTGAATGGCTGACAGGCAGAGTGGAGCAGTTGCTTGGTGAGTGAAAAACACTGGGAGAGCACACAGCGGGCATGAACTAGGTCTGGCGGAGCGTCAACAATCATCTGAGAAGTCCACAGCAACCTCCAGGGGGTGAGATGTCATCATTCAAAGACCGCTCCTCTTAGCCCCCATCATAATTCAAGAACTTGGGACAAATGGGGGACAGAAGAGTGCCCCCTCCATGCATCGGGATCTTAAAAGGTTGATCAGGGTGGTGACGATGATTAGAATGTGGTGGGCAGGGATCAAGGACATCTCTTCAGGTCTGTTCCTCTCCTAGTTGATCAGGCACTGTATACCCTGGCAGGAGCAAAGTCGTCACAGAACTGTGTAGGTTGGACCGTCATCAGTGAGCCGACTCAGCGCCGAATGTCAAATGGACCTCAGCAACTCAAGCCTCACAGCTAATCTAGATCCTTGAAAGCCTTGACAAACTTAGGTGACAAGTTCTTGGACTCCACCCGCAAAGATAAAGGCGAGCGAGGATGGCGTTGGGCCTGGCGGCAGAATCCTCCTGACCCTGGTGCTGGCAATACAAGGAATCAGATTTGACATTGTAGGATCTAAAATAAAAGGAAAGAAAGAAGTGGAAGCGGGTGAAGAACTCAACCGCCATAGTCAAGATTTTCTGGATCTGGATTATTATCAAGAAATGGCCACCACTGCTCCACTTAACTCAACCTTCAACTCTGGGTGGATTTCATCCATCCCCGATGTCCCGACATTGAGGATCTTCTTTTAATAAGCACCTCCGTCCTCTTTCCAGAAGATAGCACAGCCCACCTTAGAGTCCCTTATACTCTACAGGGCTGTCTTTATCCAATGAAGCCTCTCCTAAAAAGATTTTACAAAAAGTTAGCGGAACCATTCTTAGGGCTTTCGTCTCGACAAAACTGAAACATACAGCTAACATTTGGTTAGGTAGTGTTTAGCATTAGCGCATGTAGCATCCGTCCGTGCATGTAAAAAGGATCCCGCAAATAATGACTATCTTAAGTAATTTCAGTCACAACTAAGTCTAGCCCATATCATTGTCCAGGCTGAAACTGATAAATCTTACCTGATATGAAGTGAGCGTTGTTGATGATAGTCTCAGTCCAATCCTTTCGCCTAATCGCGTTTAACCACAGCCGTCTGCGATTACTCTGACTGGCAGAGGCTGGGATGCAATAGAATTTCAAGTTTTTGTTGGTGCTTTTACGGTTCTGGAAACCAAAAAAAAGATGACATTTTCATACAAGCAGCAGTATTTACTCCTAGCTTCCCTTCAGCGTCAGTTTGTTTTGCCTCCAGTGAACCCCGTGATGTCATCGTGACGTAGGCCATGAAAGGGTCTATACATGTGACTGAGCAAGTTTGTATGACTTGACTTACGACTTGCTTTCAAATTGGACGTGACTCAACTTGACTTGCTTGACTTTTCTCCACAGTAACTTGGAACTAGCTTGAGACTTGAAGGTTACGACTTGAGACTTACTTGCGACTCAAACATATGTGACTTACCCCCACCTCTGATTATATTTAATATCCCCCACTTTGATATGCAGCTTGACAAGTTCTATTCCAATACAATCTAGAACATAGCTGTGTCGTATGAAGTGTGTACTTTAACTTTTTTTTGAGGAGAGTTGGTTGGACAGGTGTGAAGCCCCCATCCCCCCAATCCATAGTGACAACTCTCATCAGCCAATGAGAAGTGGGAACAACCATGTTTTGCCAATGAGATGGCGCAGAGGAGCACGCAGCAGTGTTTCCCCCTCGCTGTGAGTGAGCGTGTGTTATCTTCTCTGGACTAACAGAGCCCCTCATTCATACTCAGGTCTTTATAACTTGCCAAAGAAAGACTAATTTGGGCGGAGGTTTTCTTTTTTGGGGGGTGGGGGGGTAAAGGGGGAACAGAATGCGGGGAGCTGTATTGTTTGCCTAATCCGTAGTGACTGGGAAGTTGTATGCTGTGCAAATAACGCATATTTGAGTAGCTCTGTCCAAAGTAAAGCCCCTTCTGGCCCAAACGTTGAGATAAGCGCTTGGTCTGGTTTTAAACAGAGAGAAATGTCTTAACGGTCTTTTATTTTTGGCTTTCTCCCATGCCATCATCGTCATCCCCAAATTTGGTTTAACAACCCACTGAATTTGCTAACATTGGGGATGCTTTTGCTCGATTTTTAAATATTTGTCTATAAGCAACTGCATAGAAACACAGACTTTGGGAGTTAGGGTTATTCTACTCACTCAATTAGATGGAGAGACGTGATTATGAAAGGACACAAGCAACGGCAAGACTCTGAATCCGAATTTTTTAAACGCACTCATGTAGAGCAAGGGTTACCAACATAGTGTCTGTGGGCACCAGGTAGCCATTAAAGATATGATAATGATGTTGGGGATGTTTTCAGGTGAGATGAGCATGAGTTGAAATCTGATGAATTCGTGTGAACTGAATTGCTTGCATTCATCTTTAAAAAATAGCAAAGTATTTAACTTCATCGAACCATTTCTTACACCGCTTCAACACATTGCAAAACAGGTGGGAATCGGGCTTGCGTGTTTGACTTCATTGATTTCTGCAGTATTTTTTCTTTCCCCTCGGCTTTCTTTAATTTACTGTTTAGTTTTCAGAAAACTCAATAGCATTAGACCATCGCATTTGGGAACGCGCTACAGAAGCAGCCCGCTGCTGCGTGATGAATTTATTGGATGTGCGCATCACAATTAAGTTAGTTTCAAGGCCTCCACAAGTTTCCCCGCCATCTGCATCGAGCGCCATCAAACCGTCGCTCACAATGCACGGATCAACACCAACAAGGCGAATTTGTCCGACAAAGTGTTTCTTTATTTCAGCCACCCTTTTAAACACACAAGACCTAATCTATCGGGGATGTGTTTGGATTCATTGGAGGTTTGAATAACTCAAAAGCAAAACTCTCCTTTTTTTTCTTTTTGCTGTATTGAGAAATTCCCTTATCTTTCCTCACCAGTGGCACAGCACAGAAAAGAGCAGGGCGCTCCATTGTAGAGCCCGAGTTGCAGTTGTGTTTGATAATGTTTTCTGCGGGTCACTTGACACCCCCTCACACACCAGCATTGTTTGCCTTGCCCATTCTTCCCCTTAGCAGATTCACAGCGTTTGAGGATTGGGTGGGGGTGGGGGGGTTCTTGTTGGCGTGGTGCTATTGAGAGGAGGATGCGGGGAGGATAAGGAAGTTTGTCATCAGTTTGAAACAAGAAAGGTCTCAGCTAGTCAGGGTGAAGCAAAATGCCACCGAACCATATGGAGCCTTCAGACAATCAAATTACTCCTTTCTCTTCTGCTCCATTCTCTGTTTCGTTCTTTCATTTTGTCTAAATAAATTACTGCATACCTTTTGCCACCCCAAGGCAGCAAATGTGCAAGATGACCTTTGCTAATAAGATAATGAAATAATGACATCAGCCTTTCTCCATCGTGCTTTCTGAATGCTTTGCTTCAAAGCTTTGGAACTTCACAGAGGTCAGATAAGTCAAGCCACTATATATATATATATATATATATATATATATATATATATATATATATATATATATATTTGTGTGTGTGTGTGTATTTGTGTGTGTGTACACTGGGGGATAATTTTTTTAATCGTAATTAATCGCATGTCTTCAATAGTTAACTCAAGATTAATCACACGTTTTATATTTGTTCTAAATGTATAATAAAATGTACAATAACATATTTTTCATACTCTTGTTAACATAAAAGTGAGCTGCCAAACGATAATTTTTTTAAAATCAGATTAATCACATCTTGGAATTTTGATTAATCACGAATAATCGCTAAATTAAAAAGGCTTTTTTTTTAACCAACATTTTTCCCCCGACAAATTTGAAGAGCACCGGTTATGTGTTAATTATTTTGACATTTAATGTTATGAGGATGTCTTCAACATTTTTGGATCACTGGACAAGCTCATCCTCCTCTTTTTCTAATCAGTTAATTACTTGCATAATTTAAAATGACCCCAATATTTCGACATGAACAAATATTATAAATGTCATACGCAAACATTTATGAAATGCTTTACTTTAATGCATGTAATCATGTTTATTGCTCAATCACAACCTGTGCTACTTTTTACGTAGCCATCTGCTGTCATCTCAAGGACCATCTGCGGCCAAAAGTGTGATTAATCTGTGTTAATACATGATTAATGCGATCATTTTTTAAGGTTGTGAAATGTTACAAGAAAACTCTCACTCAGTATGATGTACTGTCCCTAAATACAACTACAAAACTAAACACTGTGAAAGTGCCGCCTCCCTTACAGTGTCAATCAAAACCGAGCAATATTATCTTTGTAAAGGCAAAATGTTTGTGTGGGATTGCATTTGATTATGCAGGTGTACCTAATGGAGTTACTAAAAAAAAATACCTCTTGCCACCATCTTGTGGATGTTTTTATTCACCATGGCAACAAGCGCATCAAAGTCACTTGAATGGCAAGGTGAATGGAGAATAGCCAGGGGGTGGGAGCATGCAAGTGTTTTGGCGGAGAACTGATGCCAGAGTCAATGCCTGGGTGGCCAATTAGCAAAAAGCACAGAAAAGAACTTGTGCCATCCACCAATGAGGGAGAGCAGTGAAGGAGATTTTTTGTTTTTTTTTATGTCTGAGTCGCCCCCTCCCTTTCCACCCTTCCTCTGTTCCTCTCTTACTCTGTCAACTTGGTGTCCACAGCAAAACTCTGTCAGAATGCTTAATGAGGATTACTAACCTAGAAGCATTAAGATTTCTAGAGCTGTGCTTGTGTGTGTGTATGTGTCCCTTGTTTGTGGAACAAAACTGTCCTCATGTGTCCCTGGACAGACATTGGGCTGTCTCGCAAGCCACAGAGGATTACAAACCCTCTTTTTGCCTCTTCACACAAGCCCACAGTGCTCTGCCGTTTCTGGTTAATGAAGCAGGAAGAAAGTCATATTCATTCTTTCAGATGGACTTGTCCCAAAATGTCCCCCCAAGACATTTCTTAAACACATTGTGATGCTGCGTCATCAGTAGGTGAATGAGTAGATGAATGTAAAGCGCTTTGAGGGCTTTGCAAGATGGAAAAGTGTTATATAAATGAAGTGGCATTTACCATATCATAAAAAAAACAATATTTATAATTTTAATTTTAAACAAAGGGCGATATAGCCTAATATAGCATTTTCCTCTTAAAGGGATACTAATTTTGCTATTTTCAGCTATTTTAATTAACACCTTTAAAAAGGCATTTTGCCACTTGCTGTCAACTGAAAATGACACCACATGTTGAGGGCTCAGTTAACAACAAGTCCTCCAACAATAACGACCATATTGGTCGTTTTACCATGCACTAAAATACGACCAAGTGTTGCATATTGTAGTTTAGCGGCCTCTATCAGCCATGTTAAATAGCGGAAAAATAGTAACGGGAATTGAACCTGGGTTGTGGTGAGAAGATGAACATTTATCTTACTGAACTAACGGGCCGATAATGATGTTAGTGTTTTTTTGGTGTTTTCATGTCTGTCAATTCGCTGTCATGGATGAATGGTTGGGGTTAGGATGATGCATTCAGTGAGGTTGTACAGGACACGTTACATCTTTACATAGGACACTAATGGTTGACGTTAGTAAAAGGCACAGTGAGGTTGTAGGCCGTTAGAAAACATGTAGTCAATGCTAACAAAACATATAGTCAACACTCAAACAATCACTAGCCAAATAGCTCAGCCAGATCAACTCTTCTCTTCTGACCAGATGGACTGGGTTCAAGTCTCACTTTTGTATGTTTGTACTATTTAACAAGGCCGATAGAGGTCGCTGAACTAATATTCGTAACACTTGGTCGTAATTTGGCACCTTTTCCAAACGGCCTATATGGTCGTAATTATTGGAGGACTGTCTCGGTAACAACCAATCACGGCTTACCTAACGTTTACAAGTTGAGCCATGATTGGTTGTTACCTGAGCCTTCAACATGTGATATCATTTTCAGTTGACAGCAAGTGGCAAAATAACTTTTTAAAGGTGTTAATTGTACATGAAAAATAATGATGTTATATAATTCATGACAGACAAAATTGTTCTTAAAATAATTGCCTATGTCATTTTATTTGCAAAAAATATTTTAAATGGTTCAATTTGTTGTGTTTCCTGATCCCTAATCTGAAAAATATGACTTAGGCAATTAGCGTTGAAAAGGCGTTGAAATATTAACTTTTTACTGCTGAAAATTGCAAAATTAGTAAAGCATCCCTTAAAAAATGGCATGACATGAAATGAATTATTTTTTATCAAATTTATATATATATATATATATATATATATATATTATTATTATTATTATTATTAATATTTTTGTATTTCTATCCATATACTGTCAGACATGTATGCCTTTAGTACTTGATCATAAAATGTACTGGTATCGGCAGCCTCCGTTTCTTGCTATAGGCCAAGTAGGCATCTGCCTCGGGCCCCCAAGTCACCAGGGGACCCCCAAATTCTATGTGTAGTCTTAGAGATGGGAAGTACTTAAGTAGGCTTAAGTAGTCTTTTCAAATATCTGTACTTTACTTAAATATTTTTTAATCAGGTGACTTTTTACTTTTACTTCATTACTTTTGGGGTGCGTGACGACACAACGTAAGACACGCAAAGCTCATGCGCCGTGCACCAGACGAGTTGCTAGTCAACGATCACACGCATGTTTGTCAATATGGAGGAAAATGAGCTCCCTAACGCCGCCAGTCTTAAAGCATCTCATAGGGAATGGATCAGGAAGTGGTGATCGTGTTCACTGGAAGACTTAATAACATTTACAAAGTGCGTGATCTGTCAGTCATCCCGACTGCTAGAGTTGTATCATCTGGGAGCTAGTAGCATAGCAGCGAGCTAACGTGAATGTTTCACTATCCTGTCACCCACACTTTTGCTAAACTTATCACAGGGAATAATAATTAAAAAAGAAAAATGTTTCTGTCGCGTTTGACACGCGTATCATCGGCTTCGTAAAAAAAGAAAAATGCTATAAAAACAAAAAAAAACACCAGACTACAGTATATATTGAATGCTGAAAGCCAGTTGGGTATTCTGATATTAATTCTAATGTTTGCTCGCGTCCATTCACAAAACATAGAAAACCTGCTTCTGTTGAGGCTGAATAAATTTTTGGGGTAGTTTTTATTTTTAAATATGGTCCCAATCCCGTCATTGTTTATACATAATCCTAGTAGTTTGGAGTGTTTTTGCACTTTTTTTTTGTTTGCGAGCACCAAATTCCCCAGGTGGTTATGAAAACTTTAATGGCAGCACTAGATATGTGGCTTAACATGTTGCTACAGATTTGTTCTCTTCATCAGTATTCTGGGTTTAGAAAAATAAAGAATTAATTCAATTTTTATTTTGAAAAATGTCAATTTACTTTTTACTTTTTTTTTTACTGAAGTACATTCAAGTTGGTATTTTTGTACTTTTACTTATGTAAGGGAGTGACTTCAGTGCTTCTACTTTTATCAGAGTAGGGTTTTTTTGCACTAATAACAGTACTTTTACATAAAGACTGAACTCTAATACTTTTGACATCTCTGCCTGAAGAAAATTAAAATGTCCTGTCTTCATCTGTCTCTAATATTTGTTTATGACATCCTTTTTATGCTTATAAATGAACATAGGATATACATAAAGTAAACTGTGATGATAAGCAGTAGCTGGTGTTTTGGTGTCACACAGTTCGGGACGCAGAGCAGAGTTTGGCGTAGAGTTTGGCAAACTAGCGGCCCCCAAAAATCACCTTGCCTAGGGCCCCCATAAAGCTAGAAACGGCCCTGCGTATCAGCACCGATACCTGGTATTGGTCCAATTTTGATGGTAAATGGAAGTCCTTTTCTTTTTTGTCCACTCCTGAGCCCTGTTTTCAAAAGATTTTGCTTGAATTCCCCAAATACAGCTGTGCTGTTCACAAACCTGAGAGAAGCATTAATGTAAGTCGTTTGTGTACAAAGTTTGGCTGCAATTGTCTGAAAACTTCCATTTTCTTGCACGTCATGTATATGAGGTTGTGCGTGTGTGCTTGGAAACAAGCCGCTCCTTTTAATGACTGGAGACTACTGAAATTGAGAATAACTAATGAGTGTGAGCGTGCAGGGGTGTGCGGGCCTAGAGTGGGGTGCTGCCGCTGCTTTTGGCTCTTTGTGGCTCTCTGTGAAGCGGGGTCGACCTTGTGGGGCTCTCCTCTGGGGCCCGCACAAAGCCAGTGCAGGATTATCCACCCGGGGACAAAGTGTGCTATTAGCATGAGAAAGCAGGCAGCCCCAGCCCGGTCGCTGAGGACTGCCAGGCCTGCTGGAGAGGTGGGCCGCCACTCATTAGCCGCAGGGAGATGCTGAATGCGGGCGCACACTCACCGCCGCGCGCACAAAGGGAAACACAATGACACACACGCACAGTGATATGCATGCTCATACTGATGCACAAAACACATGCCTCTGGTGTCTGAAAAGTTCTTTCCTGTTTTTGGATGATGAATGTGATCACAAAGGAGCCCATTTGAATGGAACTGTGTCAATTTATATAAAAGGAACATACAAAGTTGTAAAGCTCAACTAATAAGAGCATGGATGCAATGAAAATCATTTGTAAAAAAAACAACAACAAAAAAACACTTGACTGTGTTGTACATTTGCAACTCTACTACTTTAATAATGGTATGGTGCATGTGCTTCACTATGCATAGGCAGAGTTTGGTAAGCCGTCCTGCTGCGATACTCTTAAAGAGAGCCACAGGTCTTTTGAAGCATTTGCATGTTAAGCCGCTGATCAGTGGATTTGCCACCTCTTCACTGAAGAGTTTCGTGCATTAAAGGGATGAGCTGATGCGCTTGTATCTCCTCACCGGTCCTGCTGTCTCCTGCAAGCAGGATGAGAGGAAGATGTCTTTTGTTGGAAGGGGGGAAAGTGGAGTAGAAGGAGGGAGGCTGGCAGACGTGATTAGCGATGAAAGATGCCAGCGGGGAGGCTTCGAGACGCACACAGAGGGAAAGATGATGAGTGTATTGTTTTAAATGGGGTGGCAGCCTCCGGTCACCATGGAGGTCAAGAGTTCGCTCTCCTGCTACTTTGACCCTTTACTCTTACTACTTTTTTTTGGTGTGAATTCACGCTTTCTTTCTTTGTCTTGCTACTTTACAACCGGTTTTGTTCTCGCTCTGTTGGGAGGGGCAGAAGCAGCAGTGGGCAGGGCAGACTGCACTGGTGGTGCTCTACTGCAACTCGTGCTTATCTACTGATCCTGATCTACTTTTAAGCTTTCCCTCCTTTTACATTCAACCATACACAACACTCCTTTTTCTGTCTTTTATCTTTCTATCCTTCTCTTTTCTGGCCCTTCTGTTCATTTCCTGGCTGGCGGACAGCTCACAGCTGTAAGGGGGACCACAAGTCATGGGTTGCTTTGTCTTGGCCTACATCAAAACATACCAACGCGGAAACTCCGGCAACCACCTTTTTTTTCAGCATTGCTGTTTGGAGGAAATGGCAACAGGCGGGACTGGTATTGGCCACCATCGCGAGTACCCATACCTTAAAATAAGACCTGGTTTCGACCCGATACTAATACCTTATCTCGATACTCATCCATCCATACATAGTGAATTCTGTAGAGTAAATTTGATTCTATTTAGAGTGGGACCAAATAGACTCAGTTTTAGAGTAATATTTACATTTGGAAGAGAGTAAAATAAAGAACTGAAGAAAAAGTCACTCAAGGGTTGAGGAACTAACTGATGACCCTCAGCTTGGGAAACCGCTGATTTATTCCTTGAGCCATGCAGCTCCTGCTGTGTGTTAGTATATCGCTCGCGTCAGCTGGAATCTTCATTACACCAAGTCTCTTGGATATAAGCAAACAGTAGGAGGGGCATAGCTCAGGTGGTAGTCTGGCAGTTTCCCAAGCTGAATATCGTGAGTTTGTTCCTCAATCCTTGATTGACTTTTATTGTATTTTTTTCCAATTCTTTATTTTACACTCTTCGAAGTGTAAATATTACTCTAAAACTGAGTCTATTTAGCTCCACAGTCAAATTTACTCTACAGAAATTACTGTGTATTAATACAGACCTCACCCGTGGTCCTGATGACAAGAAGACAGCAGAAAAATAGATGGACGGATGAATAAAACACATTTTATATGGGCCAACATTATGACTTTCTGAGCAAGTGGAATAAATTTAGTCTTGTTTACTATCGCAGTTATGCTAGAGTATGATTCACAGATGCTGGAGTAAGTGAAAAGAAAAATAAACCCAGCAGCGTGAGTCTATAAATATTTGACTATTGCAGCTATTCCTCCTCACCAGAGGGACATGTCTGATTAATTGAATTAAAGAGGACATAAATCCCATTTTTAGGAGACCTTAAAAACATAAGTCCTCTACATTCCACAGAACATCTTATTCAGCACTAAAATGGAGCTTGTTATCAGTGACACATTACACCGCCAAACCCCACACATCCTTTGCAGTCTCCTTCTCTGACCTGCAGCCACATATTTCCGCGCTCGGAGGCCTAGTTTCTCGCTTTTCTATTTTTTTACATTCTTGCTTTCATCACAGTCTTGTTCGCAACTTTGGCAGTGCAGATTTGTGTGCTCACAAATTTTCACTCAGAAGCACATTTTTGGGATTGAAGAATGAAAAATGAATGTGTGTGAATATCACAGATGGCTCGAGGTCCTCATGCTGACATGACTCTCACTTGTAACAATCAAGCAATCGGGATGGGACACTGCAAGCTTGTCTTCGTCCCTCTCCATGGGCTGGTGCGCTCTACCTAGCAACACGCTGCACTGAATGGCATGACGGGTCTGTGCTGAGACTCTATAATCAGCAGAATCAATGGGCGGCTGATGCTGGAGGATCTGGCTGCTGTCCACAAGGGGGACTGTTTGTGTTTGCTCAACACATCAACAGCATTATGTCATCTTATAGAAATCATCAGTTGGATTTAGCTTGATCGCACAACATACGTGCTTGCGGAGTTGCGCTTCAAATTCATCCATCATTCCATTCAACAGTTCGAGGGACATTTGAATTCCTTAGGCGAGGGAAGGCAGCAAGCTGTTGCACACACGCCCCTGCCTCCATACCCACACATTGCTCACAGAAGAAGAAAAAAAGGATCAACTCCTTCTGCTGAGTTCCCTGGGCCCTTTGAGCAGAGGTCCCCACCCCAGGGCCTTTGGGTATGGCTCCGTGCCCTGACACTGAAGTCTGGGGCTACGCACACCCCGATGAATGCATTCTAATGGCTCAGAATGCTCTTTAATGAGCTTGAAGATGCAACACTCTGCATGGCGTTGTTCACCTGGGAAAATCACAATCTGTGCCGCCAAGGACTAGACACAGCTTTACATGTTTAAACACACACTAGGGACTCACACTGGCTGGCTTTTTTGCAGTCGCTACACACTATTGTTATTTGGGTGAATGGAGCTGGAACGTGGCCAGTCACGGTTCTACACAGGCAGTGTTGTGGTTTGTGCTCGTTGCCGTGGTGGAGTTTGTCTAACTCTTGCGGTCTTATTATTCTGTTGCATGTGCCTGGAATCTTCAGATATCATTTATTTTAGAAATATTGATTGACAATTCAATATGATTGGCCTGTCCCCATGTCATCTGTTATTTTTGTGCATTATTTATAACCACTTTAACTCATTCACTGCCATTGACGACTATAGACGTCAAAAATTCATGCAAACTATTTCTATTAGTTTAAAAAAAAAAATCATTTCATTTCATTTTTTATGAAAACCTTGAATTTTTTTATTGTACATTTAGAACATTATCAAGCGATTAATTATGATTAAACGCCCCTTATTTTTAATATGTATTTTTTAATTAGGCCCGTCAGGCGATTAACATTTTTAATTGTAATTAATCACATAACTTCACTAGTTAACCAACGATTAATCACAAACTTTATTTCTGTTCTAAATTTACAAGTTGTTTTTTTTTTAATAGGTTTTCATACTCTTGTTAGCAAAAGTGGACATTTATTTTTAAACTAATAGAAATAGTTAAAAAGATTTTTTTTTTATGTCTATAGCCGTCAATGGCAGTGAATGAGTGTTGTAAATAGCTTGAGAACAAATCTATTAACTTTCTTGAATGCTCAACTCTCCGAGGAGCGTTGTAAAACTCTGTCTTTCCTGGATGTTTATTTAGACAATAAGTGAAAATAAATTACATTTAATCCCTGTTCTGCTACCGCAGCTGCCACCGTGAATGTAGACAATCCAACGGATATATTGTTCCCCAGACCACTATACTGTACTACTGTTTTTCTAATTCTCTTTTGGTGCAGAACTTTTTCTTAATGATCCAGGTACTCTGCCTGGCTTAGAAACAAGTCCCCACTGAGATTTAACTCGGCAAATAAACAAGAACCTTCCATCGGACAAGGACTCCATGCAAGTTACCCAAGTCTAACTTAACTTAGCACAGCCAAGTGAAAAATGATCCTCAAATTTCAGCCTGATAATCATGTAAAGAAAACTTCAATGGGTTTGTGGAAATGGAGAATCTTCATAAGCTTTATTTAAAACCAGAACACTTGAATGTTTATGGTTCCAATATGTAACAAATCTCAACCGTTTTTAATCTGGAGCAATAAGTATGATCTGTTGAGTCCAAATTAACACTCTTCCATAGTGATGACAACATCAAGGTACTGTAAGTAGAGGATAAAGGCTCACTCATCATGCTTGGGGTCTACCATACAACGCTCTGGATGTAAAGTTGAGATCTACAAATCACAATTCTAATGAAGGTGGGACATTGTGTAAACATAAAAGAAGAATACAATGATTTGCAAACCCTATTTAACCTATAATGGATTGGATAACAATAACATTCATGAGTTTAAACCTTAACTCATTCACTGCCATTGACGGCTATAGACGTCAAAAAATCATTTAAATTATTTCTATTAGTTTAACATTTTTTTTCCACTTTTGCTAACAAGAGTATGAAAACCTAGAATTTTTTTTCATTGTAAATTTAGAACAGATATAAAATTTGTAATTAATTGTGAGTTAACTAGTGGAAGTCATGTGATAATTACAATAAAAAAATTTAATCGGCTCACGAGCCTAATAAAAAAAATTAAAACAAATAAAAATAAGGGCCGTTTAATCGTAATTAATCGCATGATCATTTTATATCTGTTATAAATGTACAATAAAAGGTTTTCATAAAAATGAAATGAAATAAAAAAACAATTCTAACTTATAGAAATAGTTCACATTCATTTTTGACGTCTATAGTTGTCAATGGTAGTGAATGAGTTAAATATGTTGCATAAAAAACTTTTTGGGGGTTCCCCTTTAACTACAAGCTATATTGCCTCAAATATGTGTAGTAATTAAAATGAAGTGACACAAAATAATGAATGACTTTATATAAAGGGTTGTTTGAAAATCAGTTTTCCATAACATTTTGTTATTTTATACTGGAATCTTTGCCATGAAGCATTTTAATACATTGAGTTATTGACAGCATTGTCCTTAAAGCTGCAGGACTAACATCCATGAGCCAAACAGAATATGTCAACTTGACCGGGCGGGGTCTTTCCTCTCTTCCTTGTGCAACAAAGACAGGTCGGCCAACGACAGCGTCCGCTTTTATTTGCACTTAACGGATCCCAACGTTTTGCTCACTTTCTTCATGTCAATCAGCTGGTGCTGTAAGAAGCAGTTCCTCTTTCAATCCAGTGGTCCACTGGCACTTACACTTCAATGCACATAGCACACAAAGGTCGCAGGTGTCAGTGATGTCAAACTATGCAAATCTCCTGCAGATGTGCCTTCACTCCCCCTCCTCACCTGAGTTTTACAGTTCCACTTGAGTGGGAAGTCAGCCGAGCACAGTGTTTCCCTGCTTGAGTCTGGGGCTTCTTGCTGCCACCCTGAGGGAGTGCCCGTGGCCGAGAGGGGAGGGCGAGGGCGGCCCTGTTTGACAGCTCAACACACAGGGTCTGCTGGTGACCAGGGGGCCATAGAGGGGAACAAACTATTCTACTTTAGCTACCATCACACCCTGGTTCCATCCCCCAGGCCTCCGGGCTGTTGTTCCTCCCAAGCGGAGGGTGTGTTCGCAGGCAGGAGCAGGCGAAGAGAGGCAGGGCTTGGGACAAAAGACGGTCCTCGGGCAAGCACTGTTCTGCATGGTAGCGGCTGTATTCTTCTCCCCCTCTTTTTTCACCTTTTCTTTCCTTTGACTTGGCCGCTTTTGTGGGGATGCGACGGAGGCCAGGGGGCAAATATGATGGATGGAACTGGGGGGCTCGGACAAGCTTTTGGGGGGTGGCCGTGGAGAAGACGGGGACGGGGGGGCCCGGTGTCGTGCTGCCTGTCTGAGAGGAACGTGCGAGGCGTGGGGTGGCCTTGGGTAGTGGGCGGACTGGGACCGAGGGAGGGGGGTATGGCTTTTTGCTCTGTGTGTTTTGTTTAAGAAATGAGAGGAAATGATAAAAGAGATGGACATCATAAGGGATATCTAAGTTTTGATAACCTGCAAAAAAGTCACCCACAAGCACATCCGTGTTCCTAACACAAAATTGTGTGTGCTGCTGAATGTGGAGCTCTGTTCTCTGGGGGTGAAAAGACAGATGAGTGTACAGCGTGGGGATGAGGCCACAATATTTCATCACAGACAGTATAAAACCAGGGCTGGATGCATTAAAAATAATCATCACGAAGCAGTCCTTCAGCTAAAAACACACAATACACCACACAAGAAGCATGGCATCGTCAACATTTATGAAGCTACTCATTTTATTGACCTGATCTCTGCATAGGATTCAAGTATTCTCATGAGATTAGTCTCCTACTCTAAGTCTCCTGATTGCACCTTGCACTGTGGAATTTTCTCCCCGCCACTCAGTGACAGCCGACTAATCAACTGGCTTCCCTCTCCTGGAGTCCACCTTGCGACCTGGAATGTCCTTAATCCATAGAAAGACATGAACAAGTGGCGGTCTCGGCAGGAACACCTCTCAACCCCTTTCAGCCTCCTGACACCACTTCAATTCACATTTGTTTTGTCTTCAGACATCCAATTACAAAAACAAATACTGACGGATCTTTTTTTTTTTTAAGCACACCCAGTTGCTCTTTTATGAGTATTTATATACAGAGCTTTTTGGAAATGTTTTGGAGGTCAGATAAATCAACAAATTTAGCAGCATCATACCTCTCTCCACTATACTGTATTCTGTCAGATTAACTGGAGGCCATTGTGGGCACATGGAGACCTGCTGCATGACAAAGCGCCCCATACGACACACTTTCCCTTTTCCCTCACAGAGCAAGATATCAAACCTCCCGGTGTTGCACAGACAAAAAACAAAAAGAAAATCAAGACAAACGTCAATCTTCTGCCCCTCAGAACTCAATCAGGACCTGGCAACCTGCTGGCATCCCTCTGGAGCGAGATCACTATCTGGCAACATGCTGGCTGTCCGGTAGCAGGCAGCCTGGTTGCTGTCACTTCATACCCAGAGAGAGACATCCTCTTAGGGCTGTGACAAAGGTGGCTTCTCCTCAGGGATTACCCATTAGCATGCTAGTTTGTGTGTTTAACACTGGTCTGAATGCAAGGGACAAGCGCCAACACCCCCCCCCCCCCCCCACACTATTCTTAAGCAAGGAAGTGTTACTGTTTCAGCTGCTAATACCAGACTGACCTGACATTCATGCATATATATATATATATATATATATATATGAAATAATCAGATTAATAATCTTCTTGGCAAACCTTTTCGATTTGGTGCTAATCCTATTAGGTTTGTTTATACTAGGATAAAATGTATGCACTACTGAGTATTGGTATGCTATTTGAAGTTTCAATATGGTCATGCTTACCATAGTCCCAAAAAACAAAACATTTACAAGTGAGTATAATGCTGACTTTACCAATTCCATGATTTCCATAATTGCTCAATTTAAGCATGAAATAATAGACCAGGTGTCACCAACTCCGCTGCTCAAGGGCACCTGTCAAGCATGTTTTGGATGTTTCCCTCTTCCCTCACACCCGATTCATATACTCAGCTCAGGATCAGGTGGATTGGAGGAGGGAAACACCCAAAATATGCTGGATAGGTGCCCTCGAGGACCGGAGTTGGTGACGGCTATAATAGACTAATTAGGAATGTTTGTAAACAATAGGCGTCAGATACTTCTGGATGTTGTAAATGGTTGTACAGTAGTAATATTGTATTGCAATATGGGAACCTCCATCATCAAGTTTGTGGAAGGAATGTGGAAGTAAGGGAGTTGGTGCATAATGTTTGGTTGGGTTGTAGTTGAGTAATTTAAGAAAACATAATGACTGTGCAAGACAAAAATTCTATTTTCACACATAAAATGGGGTACTTGGTTAAAGAGCTTCGACATGCAGTATTGTATCAATCACAACAGACAACTATTCAGGTAAATAAAAATGTGATTAATAACAACAACAAAATAATAATAATACATTAATAATAGTAATAATGATAATAAGGGATGTTAGATACCATTTTTTTAGACTGATACTCATACGTGTACTCAACTCTATAGTAGTAATAAAGCATTTCCCTTTAAATGCATGAAATAAATGGCAATTTCTATTCTTCTAATTTATCATTTCTAGTTCCTGATCATAAAACGGCCACAAGAGGGCAGCTGATAGCCTACTGGTATTTTACCACTTTCTCAAAACAACAACATTCTCTGATTGTTTGGATGTAAAGAGGCTGGTGTGTCCTAATCGAGCGTTGATGCATGACCTTGATGAAGCCTGCTCAGCTGGGAGGCGAAACGTCTTTTAAAACAAACACAGCAGTCCAGTTGTGATGGATTCAATGACCTCGATAAATGAGAAGATCAAGAAGCATGTCAACGAAACAAACTGATGGTTGAACAGCAATGCGATGTTATGAGCCTGATGGAAGCTGAAATCACAGAACTAAATAAACCTCATTTGCGGGAGTATTGACAATTTTGGATACATTAGTTCGAGTTAGCCTACCAGTCAGTTTTTCATAGAAAAAAAAATAAAAAAAACATGAAATCACAAAAATAATGTCCAACTTTAAATATAACAACATTTACGTGATCTCCACTCCTACTTTCCCTGTGAGCCTTGGTGGGTGAAGAAACCTTTATGGAAATAAAAAATGGTTTGAACCGATTGTGTTTTGTGATCGTGTCCAATGCTCCCCTTCTTGTGCGTCCGTGTGTGTGATTATGTGTTCAGGCCTGCTGGTTGGTGGCTGATTATAACACAAGAAGCTGTCTGTTTGTGGATCTCTTAGCAGAGGAGATTCCCACCGTGCTCAGCGTGTCTGGGCTCTGTATGTTTTTTGGGGCTGCACGCGTGACTCCGCCAGCTGTTCTATTCTCTTTTTTGGCCCTCTCAGCCCTACCCGGTGCTCGCCCCTCGCCGGCCCCTCCTTCCCACAGAGGCCTGCTCTTCATCTGATAAGGGCCACACTGGCCAAACCCTCGGCAGAGCTCCTCACGGCCCCTCGGAGCTTCTGCCTACGAACAATGCGCCCCCCTTCCCCTCCACACTCACACTATTTACATGTGAAAACAGCCGTTCTTATCACCAGTGCACCGCAGCTATGGCTCAACAGCCAAAGTGAGTGAACGTGTGCGCGCCATTTGGGAGAGAAGGTGGCCTTGAGATAAATGCACGACTGAAAGCGAATACTGAAAAGAAGCACTTGTATCAGTACTCACGGGACAATTCATTAGGTACACCTGCACGATCTGATGTCTGATACAAGAGCTGCCGTATGTTTCCTTCATTACTGGAAATCCTTCCCAGAAAGCATTTTTTGTTGCATCTGTTGAATGCAGTAGTGTCGTGTGTGTATGTAGCCTATTTCATTAAGCACACATTTGTAAATCAACAAGAGCTGCATTGGAAACTTCTGAGAAACCCTTTTTTTGGGGGGGAAAAAAATAGCTTCAAGGGTTCTTTTGAGGCTAAGTGTTCCTGTAAGAACTGTCTCAATACAGAGAACGCTTTTTGGAAGAAGGGGTTCTTCAAGGACCGTTGAAAACATGGGTATTAGAAGATCCTTACCATCGAATATTCAAATGTTTAGCAATGTTTCAGTATTCACTCAGAAAGTCGAAGGAAAGGAGAGTATGGAGTACATTTTACCAGTTAATTTAACTCATTCACTGCCATAAATTCATAAAAAAAAAGATTATTAAAAATTAGGGGCAAGAGGCAATTACATTTTTAAAATTGTAATTAATCACATGACTTCACTAGTTAACTCACGATTAATCACAAATTCTATATGTTCTAAATGTACAATAAAAAAATTCTAGGTTTTCCTACTCTTGTTAACAAAAGTGGAAAAAAATATTAAACTAATAGAAATAGTTCACATGAATTGTTGACATTTATAGCCGACAACGGCAGTGAATGAATAAAAAAATAATAAAAAAATATATATTATTAAAAATTCAGGGCGTCAGACGAATCAAGTTTTTAATCGTAATTAATCGCATGACTTCACTAGTTAACTCGCGATTAATCACAAATATTTATGTACAAAACTAAATGTACAATAAAAAAAAAAAGGTTTTCAACAAAAGTGGAAAAAAAATGTAAACTCATAGAAATAGTTCAAATGAATTTTTGACGTTTATAGCCGTCAATGGCAGTGAATGAGTTAAAAAAAAAAAGTAACTCAAGCATTGAGGAACAAACTCATGACCTTCAGCTTGGGAGACAACCACCGTACCAGCTGAGCTATGCTACTCGTTTGCCCCTCTACTGCATTGCCGATGTGTTCAAAATGAGGCTAACACACGTGGAGGCACGAGGATTCCACCTGACACCAGCAATATACTAACACACAGCAGGAGCCGCATGGGTTAGGTGGTACACTGGTTGTCCCCCAACCTGTAGGTTGTGCGGTTGTACCTCACCCTTTAAGAAGCCTTTAAAAGGAATAATAATAATAATAATCTGGTAAAATAAAATTTGAATTCCTGAGTGTCCGAGTTTTGGAAATTGGGGAGTTGACCTATTTCTTCTTAGGTGTGTATGATGGCTGTGAGCTGGTTGTCCAGTAAGCACAAGGTCTGCTGTTCAATCTCTCTCTCCAAGTTGTGTCGTTGAGTCCTTGGGCAAGATATTTTACACGCATTGCCTCCAGTGCCACTCAACCTGGTGTACAGATGGTGCGAATGTTTGGTGGTGGTCGTGTTGCCCAGGGAAAAAGCTGGATTTTAGTGTATGGGACCTGGGAGCAGGCTGTCATCTTGGTTGCCCTGTAGGAGTTGAATGCATTTTGTCTCTTCAAAACGGGTGTGACATATCCGTGATTACTATTCACACGTGAATTTGTATTACACGCTGCATTGAAGTGAAACCTCAAATAATCAAGGGAAATTAAATCTACTATCTTATTTCAGCAAGTGTGAAAACAATTACAGGCATATATTCTCTTTGTTTTGTGAGAAGAACTGCTACTGGAGATTAGTTGGGGACCTTCTCTACCTTTTCTTCTTGCCTTTAATTATGCTGCATCTCTTGCCCTTCCTGTTGCGTTGCACTATGGTCAAATTCTTATTTCGTACATGATGATGAAGGATATTCGGATTCTGATAATTGCCATATGGTAATGGTGGCATTGATGGTGGATCAAGTTGAAAAAGTCCCCACTGAAAGGCCAGGTACCAAATGCACAGGTGTCAAAATGTGTAAATTATACTTGTTTATCCTTAAATGTTATGACATGACAAATCTGCTCAATCAATGGATGGCCAGCAGTAGTTTACGTAACCCATACGGCATCATCAAATCACACTTCAAACTCCCAAGTACTGGAAATAGTATCATGCAGTACTGTATTAGGTTTTGCCAGTGTCAAAGTGTCAAGAGTGAGCATGGGGTTGTGTCCATCTGCACGGGTACCATTCAGGTGTTGCCTGTGACATGCACGAAGGGACACCCAAGGGAGTGAAATTTGTTGGAATATTATCAATTTGACTTGGAGTCTCATTGCAACATAGCCATTATTTCATCACAGCCAAACTAATACTACACAGCCATAATTGAAGGTATCCTGATTAGCTGTCGTTTTCAAGCATTCTCAAAAAGCCAACAGCTGCCAGGCAGAGTGACAAAGCACAAGAGAGATGTGACCAAGTGGCCCGCAGGCTTTTAATTAAAGTCTGTGTAGTTAAGGGCTGGGGCTGAGCAAATATGGGCCTCTTGCAGTGGCGTTGAATACTGGCTAAAGAGAACTGAGGGAGGTGTGAAGGTGGTGAAATTAATTGTGAGATGGATGAAATGAGGGTGGGACTGTAGGGTGATAGCAAATGATGAAGTGCTATAACTGGTACAATGATGACACAGTTTGTGCTGATGGTATCACAAGTGATCTGAGCCAAACACAAATGCATTGTGGGGGGTGGACATTCTAATCATAAAGGGGTGAGGGGAATAATAGCAAGTTATGTTCTCACAGAGTTGGGGGTTTCATATAAGATGTAGATAGTTGCCATGAATCCAAGAGGGGGCAGATATTGATCTTGAATTAATTCAGATGAGCAATGACAGTAGTTCATTTTTTTCTTCTTTTTTTTTTTTTAAAGCAAACAAACTGTAAAACCTTTTTTTTTTTTTTTTAAAGGATAAACGGTTAAAAAAATGAATGGATGGATGGATAATATAAATATTTGAGAAAGCTCCCCAGTGATGAAAAAGAATGGAGCCGTTCAACGCTTTCATTCCACGATTGAGGGCGACATCTTGTGGATGAACGCACAACTACAGTAACAACCGTCTAACAAAATTCAATTGCTTGCATAAAAAATATGAAACATATATATTGTAAAATGTATTTATAGCCCAAAGATCCAAATTGTACATTATTTTATTGTACAGGTTGCATAAAATAAGACATTTGAACTATTTGAACTATGACACAAAGGAAACGTGACTAAAAAAAATTATATGCAGTACACGTAAGGAAATAAACCAAAAAATTGCGTCCTGAGAAATGCTTCCAGTTGCAGCAGAGTGCTATCTTTCAAATTGTTCCATTGAAAAGTGCACATACAGCATTGCGTTCCTTTGGTGTGGAAAAAGCTTAAAATTCATACCTTGTTAGTTATATGTTTTGTTTGTATTACAACGTAAATACTGCAAAGTTTAATTTACAGGGTTGAAGGAAAAATGACATACGACAAATACTATAAAAACAAATCCTTCAGTTATTCATATCATTGAAACATCGTACCACAAATTCCAAACTTAACATATTAAAGATAGACATATTTATATAACATAAATGAATACTGTTCTGTGGTTTTTTTTTTTTTGTACCAGAGCTCCCCCTTAAGTTGAGAAGTGTAAATTTGCTGACAAAGTGACCCAGATGAAATCAACAAAAATTGCAATATTTGACATTATAGAAGGACACTCCCCAGCATGAGTAATATCAGACAATATTGCATCATTGTTTTCGTAATAGTTCATCAGCAGTGAATGTTTATAAAAGATTCAAAATACAACTAATTTCCATGTTTCAAGGTATTGGAATAAAGGTATAGCATTAAATACACAAACAAACACTTTTCATTTCATAAGGAAGTAACTTGTACACAATTGTAATCAGTAATATTATGCAAGTGATAATAACATTTGGTGTATTGAAGATGGCCTGCCAATATGTATCACCCAAACATGTGATGATAGGATTATTCTCTCTAAGTTATGGGGTACCACTTTTTTTTTTAGTCATAGTAAAAAGACTACGTATTGTTATAGTACGTAACAAACTTGAACAAACACATAATTGCTGTTTGTATCTAACATAACATGGTTGGTCTTCAGATGGAAAATGACCAAAAGTGGCTGAGGAATGCTATAGCTAAATGGAGGACATTTTCATGAAATGTAATTGGTCCACTTCATGTATGGTGTGTAACCTATAGAGTAAAAAAGCAAAAAGAACAAAAAGCTATTAGAAAATACTGTGAGACTAAAAGTTTAAAAAATATCTAGCATTGCTTTTAAAGAACTCCGCCAAACAATGCCGTTGAAATACATTAAGTCTATTTAAGTACTCTTAGATTGACTGCCACTAAGTTGGCATGTAATACATTCTTTTGTACAACATTAAAACTACAAATGTGAGAACCTATAGAGCTGCTTTTGTATATTACAAGCACTTTTCCCAAGCTTAATGTTAAATTAAAATACTGTTTAGTGTATTAACTTAAGTCTTACACAAATAAGGCAACAATAGATCTGAGATCTGAAAATTTACTGAATAGAAGGTATAAAATATCAGTTTATTTTTATTTTTATACTTCTATTGGACTCACTTAAATTTTATCACACACACAACCCCCTTCTCCCATTCAAGGAAAATAATGCAAAGGTGACTTTGACTGAGGAGCCACCAAAGTGTGTTTCCCCTGAGGAGAATAACAATACTTCCTCGTCTTGCTGACACTGCCAATGTAGCCATTCAGGCTGCATCTGAGGGCTGACATGTGACTCCCATCCTTCACGGCGACCCATATCCCAAAACTCTTTGTGTACCACTGCTTGGTCATGAATTGTTTTTTTTCTTCAATATGCTGTCACAAATCAGAAGGAAAGGGGATATTTGACTGGAGTTGTCAAAATACAATAGCCCTCTATAAAAAGCCGTTTTGAGCATTTAGTCGATATACAGTAACCTACTTGATGTCCATCTTAAGGTCCAGTGTAACCGTCAGAAGTCAGGCCAGCGTCAGTGTAACCCTTTGAAATACTTCCTGTACCGCATTATAATGTAATATAAGATACCTGGCGTGTTCTTTTAATATATCTCCATTATTGAAAGGTGAAACAAAAAATGTATGCTTTTCCCTACGGCCATTGATGTGACACTGCATTTAAAAAAAATTGTAGTCAGGCCTTTGACTCCCACCTTTTTCTGTGCTGTTCATGTGCGACTGGGAGGTAGGCATTTTTCTAGCTGGAAACAATTTCTTTTTCATTTACAAGTTTAAGTCTTTTAATGCATTGCTGTGCCATTTAATTTGTGTAAGTTTGTGACAAGGCGCTTCCCACTACATAAACCTTAAGCTGGATAACAACGATATTGAATAAATCCTCAAACGGCTTATCCATTGTGATGTAAAACAATATATGTGAAACCAGCAAATATCCTGAAGGCTAGAAGAATAGATTCAACAAGGTTTGATGTAGCTTTTAACCTCAAATAGAGTTGCCCTGTTGGACTGCTTATTTACTGTTATAACACAGTGAAAATAAAAGCTTATTGAGATTCTTAACACGCTCTTACTAACACAATTAAGATACTTCTCTAAGGCTGTGGTCACTGGTTAAGAAAATAGCCGTTAATGCAGAATCAATCCAATTGAAACAAACGGCTCATTCTGAAAGGAAAATAGTTTTGAAAAAATGTCCACTAGGGGGAGCCAAGATACAAAACTAAATTTTTGAATGCTCACTGTAGGCGTTCCGTCTTCTGTATGTGTTCTCAGCAGGTCAGCGCTGTGGAATGTGCGACTTTGTGTAGTCCTGGAGTAGCTTACAGCGTAGCTAAAGCTGATCCGCCATTTGTCTACAATTGGAACCGGACTGATTGTTTGAGGATATAGTTCTGAGGGTGGGTGATGCAGAAGGGCTCTCGTAACGGGGCAGGCCCTCGGAAGCTTCTTCCCCATCTGGGAGGTAAGGAGGAGGCGGCAGATCAAACCAGGGAGGCCGACTGGAGGAAGACAAAAACACATGACGAGCGTAAGCACAAGTCACAAAGTGGCTTGAGAATAATGTCTTCATTGGACATGCATATTTATAAATCAGAAATACAATAAATAAAAACAATTTGTTTACAAGTGTTGACAATTTCTATTATGGATTGCTAGAGCAAAGGAGAGACTTAAGTACAGTAATACATCTTACAATATTGCTTCACCCTTAAAAACAAATGGCTTGTAACTAAGCACATACAATTTAGTGCATGACAAAAAAAATCTTCCAACTTTATTACCATACTGTAACGACGATGAAGTTAAATATCCCCCCATGTCTTTGTGGAGGCCGTATCTCTCAAACAGTTTTTCTTGTCGCCATAAAATTTTGAACAAGTTAAAAAATTCTCTGCAACAAGAAAAACAGTTTGAGAGCATAAAGATGGTTTGAGAGAGTGTGGCAAGTGTCTTTGCAACATTTTACAACACTGAAGGAAGCCTACCGTAAAAGCTACGCTCGCTACGTGCACCCTTGCAAGCCGGCGCCGCTCAGTGAGATACGGACCCTACGGGAGGAACTGTATATTGTGACGAGAATTTCCCAATGGGCTTGAGGAAGAAGGTGGCAGGCAGGCAGCTGCAGTTGTTTTTTCATGGAGACGAAGAAGGCTTTATACGTGTAGTGTTGATGGCAGTGCAGAATTTTATAGACATCCATACGGTCCTCTCATTCACTGCAGTGCAACACTTTCCTTATTCGTATCCAGGAGGTTTACCTTCTCCTGGGACATCATAACCTCCTTTAAACGCTTGGGCTGTTCGCCAGCAGCCTCAGAATTATCATGGCGTTTGGGCGGCATATTAAGGCATTAAAGAAAAAGCAACACAAAGAGATACTGCACTAAGTCAAACACTCAAAATAATGTAAATGGTACAAGAAAAAGCACATATGTGGAGTACTACTGTATTATATGAATGTTTTGCAGATTATTTTATTTTAAGAGAATTAGTTAATGATAAATATATTTTCCACAGAAATAAAACCAAATCTTGTGATACCGAAGGTAGGTGATTTTGCAGATAGTAGGGGTTCACTATGTCATGGCACAGCACGCACGGCTTGTTGATTTTTTGTCATCACTTGTCTATTTTCAAATAGATGATCTTGACTAGGCATGTTTGAAACCCAGCGGACCAGTTACTAAAAATAGTACCTTGTCATATCTCTTTTTGTCAATGGAAAGGTGTATACCACCAAGCTTTTTGAAGCTGAGAACTGCTTTTTGGGAACTGATTAATGCAAAGAGCTACCAGTCTGGTACAAACTACTGAAATAAGAAATGTGTTCAAATGACCTGTAATAATGGGGCTGTTATATTTAGTCGGCTGATATTAGCTCTTTTTAAATAAACCCAAAAATCAGCACAAAAAAAGTGGCTGATTATTTGTATTTATTTATTTTGTGTATACTACAACATAAGACAAAGATAATAAGGTTCCCCAAAATAGCTGGAAAATCGGCCAAGTTATTTTCTTCACTTGACTTTTATTTTTTTATTAATCGGCTGATCTGGTTATCCTATTTTTTTCTGCTAACTTTTTACATCAGCACCAGGCTAAAAAATACAAATACAAAATCATTCAGGCTGCACTTATTATTATATGTTATAACGAGCAATTAAGAATGTTAATGATTTTTCATAATAGTTTGGAAACATAAATATCTAAATGAAACATTTTATTCCAATAAAATCAAAAATTTTCCCATCACTAGAACAGAAATGTGGCCGTTGGGGGCTACCTGATGCACATGGGCAGAATGTTGATGACCCCCGCAGGGTCTAGACGATTTCAAGGCAAGCGAAGTAGGTGCCTTGCAGTTACAAAAAAGAAAAAAAGCCATACGTTTTTTTTACCTGACATCCATGACGGCCTGAGAGTACGACGGCGGTGTCTCCACTGGCTGTGCAGTAGGACAAAGCGTATCAGACAGGATTTGCAGCATCTGAGGAGACGAGCTATACTGCTCGGCTGCCGAGGGGGAGCCAGGAGAGAGACCCGGATCACCAGGATGCATGTGGCCGCGATCCAAGATGACCAAGCGGGACAGGAGCAACGGTTGGTGGTGGTGAGAGGCTCCTCTTCCACCAGTGGGAAGTAGAACGTTCCTCTTCCTCTGATGATGAAGCACCAAGGCCAGCAACGCCACAACCAACACGAAGATGATGGCACTCCCAATGACGGCGTATGTGATGCTGGGGTAGTACCGCAGACGGTAGTCCAACGTCACAAAGTCCTGACCGGGAGCTTCTGCAAGAGAAAGAAAAAGCATCAAGTGAGGATGGATGAAGCAGTATGGATGTAGGCGGTGGTAAGGAGTCCCTTACCACTAAAGAGAATGCCGTTTGTAGGGGGTGAAAAGGGAAAAGGAAGCAAGGACTGCAAGGAAGAGGCACTTGGGAGCTGTGGAGCCAAAGCACTAAACTATCTTTATTTGAAAAAGAACTCAATGAAATGGCGCCTGCATTTCATAACACGTATTAAAGTAGTTCAAAGAAACCCAAGGCTGCACTAGTTAGTTGACCCAGGTTAAAATCGGAGTGATCTGAGCAACCTCCAATAAAACATGCTCTATATTTTTGGGTTACAGATAAGAGAGGGTAACAGAGGATTCAAGGTACGAGGTTACAGTTTAATTGCTAGAACAGGGTTTCCATAAATTACTGAAGTTTCACACTGAAATAGAAAACTGTCCTGCTGAATGAAATAAAAGAAGGGACTGCTAGAACGCCAGTAAGCACTGCATCTTATTATTCTACACACACAATTAGGAAATAAATAGCTCTGAAAGATAGTATTAGAATTTGAATCAGGCTAAAGCATGCGTAAATCAAATTTCGGTACGACTGTAATGCAATTGTAAAAGGAAAGTAGAAAGGGACGAGTTCCTATTTATGAAGACACTGCAGGCAAACAACTCTAATGAGGAGGGAGTATTTTATATTACCAGTAGCTTTTTTATGTCAAATTACAAAAGTGCCTCAGGCTAAGGCTATTAACATCAAACTGGGTCCCTCATAAAAAGTTCAAAACACAATCAAATACTTATTTCTGGGCTGCGTTGGAAAGTAATGTTTCACTGCCTGAATACACTTTGTTACAGCTCCAAGTGTGACTTTGTGTGGTCCGTGTTGCTTGGCAACCATGCAAACACTTTGTTGATATGGCCAAAAGAGCTTGACAGGAAATGACCAGTACAAGATACCTTCAGGTTGCTATAGCAAGATCGTGCTTCCATCTGGGAGGCTTAAAGCCGGAAAGAAAGGAAACCCTTTGTACTGTTTTGAAGTTTTGGGGGATTACTAGCACTTGAGGGGTGTCATGTTTTGCACCCCTGACATGTCATAAATTTACAGGGCCTCTAAGAATATTAGCAGAGCTAAAATCAACTAAAACCTGCATGCCAGATGCTTCCTTCTATGTTTTATTATAGCTGAGGTACAAGATACAGCATAACATTTACTTTACATTTAATAGTATGCAAAACTGTTGTCTTGTGCATCTTGTGTGAGTCTTTCAGGTTCCTCGTTGCATGTTTTCTCTGTCAAGGCCCGTGGAGGCTTTTGAATTGTATGTGCATGTACGTGTGCGCACATACTGTTGAATTCCCAACAACGAGCAGTGAGGCATGCCACCTATTCATGTAGTAGTGTGTAGTCAAGGAGGCATGCCTTAATTAATTCTAATGTAATTCAGATGCTCCACCCGCCCACTTTCTAAACGAGGCAGCAGACAATAAAATAAGACCCATCTCCCCCTCCCTTGTGATTTAAAATTGGCCAGTACTTCATGCTACCTATTACTTGCAGATTGGACTCTTAGCAGAGAAGCATTTCCATAATTACCTGGTTTGACCTATTAAGACCGGGAGCGCGTGACCGCGCTTCTACAGTTAAAGCCGCTGTGTTTTGACCAAATCTTTGTCTCTTATTCGATTGAAATCAGAATATGCACGATAAGGTGACCCCATAGCATGTCCTGGAATTTTATTTGAGCGTTAATGGTTGACGCAGATTTGTGGGAGTAAATAAATGATGCGATTGACAACGGCGCGGGAGGTATTCGAATCAGTGCAACGAGTCGACAGTGACATACTATTAAGAAATATGTTTGTAGACAATGAAGATGTTGAAATTTTTGACGGCTTTGTAACGGAATGGATGACGAATAATTACCCCGATCCCCCGAGTTTATTACAATTGCGCGCGCTCCAGTGTTGAAGGTAAATATATTTGGAGTTATGCACCCGCAGATGCAACATTTGTTTGTTGATTTTAAAAATATATATATTGAGGGTTTATAAGATTAAACTTAGGTTTGTGTGAACACCACAGGTGTACCCTCTAAATTGTTTTTGGAATTATGTTTCTATCTGCTTCAGGAGCTGATATATGTTTTTAATATTGTTTCCAGGGAAACTTCCAAGTTTTTGGGGGTGACTCAAAAGTCACCCATAAGTTTTAGAGGCATGGTTTTTGCCAGGCGCTTTAGGCCTTAATGGGTTAAAAAAGCACAAATGCAGACACCGCACCATCATTACCCGAGTCTGTCTATCAGATGTCAATGCAGTCCCGTTGGGAGTGCAGACAAATACACACAAAGGGAAATCATAGTGCTGCAACATTAACAATGGGGGCTTGATCGGCACATTAGCTGCAGAGGCTTGAAAGGCGGTTGCAAATCACACAGGCGGTGAAAAAAAAAAAAAAAAAAAAAAAGAACGCGACTGAGGCAGCCTGCCTCCATTTTTTTGGTGAGAGAAAAGAGGTGCTGTGTGTCAAAAACCGTTGCGTGCATAAGACATTAAGTGGGATATAGACACACGTACTGATTTTTAACATCGCTGATTTTTAAAGGATGTGTGCCTCCTACTTTTACAGCTTTCTCACACTACACGCAACTCCAATGGTGCCTGGAGACAGGAGTAAGAACATTTTCTTAACATTTGTTCACTTTGGCTTAAGAACACAAAATTGACATACGAGTGCTGTATGGCGGCATGTGGCTTAACTCACTTCACAACAAGCGGCACTTTGGCACATAGCAATTTTCAAATATACTTAAAAAAAGAGGCTTTTAACTTTTTATTGAAAATCTCAGCTTAAGGTTGCTGTCAAACTAAACATAAAACAAGGAGAAGTGCATGCTGTGTATTTAAACCACCCAATAGACACATTGGCTATCAATTAGCATCTACGTGGCAAGGTTGTTACCCTTTAAACAACAAATACCAGAACACAAACATACAACAACACTTGTGGAGAGATAATTAGAAAATACGCATAAGCATATAATCTTTATCCTCTGCAAAGAATGACTATTATTCCTGCTGTACTGAGAATCTGAGTTCAAGTTCAAATTTATTTGTGTCCCCGTAGGCCAATTATTGTTGTAGCAAGCAGTGAACAACATTTGAGACAAACAAAACATAAAGATTAAGAACATAGAAGGTTTAAGAAAATACAGTGTATACTGAGGGGAGGAGCTGAGTCTACAGTCTACATTATGTCTGTCTTATACAGCACCCAGGTAGCTAAGTTGCACACAACAGAATGAGCAGCACATTGTGCGTTGACAAAATTGTGAAAAATGTGTAATTATTTTAATTATTCATGACGTCATTGCCGTATGTAGATATTTGTAATGTATGTATAGAATGCTATTTTTCTCATTCAAAACACATTACAAATTACACTAGTAAGATGGAACACATTAATAGCATTTCCATTAATTTCAATAGGGAACGATGATTTTAAGTTAGGAGTGTTTTGAGTTATAAGCATGGTCGACTGCCCCTCTTTTTTTGATTTTAAAGTTGAACATTTTATGTGAATTTTGAACACGCTGGCTTGTATTTAAATTGTATTGAGTCTCATCACTTGCCTTATTCTTTTGTGATACTGGTGTAAGTTTTTGTTGAAACTTTGTGAGACGCTTTGTGAGATGCTATATAATGTTTATTTCCAGACTTGTTGCTATAGCATTGATGGGCTTGGTTAGTGTTTTATACTGTAGGATATGTGGAAGTTTAAAATCTTAATCAGTTCAACTTCTGATGAATATTTTAACAAATGTCTTCATACTCTGTCTGGGCCTAACTGAATGTATCACGACAAGTAAATCACACAAGCCCAGGGGTAATGTAATGCACACAAGCATAAACACACACACACAAAAAAATCCCTCCTGCTGTTTCTGCTGCTTTAAGTATAAACATGTATGATCATCTTACATACAATATTCACGATGCATACATGAAAAGTCGTTCAGATAGCGCTCAAGCAGATACTTTTTAAGGTATATCAAAGAGAAAATCTTAACTTGCTCTTCTATTTCTGGATTATAAATGAATATTTTTGCACATTGCCATTTTAAACACAGAAACCAGTGAACATGAAACATTCATTGTAGTGCACACTAGCCTTCATCACATAAACCTCTTGTGACAGGTGAGCTCATGGTACATGAAATTCCCCACCAGTGAATCTGACCAGGCTTACTTTGGACCGAATGTAATTCATGCAAAGCTGTCAGGAGGATCAAAGTTGGACCTTGCGGTTCCCCAGTGGCTTTCACACCTTCACAAACAGACATGAAAAGCTCGGGTTCTCATCCACAGATGTGCAGGTACGCTTCATATTCGTACTAAAAGCGCTCATACACACAATGATGACAATGGCGTGAGGTGACCCTGAACAAGGTATTAATGTCCCCAGAGCACAACAGTGTTGAGGTGCCCTATTATGCCTGCAATAAAAAAAATATTTTTGTACTATACCTTGGCAAAATGCCAAAAATATTGCAGGCTTTTTGGATGAATAAATACTTGATGTCGTGATGGAGTCAAATATGATTCCGCATCTGGTAAAGAGGATACACTTGAACACAAATAGTTCAAAACACCATTGCAATGTTCATAATGAACTGTAGTATACATTAAGTTTTCATAAGTGGAGGGTGGCTGGGGGATGCAAGCTGCAGCCTTTCTACTCTGCCACTTGTTTTACAACAGTGAGCTGTTTTCCACATCTCTCCATAAAATACGCCCCTTCACTGTCCTTGCTTCTTCCTGTCGACCACGTTCTTGTTTGCACTGTTGTGTCTTCCTGCATTCTCTCTCTCTCTCTCTCTCTCTCTGTGTTGTCCTCTTGTTGGTAATTTACTGTACAGTAATTGAAATGAGATGCAGAATGCTTTGACCACACTCAGGCTAGATGATGCTTCAATTATAGTGTGTATAGGCTGTAAAACACTGAAAGTATCAATCTACTCTCCTTCTTTCACTGCTGGTTGCATCCCCATATCCCACCACAATCTTGGCATTTCACCTACCTCGATTGCAACTTCCTTGCTTTGTAGGTATCAAGGGATATACTGTATAGAAGGAGAAACAGATGTGGAACCAGATGTCTAACAGGTGAAAAAGAACTTTTTCAGTAAAGTCCACACATTTTATCTCCCCTTCTGTAGTCTCGGGAGAGGTATCAGCATTTAATTGGTAACAATTGGCAACGCCATAAAGAGAAACTGCTGCTGTATGCACTCATTTTGTGATGCTCTTCACTACATTGTTTTGCGTTTATCTCCTCATTTTACAATCCATTGGTGGCGGCGGGGTAGAGCCAGTCCAGTAACAGTTCGAAGAAGAAAATGCTGATATATATATATACAGACGCTCCCCTACTTACGAACATTCGAGTTACGAACAACGGTACATACGAACATTTCTCCGCGTACAGTATGTCGAAAAATGTTCGGAAAGAGATGCTGTAAGTTAGATTTTGTATTGCGCGTAGTGCTTCTTTCCGCCGCTAATACCGACGCTTGGCGCTGTGAGAGCTCATTGGAGGCTCAGCAACGTGTCGAGGAGGAGGAGGAAGAAACGCCGGTCCCCATGGAGGAAATAACTTTTGAAGCCGATTCCAGCGACGACGAAGAATCTCTCATGATATAAAATCCTCCTCTTCCTCCTCCTCCATCATCTCCTTAAGCATTCATTTTATTTATCTTATTACGTACATGTACATACTGTGTGTGTCTCTCGCTCTCTCTCATCAACATACAAAGTACAGTACAGTACTGTATGTATTCTCTCCATTTTATTAAAAGTTTTTTTCAGTACAAACCAATGCAGGTTACTTGTACAAGCCTTAAACATACTTATATAAACCTTCAATATACTTATATAGGCTTTAAACATAAATTATAATACAAAATATAGCACTGAAGCAACTTACGAACAAATTCACCTTACGAACGATCATCCGGAACGTAACTCGTTCGTAAGGTGGGGAGCGTCTGTATATATATATATATATATATATATATATATATATATATATATATATATATATATATATATATATATAGTGATGTTATTGCCATATGTAGGATCATAACTTAAAAATCATAATGTTTACGTTTTATTAAGGCATACTCATTACCCCTTAGTAGATCACTGAACTGGTTCGTGCCACAAAAACGGCCACTGTCCTAGCTGGCAAAGTCAAAGAAGATTTGAATGTAACAATCAAAGAAATGTCTGGGGCCACCACAAGCGTACAAAATAAACATGGTCTGAATTAAATGTAAAAAGTGCAATCAACAGCCACCAAGTTGCTCAAGTTAAATCTGAATTGTGTGTTCTTTTATCCTCATTGGCTACGGTACTTATTCATGCTCGCAAGCAACCAATTGCCAGGACACATTTAATCAAAACGAATGATAAAGCACCATAAATTAAAAATGAATTTTGGATGATAATAAACTTCATATGACTTAATTGGCACACTTAAAGCACTTCAGAAAAGTGGAGATGTCGAAATCCACTACTTTTGCATATTCCTCAGAGAGGTGATAGGCACTGTGAAGTCCCGCTGTGTGTCTTCAGCACGCTAAGACCTATTTCACATTCATAAAGAACTTTCTTTAAAATGACTCAAATGTGAAGGGGGGGTGCGGGGATTAGTTATCATCCTTCGGCTACAGTTTTCCAGGTTTTGCTAATCCAAGTCTGTCCACGGCTGATAGAAGTTGGTCACAGCTACACTTCCTTCCTCTCATTGCGCAGTCACTTTGTGTGATGCTAATTACAGGTGGGGGGCTGCTTGCTCCTTTGGCAGCTCGGCTGCCACAGTTACGTTCACTTCTGTGTGATATAATGAGATGTAGGAGCAGAGGGACTTCGCAGGCTCAGAATATTCTGTCCTGTATGAGGTGAGATGAGAAGAGAAAAAAAAGAGATGAAATGTGAAGAGATGAAAACCACTAGGGGGCAGACATATCACATGCTTCTGTGCACATGTAAAAACTGGGTAATTTTAAAAAGAGAGGGGGTAGTAGCACACACCATCTGGCTTCACACAGCTCTAATAGAAGTTCACTTTGGCAATTAGCTTCCATTCTATATGCTAGATATTCCATGCCCACCAGCTACACATACTGTACAGGATATTCTATAATCACAATCATTCGCATCACATCTTCATCAGCTTTAACAGCAAAACACAAAAGTTATTGGGTAATTACTAATCAGTCTGTGCAAAAGACAGTCAGGGTTAATTAGATTTTATTTTATTTTTTTAAACGTGCATCAGTAGGGGAGAGCAAGTGTAAACGCCAAGGACAAACAGAACTTTGGTTAGATTCTGGATGAAGGTGTCAACTGTATTTTCACTTTTTGCCATTTTAAGTCAATATCAATGAGTTTAAATGAAAATATTCACCCTTGGATCTGTCACATTTGTTTTGCTGTTTGAATCACAATGGAATTTTCCCCAGCACCAAAAATGGCACTAAAAAAAACAACAACTGCTATATACAGACATACTGTAGCTACAAATGAGTTTTAGTTACAGGGCGTCCTCAAGTTCCGTTCCTACGCTGGCGATGAAACCCGAATTTCGACTTAAGTAGGATTTCGCCGTTAAAGTCGATATTTACTTCAAAATATTTTGTGTTTACGCACGGATATTTATTGCTGACGGCCGACAGAGCTAATTCAAGCTTAAACACAGAAATGTGACGCGCCTGATGGCGAGTCGACCGGCTGATGGACGTCCGTTGCTGGAGGTAACAACAGCACAACTTTAAACAACTTTAAAATGGCGTGATTACTGTGGGAAATTCTACGGACGAGTTACGGGCGCCGTAAAGTCGAAACGACGTAGGTCGCGTGCGACGTAGCTCAAGGATTCCCTGTATATTAGGGGTGTTTGAAAAAATCGATTCGGCAGTATATCACGATATTACAGTGCGCTCTTCTCGAATCGATTCAATATGCGGCCGAATCGATTTTGAAACATAAATTTTTTATGGGAATATTCAACAAAACGTCTTACTTAGGGTTAGGATTTACGCATTAAGCATAGAAGAATGTTATATTAATGGAACATTAAGCCTTAATATTTTATTTCAGTGCTGTTCAAACATGAAACAGACTGCAACCTAAATTTTCAGATGTATAAATACATTTTCATACAAATCTTACAGTGTACATGTACAAGTTTACTGATTAGTATTTTTAAATTTCGCAACAATCAATTTATAGATTCGTATCGGGATTAATCGGTATCGAATCGTGACCTATGAATTGTGTCAAATCGCCAGATACTAGGAAATTCACACCCCTACTGTATATATTTTTTAAACTTTCATTTTATTATTTTTTTGGCTGCATCAGTACACTATTTTCATATGTCCTCTATGTACTGTGGATAACAGATAAAGTATGACTACAATTAGATTTGTAGAATAGCAGCAATCAAAGATCATCCTCTACTCAGTTCACCTAAAGTCACTATTGCACTCGAGATGCTTGGCCTTTGTTTTTCTGCTGCTGTATATTTGACAGAGACGTCTGACAACTTAAAATTAATGGCTCGTGAAACAAACATCTACAGCGCACAGGTACATTTTAACAAGCAGAATGTGGAAACACTTTGTTACACACAATATTGTCATTGATGCTTTCATTAACTGGCTGATTGGCACAGTCAGTGTATTAGTACAAAATGATATGATTAATTCCTTTGAGCAACACTCAAAACAAGTGACTGGTTGTCACACCCCTAAAATGGTATTAGTGTTTACATCTAATCTACTAATGACGCATTTACAAAGAAAATGATGCTCAATTATGTCAGAATAAATAATGTGATTGTTATTGTGGTTGCAATACTGTATGTAGTGGTTTAGAACTGCAATGCATCATACTGAGACCCTTTAAAAATATATATAATAATAATACAGCAAATTACCTCATTTGATCGACACTGTCACTGGGACATTAGTTTACCTTTACTGCGTTGTGGTTGTAGATCGCAGCAGGATAGAGCTTTAATGCTTTCTTACAGAGAGATGTTTCTAATATTTTGGTTGGCTCATTTAGCTTCTTGAGAGTCGAAATACTAGAAACTGCTATCTGCAGTTCCAATACAGTTTGACACAACTGTAAACCAAAACCAATGGTTATCTTTTTAATGGCAGAGTTCTCATACAGCTCTTGCACTACTACATCTCATTAGATTGTGAAGTGGGTCTTATTACTGAAGTGTCTATTACAGTATAATGCAACTTTGACACTGTTGAGCAACTTTGCCCTTTAGTTTAATTGAAGACTGAATTCCTCACGTGTGAATAAAGTTATGAATGTCTTTTTTTAGATGGTTTTGCCTCCTCGCACCACTAGACCCTTGCATCATATAAGTGATATAAGAACATGAGCTGATGGATGGATGGCATGTGATCACCCATGATGTTATGAGTTGTTATTGTCACATGAACCTCTATAGGGTCATGCAAAATTGACTTGACTAACTGACAATTGCTATCATATGACACACACATGCCTTGCTTATGTTAACCATTCAGTGACAGGCATATTCTAGTGCTGAGTTAATACAAATGTCTCTGCTGCTGTGTGCGAGCATGTACTGCATGCCTGTTTTAATCATCATAAATAGAGAAATAAGGATTTAATGCTCATAATGTGTGTGTATATGTGGTATAATGTCATCACTTCTGTTTTATACTTGGTGTGTAAAAGGGGTTGTCATGCTTCATGGGACCTCTATTTGCCTGTCCTGTAATAACTTGCTCGCTCCATTGCTTGCTACTATCGGAACCACCATAACACTTAGTCAAAGCTTACAGTTATAGGCCAGAGGATAGAAGAGGGTGGTGGGGATAGGCTGGAATTAATATATGAATTCAGCATCGGGTAGAGAGAGTGGAGGGACACAAAAGAGATGGAAGCAAAAGATCACACGCATTTAGAAGGTGTTGAGTGTGAGAAGATGAAAATAGAAAGCAAAAAACAACCTATAGTTTGATCAGAGGATTATGAACATCTCGGCATGTACAGTAATTGCTATTCAGAATAATGATGACTTCCATATTTCTGGATGTGGAATTACACATGTATCGTTAAATACTGATGTATGCAATATATAGAATCGTTGTTTTCAAACCTCAGAGGTTTGACAACAAATAGGGTTTGACTGCATACATGATTAATGCATGATGTATTCTGAACCACATGGCTTTATCTGTGCTATTTTACATGAATAATAAGCCCTGAGAAGCTACATCAACAAAAACAGTTGCTCTCCTCAAAACCTTTAAGTGGTTGATGGGTTGCAATACCGTCCTGCTGCCCAGTTTCTGAGTAAGTAGAGTACAGTTAGTAACTGATTACTTTGCGTTGTAACAAAGTGTCACTTCTTCAGTGTTAGTATTCATAGGTTTTTTTCTTCTTCTGCGTTTTTTTTAAGGATCTGGGACACAAAAAAAAACATCCAAAACTTTCATTTTAAGAGCTGGTTTGGAGAGAACGAAGGAGAAAGGTTGCTAAGGATCATTGAGGCTTTGACTACTGGATCATCCTGTCATGTCTAATGGGTACGGTCACCATGGCAACTATTCTTTTGGGCTCAAAGGTTATTGGAAGATAGCCTGACAGTGGATATCAAGCTCAGATGTGCCTGATACATGCACATGAGTACACAGCTTAGACTTGATTGAAATGGCCAATAGAGAAGATATAGGATCCATTTTGGGTTTTTGGTATCCTGAAGCATAGATCAGCCAGATCAACCAGAGACCCCCTTAGATTGCTGCCTGTAGCAACACAGAATAAACACCAGGCAGGATGTCAAAAAGCAGTCACACAGGGAGTCACAGACATGTCTGGCAGACTGAGAAGCAAAGAAGCAGATATGGGATGACAGACAACTATGGGAAAAAGTGAAAATTATTTAACAGAGGTAGCGCTAAATAGATGTGGAAAGACTGTAGCCTGAATGTAGCCATTGGCAACGGTAGCAAATGATCAGAATTTCAACTTCATGGTTTTATGGAGAAATGAATCATACTTTGGGATATAAAACGTATAACGTGAAACGTATAAAACAGAAGAGCCCCCTAACGTGGTGCCCAAGGCCACATGAGCAGCCCACGTGCCTGTTCTAAGCGCATCCCACCATTGATTGGACATTGTTTTTTCCTAGGAATGTTGTAGAAGTGATCTTTCGAAAATATAAATACTTTCAGATACTAATGTTACATATTGATATTTAGCTGCTTCCAAACTTGTTACATTAAATCATTGTCACAGCTGCCAACCTGTAGAAATTCACTTCCATAACACTTTGTCCAAATTTACATACTATTTTTACATTCTAATAATAATGCATCAGATTTATATAGCGCTTTTCTTTCTAGAAACTCAAAGACGCTTCACAAAGGATACATTATTTGTGCACTCACACATTCCCAGTGTGGTGGCGGTAAGCTACTTAAGTAGCCACAGCTGCCCTGGGGCAGGCTGACGCAAGCGAGGCTGCCAGTGTGCGTCTGCGGCCCCTCCGACCACCACCAACCAAACATTCATTACTACAGGACAGTTATTTCAGTCTACTACGTACAAATAATATGATAAAAAGAATTAATATGCATACTGTTCAGCTGCACAACATAATGATTACCATAATCGTTAATGAATTTTGGTGTCAATATTTGTTACGGTAATGTATTTATTGCATCAGCCTTGTAATGACGCACACAGTTGCAGCCTGAATCAAAGAATGTGAGATTTCAGTGTGTCAATCGTCAAATATTTCTTTATCGATGGATGAATTTCCAATGACAAGAGTGGTCATAATCTACAAGCAAAAAAAGTGAAATTCTCGGAGAGAGGCCATCGCTTCGACAATGCAAATGTAGATTATAAACACACGTCATGGTCTTGCTTAGTGCCAAAAATAAGAACAAAACACTTCAGACTTCACCTTAAAATTGCCACTTAACACTACCTGTCTAAAACAATGCTTAAAAAAGAAGAAGAAGAAGAAGATATGATCACACTATTATGGTGTTATGGGGTTATCTCAAGACTTTTTGTTTTTGTTTTTTGGTACAGTTAAGGCAAAAACTATTTCAAAGTCAATTATGGGGAGTCTAGCCGCAGCACCGGGGTATTTGCAACAAAACAATTTCTCTAGTAATAAGACGCTGATGCTGGATAACTAGTGCAATCACTCTATTGTCTATATTGCTCATTGTTGCTGCTTTCTCTCTCTTTCCAGTTATCACAATGATCATATAAGAGGAAAATAAGCGTTCAGTACGACTGATTAAAAAAAGATATGAATATGCAATTTCCTCTAGATTAAATTTTATTTGTGTGAGGTGGATGGATTATCTTGGCAATGGTGCTCAGTTTGCTCACTACCACATATTTGACATATTTGTAAACAATATTTGAGAGAAATAGGCATTTTTCTACAAAAAAAAATAATCCTTTTGACCTTTGAGTTCAGTTCATGAAAAACAGGAGCAAAACCTAGTATTGCATTCATGGTTTTTGTTTAGGATATATGGTGGTCCCTTAAAATTGGGAACTTCTCAGTGGACAGACAACATAGAATTTACCTTAAAATTTCAAAATATGTTTTATCTAAAAGACAAAAAAAGAACCCAGAAGCCTAACAAGAAAACTGTCGAGACAAAGCGGATCAGCATAATCTAACTTCACTTGCTCCCTTACCTCCAAATTTGTATATTTCAAATAGTTTCCTTTTAAGTGTATACCTTTTCACAAGGGTATCAGTGATGATAAGCCAAAGGGGAAACTGTCTATGATTAACTGGTTATGAGAGCTTATCGCTGAAAGCAGTATTCATCAAAGGTAAGGTACGCTATGCATTTTATTCTTGCAGTAGGGGAATGAGAAATAATTATTTGACCAAATCAAAGCTGGAGTTTCAAAGGTCCACTGAGCCTTCCCATAAATAATACTTCACATTCAAGTCTTAAATACTTATAGTAAATGTGAGCATTAAGCATTAGCTTAAAAAAGCCTAGGTCCAAAGGCCAAAATGAGACCTTGATGAAGGTTTATCTACTCAAGGTACCGGGAAGCAACTTCCTAACCACACAACATAGAAACAATTATCCTTACAGGTCCTGCTAGAATAAACTCAGAGAAGAGACATTTTAGAGGAAAGGCTTCTGTCTTCAAATGTCTAAATATGTGATTCCCAACACTACTAAACATGGGTACATTTCAAATATAATTTCCATCATAAAATCCTAGCTCCCCAGTTTCTGCTCCCCTTTATTCTCCTCCTAGTAAAAAAGTAGAGCAAGACCCCAGTGCCTATTCCACCATGTAATTGCTCTCTTTCAACGATCGGCCTGGTCATGCTGGAGGAAGAGAATGAAGCCCCCGAGTCTTTTATCAACGTTAAACAACAGAAGGACACCCACCATGTTGGTTTCTGCTACTCGCATCCTCAGCTTCACAGGACAGGGATGACTGTCGAGTGGTAAGAAGTAGAGCTGTAGTAGCTGAGTAGTTTGTCATTCGTCCTTCTGGCATGAAATCACACAGAGCTAAGTGATAATTAATGTTAGGTCTGAGTGATTAATCAGTTTAATCAAAAAAAATATTTATTTTTTTAATCACATCGATTGAAAAAAATGTGATAAAAAAATGAGCCATCCTTGTTAATTTGTTTTTTGTGACACCCACATGCATGAAATGTTCTGACATTTTGCCCCAAGCTCAAAGAAGCAGCTATTATAAATACATATGGAAACAGATGGATGGATGGGACACAAACCTATTTTTGTATGATGTGCACAAAACCACACTTTTAACAAAGCTTCTATGAGGTAGATAAAATATATAAATGAAATGTGTCTGTCATCAGTCATAGCAATGTGGTCGATTCCTCTTTTTTGGTAGCCGCCATTTGGTCAGTTTTAGCCAGTTGATTACATTTGACATTCACTGCTATTCCATATCCAATGTTCCATTCTACAGTCACGTTCATTTGTTTGGTCTCTGAGAATTTGAAATTATGCACATATATTCAAGAGCCGATCTGGGAGCACAATACTCATGCATACACACATCCATATAACATTACAATGTCTTCACCACGCAAACCCCAGATGAGTTAGAATACAAACATCAAACTGTGGCACACTGCAAGCGATTCAACTTTGGACCAAGTGGATTAATGATGCAGCTTCCGACAATGCAGCATCTGTGGCCTGAGGGAGCTGCACTGATAAAATGTTGGTATAAGTCACACAGTGGAAGCTTGGGCAAGGAAGATGATGCAATTACATGTACAGTATAAGAAACATACTGTAACTTGATATATGTCCTAATTTCATATACGATATAGAACAAAGCAATTACCCAGAGTACTTACAGGTACTGCAACATATTTTTTCCTTTTTATTTTGAATAACTTTTTTTTTTATTAAGAAATGTTATTTGCTGTGTGGTGACAGTTTGAGTGTTATATTATTTACAAAAAAGTGGATTTTTCCCCCCCAGTTTCCCCACTTTAAGATCATCAAACAAATGTTAATATTCAGGCCAGTAGACAAAGACAACCCAAGCAAACATAGCATGCCTTTTTTAAATTGTGACTTTATTAAGGGAAAAACTATTCAAAGCTACTAGGCCCTGCTTAAAAAAAATACTTAAATATCATGAATTAGCTGCAGCTAATCAAATTTTTGGGAAAGCCAAATAGATTTTCACTTACCTCACTCAAGTCTGATTACACCTAGACCTGTTCAGTCAAGAAACCACTAAAATAGAACCTGTCTGGCAAAATGATGTTGGTCAAAAGATGTTAAAAAGCTGCAACAAAATGCCACAACCCAAAGCAATTCAAAAACAGATGGAAAATATGGTAATGCACAGTGAGTTATTATCCACAAACAAGGAAAACATGGAAGAAATGATGAACCTTCCAGGAGTGGCTGCGACCCCACAAAAATAAATGAATAATTAAAAAAGGGGCAAAATTGGCACAAATTAACCTAAGTACCGTGACAACTCATCCAGCAGGTCATAAAAAAATCATCGGCATCATCAAAGGTCAGACTTGAATCCAACTAAAATGCTGTGGGATGACCTTAAAAAGGTCGTTCAATCTTGAAACCTCTCCAGTGTTGCTGAATTAAAGCAATTATGATTTATGCAAAGAAGAGTGGGCCAACATTTCCTCCAACAAGATGTGAAAATCTCATTGCCAGTTATAGTAAAACATTGATTTGAGTTGTTGCTGCTGAGTGGCCCAACCAATTGTTAGGTTTCGATGGGAAACATTTTTTTTTCCACACAGTTTTGCTTAATAAATAAATAAAATAATAAATTCCTTAATAAATAACATTGCCATTTGAAAATAACATTTTATGTTTACTTGGGTTCTCTTTGTCTAATATTCACATTTGTTTGATGATCTTAAAGATATATATTTATAAAAAAAAATTGTTTTTATTGTCTTCGCTGAATATAAAATAAACAGGTACTGTATTCTGACTTTTTAAAATCACAGTACAGTACTACTCGTGCACACGCACAAAAAAAAAAAAAACTCTATGTAAAGGGAAGCATAGCTCCGCATTTTGATCCAATTTCTATGAATTTCAATGGAATAAGCTTCCCAGTAATCTGCCAGGGGATGCTGTGTCTTTGTGACACTAGTAGCTATAAAGCATCACTCAAAACCTATCCCTGATCCCTCAGGAGTGAACCCACTTGCTATAGACATTCAGTCAGTGTGAGTGGTTGTGACAGAAATTGTCTTTTGCTCAGTAGGCAAAAGCAAAACAAAGAAACAGAACAGTTTATTATATGAAGGCAGAAGTGTACACTAAATCAATCATGCCTTGTGCCATTACATTACCTCATGAACAATAAATATTGTTACTAGCGCAAGTTTTTATTTGAAAGTCAAAAAATGTCCTGTATTTTAAAATGGTGTGTTAGAATGCATTGAAAAGAAAGCTTTGAACAGTATGTGATCATCTCGATCCTTTTTTGGCTATCAGTGTTTGTTAGCTTGGATTCAACATATTGCTAGCGTCAGGCCCTCAATTGGTCAGTCCACACGCGTGTGCTATTTTTCTTTTCTTATTTTAAACAAATTACTCTACCAATCCGAAGCATTAAAATGGCTTACTCTCATAGATGATGAAAAAACAAACATCCTGTACTTTGGGTCTCCTTTGGATGTAAAAGGCTTCCGCTAGTCACCAGCAATATTCATATGTCTAATCGATAAGATATTCACTTTGGTAGTTATTTCACATTAAAATCTATTTTTGAAAAACATTATTGCCGTTCAGTCACTCACTCAAATTGACTCAAAAACAGTAGTAGTCAAGGGACAAAAAATGGGAAAATGTTAGCTAAAGTGTCATGAAAGCAGGAACACTGTGCACAATAACTGTGAATCAAACTGTCTGCAGTAACCAGAACTGAGAACTACAGCACGAGAAAGCGTCGGACCGACTCACAACGTCATTGTGTTGTGGTTAGGTGAGGTTGCAAAGACACATCATGGCACAAATTCGGAATATGGAAATTAAATGCCGACACTGGCAGAAATTGCAAGGTTGACATTCCATGTTAGGAATAAACAATACAAACTGAGAAGATTTCTTTTGAGGCCAACAGAGGAGCCTCTAGTAATTACAATGAACTAGAAGCTTCAAGCTTGAAGCTTCAAAAGGGACCTTTGAATTGTAAAACCCGTTTTTTTCTTTACATTTTCATACTTTATTTGTCACGCAATCTCACTATAGTGGCGCAACTTAAATCCAGTCATCCTTATCACTCAGTTGTCTCCTGCATTTTTACCACTTGTTCATTCCCCTTTCAGCAAATGCCACATTTGTTTTGCTTCCCTTCACATTTCTTTCTCTTTCATCTATTTTCTATGATGACCCCTCCCCGATCTACCGTCTCTATCATCCTGGTCTGTGTCCACCCTTGTGATTCCGTCTTTCCACACACTGAATTCAGAAGGTTATACATTTTCCTTCAATAGCTTTGTCACTTTCCTTAATTCCTCATCTCCATCAGCTTTTCTCTCGCTCTTAATCATTCTCTGGCAATTTTTTTCTTCTATTCTATCCCTCTATCCTTTTTCACACATTTTACTTCAGCTCTTTTTCACCATCACCTTCATCAACCGCCTTCCTTTATCATTTCCCTGATGAATACACAGTATATACTCGTACATGGATGTGGAAATTTCCACATGCAGGTATGAATTATATATCGCATTTACAATTGCTACGGTCTGTCAGCAACAACTTCAGCTAAATCGTTTTGCGGGTGAATGCACACTTACAGAATTGGCATGGAGCAGAAAATAACCTGGCCCATTACAACAAGAGATGACTGACACCTAATGCATCACTTAGGTGGGCTTCTGTTTATTGCTAAATGCTGCCCATTATTAAGGTCCACTGCCCCGAAAGAAGATTCACGTGGGGATTATGTGCTATTTCATTCTGGAATAGTTAATTTACAGAACCCGGTAAATAAATATGTATTATGTTTGCTCCACAAATACTTTGCAAAGTATTTCATTATCATTGGGCTAAAACCCTAAATGATTCACACACAGAATCTGTGAGCACTATATTAGGAAAATGTATGCCAATGTTGATTATGTGTTCTTCAACACATTTGCCACTGTTATTTACATTATTAATGCATGAGCTTATTTAGAAGCCATCTCTACGAAAATGCATAAATCAGGGTGCACGCTCCCTGCTCGCCACGTTGCCAATGACGAGGTGTAATGGGGAATGGCGAGATAAATATTGCCCACGCTCGCCACATTGGCGCGGCCAATTTGGTCAAAATTGCACTGGGGGAATATTGCTATACCAGGCATAAGTGTCCATATTAAAAATAAAAAAATAAAAAATGGCCATATGTAAATTGAATACAGTTATCCCACAGTCCTGGTAGCAGCATGCTGATGCTAGCAAGCATTAGCATCATTAACCAGCAAGCCGTTCTGTCGCGACCTGAGGAAGGATGGAATATTGTGTCTGTTTCTTCACAAAACGGAACTATATTGCCCCAGAGTTGCATAAAACAAATGTGGATTAGCCCCGGGCCCGCTTACATGTTGGGAAAAAAATGAAGGATGACACGGCAGACGAACTATTTAACCAGTCCAGGACGCGCACCCTTGTCAAATCTTCGTGGTTTTGCAACATCGCCTGGCTTTGACAAGAGGAATATGCATTTTTTTAAAGTGTATAAAAGAAGGGTAATCGGACGCTTTGACGAGCAGGAAGACGGCCAGGCTCGCTGCAGGACCGGATAACGTGCACGAAGTAGAACATCACCGGTACGTGGACTGTGTTTTGTAACCGTTTCATTTTATTGTCATGTGTCGTCAAGTGCGCACATTTGCCCATAAAAACAAGCCCTGATTTATGCGACGTAATTGTCAAAGTGCGCACTCAAAGTCAATACCATTCTGACATGTCAAGGAAGCTGAAACATACTCAATTTAACACGCTAAACCTAATTTCAAAATAAAGTTAACTAAATACAGTAATACATTGATGGCAATGCAAATAGCTTTTGTACACTTTTACTTTGAAGTTCGCCCACGTCGTGGCATGATGGCTAACTTAACTTCCCTTTTAGACGTTTCTATCATCGTAGTTGATTGAAATTGTTGTTGCAACCAACATCAACACAAGACTATCCCGAACTCACGTTCAATCACTAATTTAGGACGCTTAAGAAACTGCTAATTAATTATGCCACCCTTGTATATGGCAGAAGTCTCCGACGTAAGTGGCTAGCGGCTACCTGTTAGCATGACCAACGTGTCTGGCTGCTGGCTGGTAAGGTGATGAAAAGATTATTTGACGGTAGTGCGACCGTGGAGCCAACTTCAGCGTCAAGCTGGACGGTAAGTTGGACAGCTGGTATCTGGCTTACTTGAATTCTTTTTTGATATTCTGGACCAAGGCTACTTTGTAATTCACTCTCCACTTTTAAAGGAAGGGAATGTGCCTTAAATTGCACATTGAGGTATTTTCATTATAAAAAAACAACAACAAAAACAGAACTTTGTCTTTATTTATTTTATCAAATTTTTGCCCAGGAACACACACAACTTTAAGCCAATAATACCTTGTTATTTTACACCTGAACCATGTAAAAATAAGAATGTGTCTGCCTCATATTGCACTTAAAATTGTATTCCTAAATCCTAAATAGCTATAATAGACATTTTGAATTTATTTTTTTTAATGTAATGGGAAAAGGCGTTTTACAAAATAAATGAAGACAAAGTACTATTTATCTTTTTTTTTTCTGATCTGAAAAATTATCCGATCCGTCACTCAAATCCGTGATCCGATCTGAACCGGGACTTTTGTGATCCGTTGCACCACTAGATCATTCACACCAGACTCAAAGAGAACTTTTGCCTTGTGTTATTTTCAGAAGTTTAATTGTGGGAGTTGTGTACACAACAAACGTGAATAACACTATTCACACCGACCTGCAATAACACCTGATAACGTTGTAGTATTTGTACAAGTCTAGGGCACCGTCATACAGATGTGAAAGTGCGATATAAATACAGTTCAGTTGAGAGTTTAGCATGCAGCAACAACATTTTCCAGTCAAAGCACGATATTCTAAAATAAAATAAAAAAGTTGGTGTTCCGGATGGAGTGGAAGAGAGCTTTAAGATATCGTTACAATTGCACCCTTTTCACTGTGATTCTCCTTGCTGCTGTCACTCAGCCAGTGTTTAGCAATGGGCCAAAAAGAGAGCCAAGCATCCATGTAGGAGAAAAGCTTGCAATATCTTTTATTGGCAGTCTTTGAACGCACGTCATGTGTGCGAAGCAAAAAGTGAAGCTTTTTTCTTTCCCTCTCGATAGCAGTGTTTATCGTGGGGAACAGTTTCAGACCCATCCGCAATAGTTGAAAATCTGTGGTATAGAGATATCACATACATTTTTTTTCAATAGGTTTACAGCTTCCACACACACTTCAAACACTTTCAACTTCTTAAAATGAACTATTTTTAAAGACGTGCCTGAACACATAAAAATGCAAGGATAAATTGTAAAGAAAAGAAAATATTGTATTGATTGTTGTGTCTCATACAAATGCTGATGATTTGGGAGGGTTAACTGCTGATTTTTGTTGGCATCGCTTATTGGCGGTTTATCCACACTTATTCAAGAATTGTTTTGAGGCAAAAAAAACAACAACCCCAAAACAAAAACAAGATAATCATTGCATTTATAATGGGCATCAGTTACACAGAGATTTTCGCCATTGGTGTGCCTTTAAGAGCCGCATTAGTGTAATGATGGTGTCAGTCCCCATGACTCGGCTGCAAACACACATGCACAATGACGTGCAAACACGCATACAACTAAAAGCCCACTCTCCTCGTGCAGCGCTAACCAAAAGCAACAGAGGAGCTTTTGTTCACAGTGGAATTCCTCAAGCAGTCTGTTGATGCCTGTCGTCACTTGACCAACCATCACCATGGCGACTGCATAGGTTGCGGAAGGAAAGGTTGTTGATTTACACAGACTTGACAAGTGACAGTTGAGTAGAACTGTTCCAAAGATGTGGGGTGATTCATGTGGACCTATTACACTTTGGTGTGGCCACAAACTATTCCAGCTATGACTTTAAGAACAAGCGCTCTAAAAAGATTACATTTGCAGCATTGGTTAGTCGGAGATTTAAAAGGAAGAAAATTGCACCTTTGTATTCCAACAGTGACACAAATGGCAAAACTATATACAGTATATAATTTTGGATTACAATCCATATGGAAGTAATGTGGCCATCTTTCCTGTTCTGCAGATTCTATCAACACAGATTTGCAAACACGCTTTTCAAACCTTTTCAAGATTTTAAATCCGTTGGCAGTGGTGACGTGTGACCTCCTGCAGTAGTTAGCTCACACCAGACATTGGACTCCCACACCTCAGTCGACAGCCATTACATTCCCCTCCACCATTTCACACTCCCTCCCACATCTTTTCACTGTGCCAGCTCCAAAGAGTGCTGCTGATGAAGGACATTACTTGACCATTCCAGCACAACATGATTCTCCTCTACAAAAACTGCACAATTAACATTTTAATCTAATGCACCTATATTATTTGGAGCTGTACTCTGGTAGCATTCAGTGTGGGGGGAATGGCAGCATGAGATGCTATTATCAAGTTAAGGGATGCCATGAGTGAATAAAGTCTAGAGGTCGTTGAATTACTCTGACATTCTTTCCATATATCAGACTAACAACATATCAATGTCTAATTTACGGTCAGTGGTAATGAAGAGGTTGGAAATACTTCATGTTGTTAGCTGACATTCAGTGTATATACAGTCCCATTTCAATTTGCTTCGTCAAATGGCCGAGGTGTATGGATGGATTGTTGCAATCACGGTGCTTATGCAAAACAGCAGATAGATACAAGATACAGGTTGCGTATAGCTCTTAAGCCGCAGTCAAACAGAGCTTGAGATGAGCATTTCTCACCGTCCATATAAAGTCAATACAGTATACGCGTATAGGGTGCAGAAGACGAATTGGACATGACGTAAGTGGACCGATCACTCGCAAATTCACTTATTTACCCATTCACTAGCATTTGTAGTAAGATAGCAATTAGCATTAGCCAACGTTTTAGCACAACCACTGGCTACCTGATTGGCTAGCGATGTTATGTACAAATTTTATATTTCTATCGGAAAAGAAGAAAGAGCCCCTCCTCTTTTCTGTGTGAAGCATGCCCCCACCCCAGTATTTACATTAAGAATAAACGGCCGTGATACGCGCATGGTGAAGATATATTTCGTGTCAGTCTGAACGTAGCATTAAGGCCTAGATACACTATTCCGACGTTGGGAGTCGGACAGCGTTGGGCCGACGGAATGCAGCGTCTGATCAGTGTATAAATTACTGTTGTAAAGTCGGATAGAGTTGTAATTCGTCGTGGGGTTACAGCAAATTCGACATGTTGAATCGACGTCGGGGCGTTTGATCACTGTGATTGGCTGTTAGCTAGCGAATCAGCGCACGATGCAAGAAGAGGAAGTGACGAACGCGGATAAACAGTACAGATGGAAAGCCTGGACCATTTTTTCCCCCTCGCTCATTTTGCGCATTGTCACCCTGCTGTACCCTCCGAATTTGAATGTACAATGTCTGTCTGGACAGAAGATCGGGAAGATGACTTTGTCTCTTTGGTTCAAGAGAGACCGGCATTGTATGATGACTATGGCATGACATGGGGACGCAACTGGATATAGCAAGTAGGATTTACTTTGATATACTATATACGCCGGAGGATTTGAGTGATTTGATCTCTCAGTTGGAGTGCTTATACACATCAGGGGGTTATGACTGATAATGATGTTGCTGTAATGGAAGTGGTGATAACAGCTAAAACACAAAAAATTTAATGTACAGAAACAAGTTCAAGTAAGCAAAACTGTTCCCTTCCTGACACTTCCTTTTCATATTTGTGTCACTGCTAAGTGGTTGGCCTTATTTATAGCAAAACAATCCATGTCATGGGTGATGTCAGCTGCCAATATTTTGACATGAAACTCATGCAGCAGAATGAATCTAATTGTCAGCCTGTCAGCACTGCAGCTTCTTCTCGTTCCCTCTGACACTTTCTCTGAGAATCAACAGCCTAACACTTACAGCAATTATGCTGACGTTAGTGAAATGTATTAAACAGTCCAGGGTGTAGTTCACCTTTTACCCAAACTCAGCTGGAATAGGTTCTAGCTCACCTGCGACATTGAAAGGGATGGGTGCTTCCCAGACCATCTATTTAGCACAAGGCAATACAAGGCTATGTGCCTTAAAAATTTACGAACAACTAATTAGGACAGATTTGACACGTTGCATGATTTACTGGGTATTATGCAAACAAAGGCTTCCTTAAAATCTGATCAAGCAGGAAACTTATGATGCCCTAATTCAATGTTCAATGGATTTTTATTGAAATCAGAGGAAGGGGGTTGGGGGGTGCTATGGCACAGTATCACAAGCACTCTAAAAGACTGAGCGGGACAAATTCATGTTTACTGCAGTGTATGCACCAGAACCATTCTGTTACTTAAATAAATATGAATACAAATACAGCATTTACCACTATATTTAGTCAATGCTCAATCTCCTCCTCCATTGGCAATATTTACTTATTTTAATTTTTTTTTTAATTTGTGCCATGTGTTTAGATTGTATGTGATTTGTATGTGTTTGTGTTGTCTGCAGTCACCGGTGTGTATACAGTATATCACTCATCCATATAATTCAGTAAGTGCAAGTTAATGTGTTGGGTTAGGCTATATCCAACCTGTTAGTATATGCTGCAGTCACATTGGCAGATATCCAATTATATTGGATTTTTATCCACAAAAGGCCTGACTCTGAGGATATAAGATTGTGTGCGGTAATTTTTGTTTTTGCCACCATGACATACTGTACATCCAGTTTGTGCCACTTGTAGGTCTTTTTTTTTTTAAAATTGTGTCACTTTCAACAACTGAAGACTGTTACGTGAGAAAATGCATGATTCTCAAATCATATTTCTAATTGAAAACAGGTGCTTGGGAGTTTGTCATATGTTAAATCTTGGGCCCTCTGATCTTTGTTCACACTCTGTTACTGCTGCTCCTTTCTGTTCAACGTCACTTTAAAAGGCAGCCAAGATGAAGACTCCTTGAATAATAATTATTTTTAAACTTCCTTACTCTAAATATTTTTAAAGTTTGCTGTCTAATGTTTTAACATTACCAATGTATGTTTTTTTTTTTTTTACATTTTGTTTTCTTGCTTTGTTAACTATGTTTGTCGATGCGTATTTCCTTGTGTGAAGCACATTGAGTTGCCTTGTGTATGAAATGTACTATACAAATAAACTTGCTTTGCCTTGCCTTGAAATGACTTAATGTGACATTTCATCACTATTGCAATTTCCACTCAAGTCATCACACAATCTGACACATTTTTTGTACTAATATGCGTGAATTGAGACTGATGTGAACATTTTAAGGATTTTCCCCACCATTTAATATGCAGGCTAAGTGTTTAACGTGCTTGTGTTCTTCTGAACACAGCCAGGGTCCCGTGTGACCAGCAGCTCTGTTTAAACAACAATCCCTTGCAGAAGCAACTTATGCAAGCATTCAGCCTTGACGACGAAGTGAGCAGATGGGGAAAGCAAAGAAGAGAGAATATTGAAAAACTACTTTTCGTGCCATTTCTGTTTCCGGATTTTTAATGCTCAGCGTCAGGGTTTGACTTGAGACCACGGCTGTTTTCACCCTCTCAAGTTTATCACAAAATGCAGACCTTTGTCTGCCTGCTTGAGTCTTTATTTACCTCCATCTTCCTGCATTGCTAATCATCACTACATGTGATGCCCTTTGTGTTATGTTTATGAGAAGCGTTTTCATGTGGAACATTTTCAATTTCTCATCTTTGTTAGAGGCTCTTGATCCCACTCTTTCTATCTCCCTGTTCTGTGATTGCAATACTGCATTTTTGGAAGATTGCACACGGCGCTGCGCTTGTATCTTTCCGTCATTGCAAAACTAAATTACACAAAAACAGAAAGAGCATGAGTATCAGGCTGATGTGTTTGTGCCAACAAGTTCAAGACCACTCTAATAGAAAATGAAAACATTAAAGGTATAAAAGAATGGTACAGTACTGTACATAATTGTAACCTCTAGTGGGGATAGTCCTGCTGTAATCAAGTCACCTATGAGGGGCAGAGGGCTGACCACTGGCTATCATTTCCATAAATAGAAACCCCATGTGGACATAGGGCAGCAAGTAGGGTGGGGAAAACGTGGACCGAAGTAAAGGTAGAGGAAGAGAAGTGTTGAAGGAAACGCAGTGCTCAGGTGGCTTATGGCGGATATTGCATGCCTTATCTGTCACCTGCAGCTCTGTGCTCATTATAAAGTGTGTGTGTGTGCGTGTTTGTGTGACATACATGGATTCAAATTGCAGTGATGCAATAATTCACACAGCTCAAAGTAAAACTGATAATGTAAAAAAAAAGTTTCAAAGGTTAACACCAATCTGGAGATGTGGACTGTGATACGCAACTTTGCAACATCCATTTATGCAGTAGCAAAATAGCAATGCACAATCCAAGATAATCTGCTCACCAACATAGCTACTACTAATACTACAAATGGAAAGCTGTTAGCAAATGACATAAAAAAATTAATAAATCAATATTTTATGTTTGCATAACTGAACATCCCGTGAGCTCATCTTAAACGCTTTCCTGTAACTTAGCACACAATCAATGAAGTGAGAAGCTTAAAACCACCTTTCAGGAACATTAAAATATAAACCTTTTGCTGTCAATGATGCAGTTAGTGATCTGTAGTTTTTTATTCGTACTAATATCATGGGGTAAAAAAAACTAAACTAAAAAGCGAGGTCAGGAAAAAGAAGGATCTCTACGTAGGTTTGACTTCTGCTGAACAACATTGAAGATATCTCAGGGACATAATAGGGGGAGATGTAACAGGATTACAGCCCCACTGTGTCAAATAAATGCTCATTTCGCCCATCTCAGCATAAAATAAATGACTGTTATGTGCACTTTAGATGCTAGAGCGTTATTATTGAAGCCCATTAATCTATGTTATTCTTTTTTGTTCTTCTTTAATGACTTTACTCCCAATAGGAAAAAAAATAAATCCCAGTGGGAGAGAAAAACGACAAAAGGATGGTCAGGATGAGAGCGAGCAGGAAGCATCTGAACTTGCCTTGAAAGCTTGCCTAAAGTATTGACAGCCGTAGACAGCAGCTGCCTGTGTGATGTGAGGATCCTAGTAGTATCTGACAGACAACATTTTGTGTACGAGAAGGATCACATTGATATTGCTGATACAAATATACTGGACAGTACACTGAGCGGACTTTACAAAGATGATAATATTCCCTCTGTCAGTGCCAAAACTCAGTCAAAACTGAATATAATTGTCTTTTGAAAGGGGAAAATAATTGATTCAATTCTTGTATTAGACGCTTTGTTTGAACTTGCAGCTACTTTTTGACTGGTGCTAGTCAAAGATGTCCTGGTGGCGCACTTAAGATCAAGAAAGTTGTTGCTTTTGGTACAACAAGCTGTTTTTCGAAAACTACACAGAAAAAGAAAAGCCTTCTCTGTGTAAATCTTGGGAAACATTGAATGAATAGAAAGACAGAAAATATGTGTGTTGCTAAGAGCCTCTAAACTGGACTTATGGTGACATGAAGTTATCAGCGAGCTTGTCTTACCTGCTGTACTGAGGCAGAGCTCCTCGTCACTATTATCCTGACAGTTGTCCTGGCCGTTACACAAAAAGCTGCGGTCTACACAGCGGCCGTTTCGACACTTGAAGCGGGCCTCAGAGCACACCAAGGGGTTACCTGCTGTAAATAAGAGAAGGAATACGATCTGTCAACAACCTGTGTAGACGTTTTGCTCTGACCTTTAACAACATGCTAAGGAACCTCAGCATCTTCCGCCAGTGCATTACTCAACTCACACAAGATCAAATGTACAGTATTGATAGTATGCTTAAATATATAACATTAAAAAAAACTGTCACTAACCATTGCACAAAAACTACTTCATATTTTAGCAACTGTGAGGTTCAATTATTTTATTGTCATCCAGATGCAATGATGCAATAATTCTCAAATGACACCTTGTCCAGAATGTAGCTGCTCGAGTGCAGATGACAACTAAGAGTTAATAATCATATTTATCCTGCTTTGGCTCACTGCACTTTATAAATAGGCTCAAAAATATTTTTTGTTCACCAAAACCATGTAGCTCATGCTACCTTTAAAACATTACATTCAAGGATTCACATATGTTGAAGTTGCATAACGGGAGGCCAGTTCTGGTCCTGAGGACAGTCATGCCTGCATATTTAAAAGTAAAACCTAGCGCTGCAATTCAAGGACAATTAGTCTACGCTACACACCCTCTCTTTCACCAGTTTTACTGGGTTTGTTCTGGTGGAACAGCTGCGAAAGTACCTTGGAATAACCTTTGGTGTGAATGTGGAGGATGAACTTAATTGAACTGATATAATGGAATTTTAAAATAAAATGTTTATAGAAGACATCACATACTAAGATCTGGGGAATGCCATTAAAGACAGCTCAAGTGATTTAAAACAGAACGCATAGTTAAGTCAGGTCCATTACAACTCCCCAGAAGATGTTCTGTGGTTTCCCTAATTTTGTTGTGTCTGTCATTATCTACATCATAGAATGACAATACAGGCTTTCTGTTCTTTTTTTTTCTTTTCCTTTCATCTTGTCCCGTTAAGGATTCGCCACAGCATGACATCCGTTCCATTGAAGTCTATCTTCTGCATCCTCCTCTCTATAACATTAACTGCCCTCATGTCTTTCTTCACTATATCCATCAACCTGCTCTTGCTCTCTTCACCCTCATCCTTCTACCTATTTACTCACAATTTCTCCTCTAACCGTGTCCGAACCATCAAAGTCAGCTCTCTCTAACATTTTTCTCCCAAAACATTTAAACTTGGCTGTTCCTCCGATGAGCTCATTTCCATCCTTCAACAACCTGGTGACTGCTCAAGAAAAAACTCAACATCTTTCTGTTCTGTTCTATTCTATTGAACGTGTTTATATCTATCACTTTTGAAAGCTGAGCTAGAATGCCACTGCTTTTGATGAATAAAAGCATTTTTACAAGTGATTGTATTTTTCTTCTTCATTCATTGGTAACTGGCATTAACTTTAGCCTTTTCCCCAAGAGGCTTAGAAACAATGCCAATCCCACATCAGTTGAGAAAATTCCTCAGAACTCACACTATTAAGTTCAACTCATCAAGTGCATTGCTATATCCCTCACATACAAAAAATCCCAAATTAAGTATCCCTAAAAAACAACAATTCAGAAAATGTAGTTGTTGTTCTGTGCTATCTCTTGTTCAGATACATTTTTGCAGAAACAAATTGAGGTCAGTGTTTCAGGATTTACAAGTGAAACTGAATTACATAAATGCCTCAAAATCCTTTGATCTGAAGCACTTTTCACTAATACTGTCTTTCACCCTCACCTTCACACACGGTTGGTGGTGCCTACACTACAAGGTGCCAACCTGCTAATTAGAAGAAATTAGCCGCTCCATTTCTACTTCAAGGACACTGCGACTTTCACGGAGGCATGTTTTCAACTGGTAACAGTTCCACTAATGAGACAGACACTCTAAAACAATCAAAATCAAGCTTTCCTGTTTTGTTTTTTAAATAAATAAACATTGACACAAATACTGAATGTCTTTAAATGTGTAAAAATTTAGCACAGACGATAGCATAGTCAATTTCATATAGATTAAAAAAAAGAGATTAAAAACAGTTTATATGATTTTTGTTAATTCTTTGATATTTTATAGCAATAACCAGAAAATTGCAGCGTCCTCTTGAACGTGATGCAGATATGCTAACACTCTCGATAGATATCATGAGAATCAGAATTTTTCCAGTTGACCAGAATACATTAATGCTAAATAATTTACATTTTTAAAGTACAATGTGAAGTACAGTACGAATGAACAATATTTTTGTAGCACAAAATGTCATGATGGGATGACTACTGCTGGACCTAGTAATAACCATAGCCTCAGACATGTGCCACTTGTTTTGCATGTTTGTTGTGGCACACTTACTGCAGTTTTCTTCATCACTCCCATCAGGGCAATCGCTGAAGCCATTACACTGGAAACGTCCAATGATGCAGTGGACCCCATTGGCACAGGCAAAGAAAGTAGGTGCACACTTCGACTTGACTTTAGCTGAAGAGTAAATGGTGGAAGGAAACAAAGTAAAATCATTAGTCTCCTAGCTGGGGGGGATCAACCAACAATACATGCATTGATTGAACTCATGCGCATTCTGGGTAAGAATCAATTGCTGTAAGATCCAAATGACAGTCATACCTCTGTTTGAACATGACAAACCATATTTGTCTGACACATGCTTTTTAAAATGACTCAAGTGAGTCAATTCAACATACTGCAGAAATTAACCGTGATGATTAACTATGGTGCCAATGTTCCATTTCAATAAGAATACATCGATAAGGCAACTGACCACAATACATTGTTAGACCACAGATACAATGCTGTGAAAAAGTATTTGCCCTCTTCTCAAATTCTTACCATTTTGCACAGCTTTCTCGCTTTAATGTTTAAGATCATCAAACAAGTATAACTAATAGTAACTAATACTACTAGTAGAAAAAAAGTGCAGTTTTAGATGGTCATTTATTTATTAGGAGAAGAAAATACTATTCTAAACTATATGGCCCTTTCTGAAAAAGTACTTCCTCCTCTTGTTAAATCACGGCTAATGACATTTTTTTTTGGGGGGATAAGTTCATTTTCACTGACCACACCCAAGTTTGATTACCTCCAGGCTTGTTCAATCAAGAAATAATTTAAATATAGCCTGTCTGACAAAGTCAAGTCAACCAAAAGCTCTCAAAGGCCCACAACAAAATGCCACGGGCCAAAGAAATTCAGAACAGTCATTGACATGTATCAGGCTGGAAAGAGTTACAAAGCCATTCCTAAAGCTTTAGGACTCCAGCAAATCCCGTCGAGTGCCATTAGCCACAAATGGAGAAAACATGGAGCAGTGAGTACTTCCAAGACTTTCTCAAATTTGATATGTATGATAGTGTATGTAAATACAGGTTCTTTAAGCATTCTCTTATGATGGGGATCAATTAAAAACTATTATCCGTACAAGGAACGTTACGAAAAATGTAAATAAAACAAAATCTGCACCCTCCTTAAAGTATGATGAGGGAAGTAGCACATCTGAACACAGCAATGCAGCAACGACGGGAGTGGAAAACAAATACAGGGCAAAGACAAAGGCAGCAGGCCTTATCTCCTAGGACAGGCTGGATCAATTTCAGATGTCCTCCTGACCAAACTCAAACAAACAGATCTGATATGAGTAGTATGAAAACAAACTTGTTTTCATGTATTTAAAATCCTTATTCAACTTCTATCTTTAATAACTACTAATCATAAATATAAATGTACCGCTTATGTTTATGTTTATGCTTTCATGAGCTAAAATCAAATATCTAAGACTTTTTCTATGTACACAAAACACCTATTTCTCGCAAATAATGTTGACTCATTTAATCTAATGTAAAAACATCTAATCTCGTGTAAATACTTGTTAGTGAGCACTCCTTTGTCGATTAGACAATATCATTGCGCAGTGATTGTTGCACAGGTGTGTTATAGGCTGCCCACAATATAAGATCTTAAAAGTGAAATTTTACTGTATTGGGGAGGTCAGGAGGGAGTTGGGGGCGGGGCATGTCTGATGTGACCACAATTTGCCACACGCAGTGTAAACCCTCTTTTGTCAGTGGATTGTTTGTCCACTCCTCTTGAACTTGCTGAATATTGACAGGATTTGGAAACATTCAGTTATATACGCCAATTTAATGCATTCCAAATGCTCAATGGTAGACATGTCCATTGAATATGCTGGCCATGGAAGAACTGTAATGTTTTGAGCTTCCAGGAATGGACTTCATGCACGCATCAATTCTGCGTTCAGTGGCAAGGTAGCATAGTGAAATAAAAAACATGTTCAAATTCAATAGCGGGCACAATTTTGGCTATAACCTCATCTTTGAAAAGTAAAAACTTTTTATGCCATTTGACTGAAAAATACTAGTGCAGAATTAATAAATGTACCTGTGACACAACACAACTATTACACATTTAACGACAGAGGTTATGTTTCAGTCAGATGGAGTCCCAGTCGATGCTCAACGTTGCCAAACTTATGATCCATTGTGTAGATTCCTGCAAAAAGCGGCTGTGCATTATCATGATGACAACGTGAGGTGACGGTTGTGGATGAATGACTCAACAATGGACCTCAGGGTCTCGTCACGGTATCTTCGTACTTTCAAAATATCATCAGTATAAAATGCATCTGTGTTTGTTGCCGATAACATACACCTCCCAATAACATCACTCCACAGCCACCCTGGGCCACTTGATCCACAATACTGACATCAGAAAACCACTGACCCACATGATGCCATACACGCTTGTCACCCATCTGCCTGTACAGCGAAAACTGTGATTTATTTGTGAAGAGAACAACTATCCAAAGTGCCAGAAGCCATCATATATGAGAATTTGCCCACTCAAGTCAGTTACGAAGACAAACAGCAGTCAGGTCAAGAACCCAATGAGGACGACGAGCATGCAGCGCTTCCCTGAGATAAAAAAAAAAAAAAAAAAAAAAGATTGTTTATTGTAAGTTTCGGGAAAAATATATCATCTAGAAAAATATATTATCGTAACAGGCCTAGTGGTGTTAGCTTGACTACTATAATAACTCCACTTTTAGTTCAACTTCAAATGAAGATTTATTTAATTGCCCTGTGGCTGTACATTTCAACAACAGAACGCAATGCAACCCAGAGCCCCAAATAGGAATCAAAGAAGCAGCATTGCCCCCTAGCAGTTTGGCATCCAAAGGCCACTGCTCCAATTAAACAACAAATTGCATCATCCAGCGTGGGTTTTCTCCACGAACGCCAGTTACCTCCCACATTCCAAAAACATGCATGGTAGGTTGCTTGAACACTGAATTGTCCCTAGGTGGGATTCTAAGTGTGAAGGGGTGTTTGTCTATGTGTGCGGAGTTCAGGGTGTACCCTGCCTACTGCACTAAAGCGGCTGGGATAGGCTCCAGCACGAGGATAAGGGGTTCAGATAATGGATGGATGTATGGATGGAAGATTAGAAATATGACTTAGTGACAGCAACTTTTAGTGTTTTATTGCAGACTGAGAAAGACAAGACACTGACAGCTTACTTTAACTCTAATTGAGCAGTAATAAAATATTTTATTTTCTATACTAGAGAGAGACTACAACTAAATTTTGATTCTATATATCCTAGATACTAGGACATGGACTATAAAAATCCTTGAATGAGTGAAATAGTCACAACTCAAATGAGAATATTTTCAGTAAACAACAATGTTGTGGACTGAGTTATAGGCTCTTTCAAGTGGCACACGTATATTTGGCAAAGCAGGAGGGATAGGTAGAGCAACAGCAAGTGGAGCGCCCATCTCCAAGATGAAAAGTAATCCGCAGAACAAGGGAGGCAGCTGGGCTTGAGTCCAATCTGTCTTTATGTACTCTGGGAAGCCTTTGTTTACCTGGACAGCACACCCATAACCACCCAAAGCTCATTAGGCATTGTATATCATGCCCATTGCACTCCAGGGAGGAAAGATACATGGCTCTCATCTGTATGGAAAAATAACAGGGTTGAACACATAATTTGCCTGCATACAAAGTTTTACATCATTTTGTGATTGTATTCTCCCAAAAGACAACATTATGTTGCATTTTGCAAAACAGATTTTCTTAGTAGAGACAGCTCTGTGATTGCTGCGAGATCCCTCATTCACTTCCTGTCTCATCTACATCCTCATTACCACTTCTGCTGCTGGCAAGATTTATCTGACCCAGTGTTTGTGTTCCCAATTAACTCAAAAGTCACATGAAGGGCAAGCTCATGAAGGAAAATTCGTGGGTGGAAGAGACAGCAATAGGATGGAGCTTAAGAGCTTAGAGATGCATTTGAGGATGCAAGGCCCTATATTATGTGCTGAGTGGAATTTAGAGCAAAAGGACAAATATTATTACAGCAAGCACTAAACAGTAGAAGATGTGGAAAAACAATCAGTTTAGCACTCATTTGTTAATCATGACGGTGTCCTCCTTTCATCACTTTCATCCAGCACCCTTATTTTTGACAATCTGGAAAATGTTTACAGAACATGACCGCATATTTAAATCCTCTTCTTCTCTCCTTCCTTTACCGTCTTTCATCATTTGAACTTTTAAAGCTCTGTGCCAAATGTTCTTTTTCCTCGCTCTATAGAAGCTGTTTACTATGAGAGAGCAGGGTGTTGGGCAGGTTCCAAACTTTGCTTCAGTGTGCAGCTCAAATGAATGTAAAAGAAGCCTCAGTCAAGCTGATTCCTGAGGTGAAACTATCACAAGCACAATATGTGCCAAGATTACAGTGGAACGCACAGTTGGAGGAGATCGTTTTATAGTGGAACTTGCACTTGCAAACACATATTTATCCATGTTACCATTTTCTATGGAGTCTATCCCAACAAACTTAGGTTTAGAGAAAGAGTACATTGTGAAGATCACCAGTCAAACACGAGACATTGAGACAGAGAATCATCAGGATGCATATATCTCCAATAAAATAAGATTTTATATATTTATCTCAATACATGGACGGTTTGATTTTAAAGTGAAATGATTCGATTCAGTTCAAGTCAGTGGGATTACGATTCGATTCATCACGGTAAGACTCCATTCAAGAGGGTATGATGCAAATTGTTTTTGTCATTTTACAGACATGTGAATGAATTCAACATCACTACTGGAAATGTGGAATTTTATTCAAAAATATATATCTCCAATAAAAGCTGATTTGATATGTATAAAGTGGAACGATTCGATTCAGTTAAATTTGATGCACTCACATCTTTTTGTTTTTGTTTCACCTCTAATCATCATCAAATTACATACATCTATCTTCATTTAACCCAACAGACATGTTTTTTGGACTGTGGGAGAGCCACTGGCTACAAAAGCATGATAACAAAAACAGGCCGACTCAACATGAAAATAATCAAGAGATAATTGAACTTAGATGCTATTGGGCAGCAACAACCTGTGTTGCCCCGTGTAGCCTATACACGCTTATACCCTCTTACTTTCTGTTTGTACCGTGTATCGTATATAGATGCATGGCACGCAGACTCTTCCACAAGCCAATATATTGAGCAACATCGTTATTCTATGTTAAAATCAAAAGAATCAATAAGTTAATACATTTTTTTAAAATTAATGTTCCTTTTCAGTTCCCACTAAACGATACAAAACCAGGTCAGGCAGTGTATCAACTCAAGCTGACATAAACAACAACATAATTTTTTGTCTGCTCCTGTGCCTTCTCCTCCTACATACTTCAGAATTCATGTCAGGTGGAATCTGCTAGCGTACTTGCGTACTTTGTGTTTTGCCCTTCCCCAGTATGCACCTCTATGCCCTTCTTCTCCTCTTTCTTTCCTCACCTCTCCAGAGAGAAGAATAACTTGTTTGGCACAGGTAGGCTTGGTCGTGGTGGGCATGCATGATTGATGCGGGGGGAGAGGCATGCTACGGAGAGGCTAACACAAAAGAGCACAGAGGTAGAGTAAAACAGGATTTCAAAGATTTCTCTGACTTTGCTGAACACTAGTGAAGGTGGAAAATCAATCAATAAGGTATCTGACTCACGGTGTTAGCAAGAAGGTCAGGATTATTTTCAGACTGGAGGTTTAAAAGAATACCAACATATCAGTGTGTTGAATAACTACAAAATAATGTATCCATGTGCCTTACACTGTAAACCCACACTTTATTAACACTTAAAAATGCAAGTACAAAGTTTGTAAATTTGGTAAAATATTGCTTAGGCTTGTTAGGTCACAAACACAAACACATTTGATTTATTGAGAGAAAACAAGGGTAATGGATAACACAAAACTACTGCTCACTACAGTGTACTAATCCCTCTGTGTTTACAGTACGGTAAACAATCCTTTTTTTCCCCCCAAAACGAGCAAACTTAACTTACCAAACACTTAACAAATAGTTTTAAGTCAACAAGTTGTGCGTAAGCACACCGCAACGTCATAAAGTCACGTTATTTGTTGTTGCAAACTGCAAAATAAGCACAATATTCACCCATTCATGATTATAGTTGAGGTAGCATGCACAGATAGCTTCCTCCGAGTGTAGCAAAACAATCTGAACGCTAGGTGCGGTGATTGACACCTCATTTGAGCCAATACACAAAGCCTTTTTGTCAGTCATGGGGTTGCAATCGCCAATGAGCAGCATGTGTGTAAAAGGTCCTCTCTCGTACGAAGCTTGAGCCATTTTCACAGAAGCAGTCCCCTTCACTCCCGGCTGTTTTACTGGATTTTAACAGATTTTGCAAGGACCACAGAGTATTGTGTTCTATTGCTATAAAAACATGGAACCTTTGAAAATAACTATTAAAGTCTCTTCTTTCATCAGGAAAAAAAAGTATATTTCTATCTGTTTCCGTTGTGCAGCAATTAGCATTACAATATAGCTAAGTTTAATTAGTATTCACAAATCTATTAAGAATTGTGAGTAATTGAGTTTTTTTTTCCCAGCGTGGCCATGGTTGACCTCCTTTGCTCTGCACCCACCTGCTGGCCGTTTGTGTAATAACAACAATTTCTTCAACCGTTCTTTGCAGTTGAGAGGCTGCATCAAAGCCTTCTGTATGCTCTAGCATAAAAAGATGTATAAATATGTTTTGGGGACACTTAAAATATTTAAAATAGAACGTATTTATACGTTTTTGGAAGCAAATGAGTTAAATGCACTTACACATGACCACTTTTAAATAGACTTCATATTGGCATTAGGGCTTATTTTATTAGTTGTTGTGTATAAGTATGTCATTTTTGATGGTTTATGTTTTTATGATGTAGTGCCGAAGGCAAGGATGCTGCTGAAATAAGTTTCATTGTGTACACAATGACAAATAAAGTTATATTCTATTCTATTTTGTTCTATTCTATGAGGAGATGGTTTAGATAAAAAAAAAAAACATTTTTGGCAAAAAAATGACATTTATTTTAAGAGGGTGACGAAATACTGGACTGCCAGGGTGGTTGCTTTTTGAAGCACAACAGCGTGTGCGTAACCACAGCAACGTCATACAGCATCATAAAGCGTCAGATTCTTTGAAGTGTATTCATGGCAAAATACGGGAATAGACACACATAAAAAAACATTTTTTTTTGTATTCAAACTTCTATTACTAAGAACAGATTCTCTGTTGGAGAAAAAAATATATATCAAAGTGTTATCTTTAAAAAAAAGACCCAAACTATGCTGAAACTCCAAATGGTTCAAGAACAGCTTCAAATGTACTTTGGGTGTACCTTATTTTAAGGCAGTCAGCAAAAATGATAGGTTTAGTTAGGTTAAGTATTTCAACACCCTCTGTAAAGAACTGGCTTGCTATTGATAACAGTTCAGCAGATATTTTAATATATTTTGTTGAAGTCAGAATGTCCACAAAATGTTATTACTGCAGAGAGCAATAACACAACACTTTGTAATCCAATAAAGTGAATTCAATTTGCACCTCACCGCTGTGATGCACTGGAGTATCAATAAACACTGTGTAAAAAAATAAATAAAAATAAAGTAAAAAGTTACCATTCTTTGCTATGAAGTCTTAATTAATTAAATAGTAGTCTGTATGAGAGTCTCCGATACACTGCCCTTCTTGTGTCCTCTCTTGATTAAAGAGTGTAGTGTAAGGTATTATAGCACTACATTTGTACTTAACTTAAAAATCTTTATGACTTACAATCGCTGTAATGGGCTCTGCACACGAGAGGCGACGTCGCTCGCTCTCAATTCATTTCGTATGGAAGCAGGAAGACAAGGTGAAAGTCGCCTTCCCCCATTCCCCTCGTCCACACGCGACATTCGTGCATGTGAAAAATCGTGCACGTACACAAAGACGTGCACGCGTAGGCTCGCGACGCGATACTAGGGTTAATTTGTTCGGTAAGTTTTCTTTACCGTTTTTGTAACAGTTAATAATAATACTGGATCATACTGGATTTACGTACTGTAGTGAGACTTCTGTTTTTACCGTACAATGAAAACGTTTAGATTCCCTCCAATTTTAATCGACAATCAAATCTGTCTCATCGTGTCCCGTGTGTTGAGACCTGCAACGCGACGAGGTACGCATTTCGCTGTCGTTTTTCGCCTCTCATGTGTCAAGCCCATTAGCTCTATGAGGGGTCTCAACCATTGTGTCCGGCTGTGGATCAATTGGTCCTAAGCCACCGAGAAAAATGGTAAATTATTTCCAATATTTTTACATTTTGATTTCTAAGCGCCTTTTCTGAACTTTATTTTCACTGCTCATTTTTCACGTTCCAGTTTGCCTACAAAATAAGACTGCTAAAATTAAACAACAACAACAAAAACTTAACGTTCCTAAAGAAACAACATGTGATCAAGAGAGTCACCCTCCCCCACACACATTCAAGAGTTTTGATCGTCCCTTTAGGAACACTACGGAGGCTTACCTTGCTTTCTTAATACGTTTCACATTGCTTGGAAGAGAGCCTGCCGCCGTTCTACGTCACTACGCACTGATAACGTTGCGACGTAAATAACAATGGCGGCGTACGTCCAAATAAAGTTTCTACCAAATGTATTAAACTGGAAATTATTTTTGAAAAATAAATCCCATAGTTATGCTAGTAACAAACAAATAATTAATATAGAGCAAACTTGTCATGACAGTCGGGGTTCCTTTAAAAAAAAAAAGCCTGCAAAACCTGCAAAAAAGTGATATCATGAGGGATGACTTTTTTGCACATTTATTAACCAACCTTTTTTTTTCTTCAGTTCTTGTACTGTATGTGTAAGTTAGACTTGATTTGTTATGTATACATTATGTTCACAATGGTAATGCACGCTAATATCAAATGTTGAAAAGGTGCATGAGGCTGAAGTGAGGCTGGTCACTAGGGTGTCATGGAGATGAAATGAACATCATTACTAGCTATGGAGGGTGCACCTGATTTTGCTTACAATATACACGACACTACATATCATGCATGCGCTACAAGCTACAAACAAGCAGCCTTCCATATCTCAGCCATGAGCAAAAATAGATTGCTGCATTGCTATTTAAAGGAATGGAAAAACAATCATGTGTAGGGGAAAAAAATGGAAGTGTGATATCTATCTTACCTGTCCTTTAATTTGCATAGTTTTGGACGGGGTGGGAAATTTTTGGTAACCCAGTGAGTGTAATTTTTTGTGCCAAACATTGTGGGTCTGCAAATTGTATGGAAACCTTGTTAATGTATAAGATGATGTTCCACTATTTCAGAACAGCAATTTCTTTAAAACGTAAATAATTTTTTTGTTTTGGTAACCTTTTGATCAGCTCTCTTTGCATTATGAGTCACACCCATTCACCCTGGTTGCCTATGCTTTTCATTTCTCCCCTCTTGCCTGCTTCTGCTCTACCCAGACAAGGGCAAAGAGGCTAATCCTGGCCCGGAGGCCCAGTAGGCTCAGTCAGCTTTACTTCTTCTCTCCTCTGTCAGAATCTATTTTGCCTCTCCGTGTCATTTGGGACACTGTGAGTATGAGGTCCTTTTGACCTCTGTTAGAAGAGTCTGTAAATTAGAGACATTGATTGGGATAGGCTCCAGCACCCCCACACAATTGTGAGGAATAATCGGTTCGGAAAACGGATGGATAGATGGATGATCTGTCCTTTATTTCAAATGATAAGGAATTCATGTGGAACAATATCCTGTGATAGTTGTGGTCAAATTATTTTGGTACATATACAAACACATTTAAACATATATAAAATATTGAGAGAGCAAGATCAATGAACAACACAAAATATTGCGAGAACAATGTAACAATTGGTACTCATGTCAATGATGATGAAGCTGTTGTAATACAGTACATTCCTGTTCATCCATCCATCCATCCATTTTCTTAACCGCTTGTCCTCACAAGGGTTGCGGGGGGCGCTGGAGCCTATCCCAGCTGGCTTCGGGCAGTAGGCGGGGTACACCCTGAACTGGTTGCCAGCCAATTGCAGGGCACACAGAGATGAACAACCATACTCACAATCACACCTATGGACAATTTGGAGTGTCTAATCAACCTGCCATGCATGTTTTTGGAATGTGGGAGGAAACCGGAGCACCCGGAGAAAACCCACGCAAGCACGGGGAGAACATGCAAACTCCACCCAGGAAGGCCAAAGCCCGGACCCTTATATATATATATATATATATATAATTATTATTATTATTATTATTTTTTTTTTTGAATTGCATTACCATTTTACTAACCTGGCAATAGCCAAATTAATATCGTCATTCACTCAAGGGAGTTCTCCACAATATCAATCTGGGACTGCTCCACGGTGATTTGGGGAAGGCGGGACATTCTGTACAATACTTTAAGCTGACTGGACGATACGGCATCTTGTACACGTCTGTTTTAAACAATCACGACCACGGATTAAAATGCCGTCTTCGTTCTCGTCGAAGGGGGGGAAAAAATCATGAACATCTTTGCCAGCTAAAAATGCACAAAGCGCCTCTCTCTGTTCAACGTTCAACAAGGAAACGGGGAGTAATTCTGCGACAACAGAATTAATTGCAGCGTCCATTTGTCCATGTTAGGTTTGTTTGTTTCCCCCCGGCGTCAGCGCTGGCTTTCTGGTTTCATCACAGGTGCATATCACGCCCCAAACACAATGTCGCTCTGTGGTTGGTTCGGATCGGTGGAATGCAATGGGCTCGGTACAAGATGTATTCTCAGGAGTTTGTGAACTCACAAATACCGCGAAAATTCATCTTGCAGAGCAAGGTTACCATTTTACTACTACATGGCCAAAATTTGCTATAGTAAAAAATACTAGCAAGGATTCCTTTTTTAATGGTTAGGATTGACAAAACCATGATCAAATACAGTGGACTTACGGCAGCCTTTCTCGTCACTCTTGTCAAAGCAATCGGGCAATCCATCACATTGCCACCCTCCCGGGACACACTTCCCATCTCCACACATGAAATTTCCAGGGATGTTGCACTCTGTGGTGAAGTTATTCCCTGGAAGCAGCTGGCTCTCTGAAAACAAAAAAAGCAGATACAAGAAACTGAGACTGACGACCATTGCAGAAAGAAATTCACCTGCAAGATGGATCTCATTTGCATTCATCAACCCAAAAGTCAAATACTGTTATTCATCTCCATTCTTAAAAAAATAAAATAGCAAAAATATTACGAAAAATTATATCAGAAGACATTACACACTATACATAACAATAAGGCACATATTTATGCACTGACTCTGGTTTCACAAATCAGCCGGGGCATTGTCTGAGGCATTTTACTGTGCTTAATAGGCATAAACGTGAAACATGGCCTTTTAGCTGAGATCTGACACCACGAAGCAAGCAATAATGAGTGTCGCACTGACCAGGGAGTGGTGTTATGCAGCTCTGCTGAAAATGGGTGTACGGATGGCTAGCTTCATTGCGCTTAAAAGACTCAGGAGCTATGCCTGCTGCCAAGAGATTTGTGCCTTGAAGCCATTAGTGACCTATTGGCATAACGAACTCCAATTGCAAAAAATGTGCAAGAGTAAGCATTTTCTTACATCAAGAGTGCTTCAAAACAAGCTAGGGAATCCAGAATTAATCAATTCATCAACAATTAATCGATTATCAAACTAATCGACAACTATTTTAATCAGAGTAATAGTCGGTGTTCTTTAACTTTAAATTGTCAAAATCATTGGATTCTAGCCTCTCATGAATAATTATTGGTTTCTGTTGTGCGGTCCTTCATGAAAGAAGACTGATTATTTTGTGTTTAATTAAAATAAGACAAGGCATAAGACATGCCTTATGCTTCTTAGGGGTAAAATGTTTTGTAATAAACTTTAAAAATGCAAAAATACAATTTCTATTTGATTATTCTATTAATTAATGGAATAAATGATACAACTAGAGCTGCAAGCAGCTATAAAGGGCCCTCGCAGCCCGGGCCACTTTGGGGTACTTGCACGTTGGGGTAGTGTCACATTCAAAGCCAAATTTCTTTGAAAATGGCATAATAAACCTTTACATATTGATTGGGTTTTTTGGGGGTGCCATGTGTGATGAGTGTGCAAAGCTCAATGAGTTTTGGTCAATGTTAAGACCCTCAAAAGTCATTCTGTATTTTTTGGCAATGAATTGCCTTAATTGGCAATACATTAATGTACATATATACACATCATCGTTAGTTTTAATCATAGTACAATATTGCTTTTATTGTCCATAGAGGGCATAAAATAAATACATAATTAAAAACATATGTATGGATAGGTCTGATGCCACTGAACATTTTGAGTGGTGAAAAGTAAAAGAATATTCACAAATGACTTACTTATCACACTTACAAAGAGTATCCAAATTTTGTAAAAAAAAAATAAAAATCCGCATGTTTTGTTTTTTTGTCGCCCCCAAGGGTTAGGTGGCGCTATATTTATAACCGACTATTGTCATAGAGATACCTTCAGTGTCATGACGATAAACATACATGTGAAGTTTGGGAATTTTGGGACCATGTACTGGGGAGTTATTACGTATTTCCTCTTTTATGGTGAAGGTAATATGAAAATATAATGCCCCACTCCCGTCATATAGTATTTAAAAAAAAAAATAAATAAATTCCCATTGATGGCCCAGATCTTGACATTGTCCGGGGCCAGGTTTGAAGTCAATTGGATCAAACGTGTATGAGAAATGGGCAGAAGAATGCCCCTGTAAATGTGCAAAAATTGAACATTAAAACATTTGCCGCTCACTTCCTGTTCATATTAGCATGTGAGTCCAAGAGACTTTTTTGTAGGTCTTGGGCTCCTTCGTGTACCTAAAAATTTTACAATTGGGGCTTCTTCCTCAAAATTTTCTAGGGGGCGCTAGTGAGTCATTATTTGTAAAAATCGCACTTTGTACTCTGTGAAAGCGCTCTATGTAACTGCTGCCAGTGACCAAATTGCCTAAAGACCTGACTTTTAGGTGAAATTCAGGGCATAAGAAATGCATGACGGTAAGAGAGTAGCAAAAAAAAATAATTTTCATCATCCACAGATGAAGGGAAAATAAGAGGAATAATGATATTACCATCAGCAGGAAACAGCATTCACCTTTGACACGGAACCATGCTAAAAGACTACAAAGGGTCGGCTGTTTGAGAGGCATCAAGACAATTACACAATTGGATTGGAGGCATGAGAGAAAGCACAGAAGAATATTTGTGTGTGTGTGTACGTGAGGGGGCCAAAAAAGATCATGTATTCCATGATTCTTGAACATTGCCAATAATAACCTTAGCAGCACCTTTCACAACCTTGTTGTGAGTCCTGTCACGTTGCACACTTGAGTGACTTGACCCTTTTACTGAATGTCAAGACAGTCGAAGGTTCTAGATGGACTAGTTGCAGAGCTTTACTATTGAGGAAACAAACATGCCCCCCTAATTATTTCAGGCCACCACTCATTACAGTTAACCAATCATGAATGAGAACAACGAAATGCTCACAAGGGAACATGGATGATTTCAATGGAAATGACAGCAAGCAAACCTTCTGATTAATTTCTTACCATGTTTTGTCACATTACATTATGCTAAAGAAGTTAACAACTGTGGTAACATATCGCAAGCACGGATTTGCTGGCGATAAGGCAGAGATAGCACTCGGTGCTATGTGTGAAGGCTAGTAGCAGGGTTAGCAGCCTGACTGCAACATGAAAAATCAACTTTTAGGAGCTTTTAGCCATGTTAAAATGCTAATTCCTCACTAAAAACATGACCAAAGTTGTGTTTCTTCCATTCGCACCTGTATGAGAAATTCTACGTTATTCTGCTTTCCAAGCACCAGCCCCTCCCAACCTGAGAAAACGAGCTGTTAGCACGGTTTGACGTCATTGAGTGCGGCCCCACCCTCGCACCGCCTCTGCGGACTAAACGCATTCGTGTAGCGATTACAAAAACAGGAAATTATGTTGTTACCGGTTCGGTCATTGTTTTCCAATTATAATTTATAATTTTCTTTCATGAAGGACTTCAGAAATCAGTGAATAATTACTGTTGATATGCTGAAATCAGAGGATTTGGGCAATTTTAAATTTAAAAATGGCTCAAGATAATTACTCTTTTATTAAAATAGTTGTCGATGAATTTATATAATCGATTACTCGAATAATTTTGACAGCTCTAAATAATTTGTAAAACAGTGTAATGTAATAATTTTCTCTGGGTGAAAAGTAAATCCTCAAAGTCATAACAACTCACATGACGTCATGTTCATGTACACAGAAAATCCAACACATCCGTCTGAAAAATCATGATGCAAATGGAGAACATACAGACAAGACTGAAGTAGAACAGTCTTTTCTGTGGCAGTAACAATTTACAAAATTGCTGCCATTAACTGTAACAACAAAAAGTGAAAATCAATTTCTCAGTGTGTTCCTGTACCTATGTATAAACATAATTTCAAATGAGTTGTAAATTTAATGCACTGTAATGTAATGTATTTCTCAACCGGGTTTAACTGGCAATTTACATATTTTTTGCATAAGGAAGTTTGGAAAGTGAATTGAGTGAGGAAAAATGTAATTACAAGTGTTAATGTAAAGTTTAGAGAGTGAGGGAAAAGGATTGTATGTTCATAACCAAGCTCTGAATAACAATACCCAAGCCTTCACGGGTTCTAAGATAAAGAGCACACTTTTAAATTATACACTACTCTCAATGGGCTGGAGACATAATCAGGCTCTGTGGAGCAGCAGAAGGTGATTTTGCTGTTTCAGTGAGGATGTGTGTATGGTGTGAGTGTGTTTGTGTGTGTGCGTGCATGAATGGAGAGGATTCTCCATTCTGTTACTTAAACTCACTGAAGCCTGCGGTAAAAGTAAGCACTAGTGTAAAGCTGGCCTTCATCAATTAAAGACACCCTACAGATGCACACGGGCAAAATAATTCACAAAGCAACAGATCAAGTCTGGCCTTAATGAGGGTCAGATTTATAAGGAAGCCATGCATGCAAACAGACAGTTAAGTGAATCATACTGGATGTGCACAAGGGAATTGCCTTTCCCAGCTATTTCCCTGCCTCAAACAGACACTGGTTCCCTATTCCCATCCTTAGCTTTTTCTTTCTATAGCTTTTCTTTGTTATTTTTCTTGTTACCAAATGCCCAAAATTGCCACACAGTTCATTTTGCGCGTTTTAAATACTACATGTGAAAGGCAGGTGCAAACCAGTACAACAAGCAGTATCTTCACTAGACTGGTACACTCACTGCATGGTGCAGGCAAAACGAGAGGTGGCGGAAATAACTGATCTGTTTGTGTGTAAAGAAATGTGTGAACATTTTTGAAATCTCAAAAACAAAAACTTGTTAGGATACATCTTCTATTGAGTAAAATAATTTTAGAGCCTGTGAATGATCTCAGGGCTTCACAGTCAGGAATCATATTATGACAAAACTCCTTTCAACTCTGCATTTCCTTGTATCCGGATCATTCAGTGTACTGTGACTGTGTTGCCCTCTCCCAGGAGCTGTTTTCCAGTTGAGATGACCCAATTTTTAAACGCAATGTTATGCAGTTTCCAGCCACTCATGATTTTTTTTTTTTAATAAATTTATGAATACATAAAATCAATGGCCAGAAAAAGTCCCGATTCAAATATACGGTTATACATCTTATGTCATGTATGCTCTAAGATTTGTTTTCCTTTTTTTTCAGTGCCAGAGTTGAGTGGGGGGTGTTTCCTTCAGCACCGTACCTGCGGCACATTACAATCAACGGACTTTAAAAGGGCGTTGGCAATCGCTCGCTGGTGTCCGATTATTCTCTTGTTCACTAAAATTAAATTAAAAATATATTTCCACTTACTAATGATCGTCACATTATTTTCTTCTCTAAAAAGTTAGAGAGATTTTAGACAAATCTCGAATGACCTGTTAAATATTAGGCAACCTCCCTCTCTACCCACTCTTAAAACACATCTTTGTTCCATGACTGATTTTACTCCACGTACAACACTTTGTATGAAATGAAAGTGAATGAAATGAGTTGAATAGTTTTTGGTCTGTGAGACAAAGTGACATCAGAACCACAGTTGTAATTTTGCCGACTGCACAATTGAGTGAGCTCAGTTTATTAAACTGATCTCTAGGAACGGCAACTGTGTCCGGCTGTCAGCATCAAAGTGTGCGATCATCACGTCAATTAGACTGCCGTTGAAAAGTAGTACGATGCCTCTAAATGCAGCCGCGAGCACCGTTAGCACGCTAACACTGTAGACGCCCAAAACACTGGCAAAGTTGTTTTCTTGACTTTGGTCGCAGTAATTTACGGCAGACACACATTCTGTAAGACGGGTCAAGTCATCCATTGCACCGTGACAGGCAAAACGCTCCCGCGAAAAACTTCAAAATAAAAGCATGGCATTGCGCTCCACATATTACTTGGTATGGGAAGGTTTATTTTGAAGTTGACCTTCTCTCCGCATTGGTGGTGTTTTTCCAGACATGTCAAATATTCCCCACAATGTAAACTGTTTACTGGATTTGTCATTGTGCTGTTTCAATACAAGACCAGCCCTACTCTGCTTCTGATTTGATAGTGGCTCTTACGCCGGAAATCCGGCACCGTGCCAGAGTACTTTAAGCCCTGGAGACACCATCTCCTGTCACTCAAACCATCCACCTACGCCAAGTACACAAAAGTAAAAAGCAAAAAAAACGGCAACTGCCTCAAGATTTCCTCTTTCCTCTCTTCGCGCCGTGCTTGGGTGACGTCACAGGAGAAACCGTCACACAGCGATCGAAACTCGTGACGTCGCGAAATGGGTCGTACACCGGCTGAGAGGACGGTTCCTGTAAGTCCCTACCCCCTTCCCTATCCCCGAACGTCCTGAAGTGGAAACGGGGCTATTCACAAGCAACCTTCAAGTTACTAGGAACTTATGGTATGCTTTCAGAAGAGGAAAATGGTGGTGCACAAGAACTGCTCTTCTCCCTAGCATGACCAGACCTCAGAAATATGTGACAATGCATGGATTAGAGACCAAAAAATCAAGGGTAATGCAAATGACAAACCTGCATATGTTTCATGAAAGATAATATTTGATAACATAGTATTTCCACACCAGTATTTTCAAAAGTATCTGAATCCATTAACATCATCTTGGGTTTATGTCACAAAAAGTAGTTGCTGAATTCAGGTTTAGTTATAAAGGCAGGCCATTCACTATTTAGACAAAAAGTAATCTTCTGCAAGAGTAGACTTGTGCCCAAAATAACTAGACAAAGCAAATCAGTAGTCTCCTTAAGCATATTATTCCTCAACAATCCATAGGAAGAAGCGTCATCTGTTCAGAATCTATGCTTTGGACTATCATGGCCCAACTACTGTAAATAACAACACCTTTTGTCATTAATTGTTGGTGCAGTGAGTTGGTTCTACAGTAGTGCATGACAATGCCGCGTGACAAGAATGTGTCAGCATCTCCAGGATAATGAAGACTATTGATGGAACTAGAATCCAGTCCAATCTTACATCGTTGTATTCATTGCCTCCATGTTACACTCCAGACTGTCCGGGATCTGACTGGTGCCTTGATCTAGCCCCGGGAGGCCATCTGTCATCAAGAACATACCAACGCAATGTAGGGAGTACATACAAGAACATGGAGGCCAATGGGCCATACACACTACTGAGTTGGTTTGGTAATTCACATATATTAGATACGCCTGTGAACTAATTATTCCACATTGATTATGAAAATGTTTGAATTTCCATTAATCATTCTTGTTCTTAGATCATGTTAATCTAAACTAATTATGATGCATAATTGAAAAAGCTGTTCATCTAAAATATTTAATTAATTGAGATCTAAAATGGCTTGAACTTAATTGAAGCTCCCCTTTTATTTTTTCAGTGTTTCAAATACAGCGTTTCAAATATACGATGAATCATCGGAGGAATATATGTTAAGAGGGTGAAAGAAGAAAAACCTTTGGCATAAAAAGTGGTACATTAAATAAGGCAAAATATACCGCCTTTGTCTTCTAGACTACAAACTGGTAATTAATTAACTCCCAGTTGTGTAGTCAGGCCAAAGAGTCACTACAGAAGTTGGAAATCACAAGAAATTAGCTACATCTACCGAACCCGAGAGCAAAGCAAGCGAGATTGGGAAAAAGAAGGATCAACACGCAGAGAGAGCAAAATCCAGCAAAAAAATAGAAGGATGTGCAACAGAGAGACTATGACCATAGTGTGCATTTTCTTAAAAGAAAAAAGGCAGATAATAGACAGTGTTTAAACTGGCAGATGATGTTGTAACTAAAAGGCCATTCCCCTAAAATTACCATCTATGTGCTGTCTATAAAAGGCCAACTCAGACACAGAAGTGAGATGACAAGCACAGACATTAATAAGCTGAGAAATGTCATGAGAGTGGTAGGTGGTGAATTTGTTCTTCTGGTAATGACAGTCAGAGCTACGAGGTCACAGAAAATGATATTTCTACTTTAATCCATTGAGATTATCTAGCAAAAATGTGAGGTTGAAGTCAATGTGTCTCTTCAATGAATTTTCCTATACACACCCTATTTTTGAGCTGCAGGTTTTGCTCAGTTAAGGTACAGCATTTGTTTTGAACTTTATTTATATATTTATTCCTTTTCGCCGTGATATTTTTGCTCAAGGTTATCATACCGTCAGAATATGATATCGTCCCATGCCTAGTTGGAGATAGCATTAAATTGTATGCAGTCAAACAAACACGACCAGAGGAAATTCTTACTCACACACGCCAAAGAAAAGGTCGCATATGTGACAATTTTGGATGCAGTCTTGAGCTCGGCTACTATTATAAAATGCAACAAATTTGAACGTTTGTGCTCAATGTATTTTCATATGCACATTTGTCCCTGTGTGAAGTTTTAAATATGCATAATTATGAAGACTGTTTGGTACATTTATGTCTTGACTTGCACATTTTAATAAACATGTACATGTTTGAGTGTGTGCAGGCGCAGTGAAAAATCTGTGAGTTACTGCAGAGGTCAGTGAAGGAGGAATCTATCATAATAGGTTGAGGTTCCTTCAGGGCAGATGAGCTCCTGATCCAAAACAGACATGGTAGGGATAAGAACCCATGACGGTGAAATGTTGATGTTTACCTGCTTGACTGATTTTGAACCTTATCACAGGCTGCGCAGACATGTTGGTCAAGAATTTAGAGATGTGTGCATTTAGACATCAAAATATGAAATATATCAATTACATCACCAATAATAAATCTAATGGGGTGTACAAAAAAATTATCTGTGGTTGTTTTTTAATGGCCTTTTTTTTCTCTTTTTTTTTTGGCTCGACCCCCAAACCTCATGGATGAACTTGGCCCGATCACAATGATAAATGTATATTATTATTACAATGATGCAATCATTGTTAGTTTCCTGCAAACATCTCAGTAAGCAGACAATAATGTGCAAGGAATGACTTGGCACTTTAAGTCCGGTCAGGTTGCTATAATTCTACAAAATCTTCTGTATGCAATTTCTGTTATTCTGTAAAAGATATTCTTGCGGTATATGTGTGCACTATCAACATTTAGTATGTCCTCTAAGTCTAGGCGTGCAAACCAGTGACTGTCAAAGAGGTATTGTGATTAAGATGAATTATGCATGAGGCCACTAAACCATAACACACCAAAATTAAACACAACATTGTCATCACCACATGCATTTGGCAGCCCACTTTAGGTGATAACATGCTGGATAGCCATCCATCATCTATGCCACTTAACCTGAGCACTGTGAGCAGGGTGGCAGGGATGCTGGCTGGAGCCTATCCCAGCTGACTTATGGTAAAAGGCAGGTATAAGCCACAAACATAATTGGGCAGTCAATCAACGCCAATGCAGTATTTTTCTGTTGCATGCTGTCCACTTAAAGTTTCGCCTCATTTAACATTTGATCAATCACATGATGAGCCAGAGAGATATACCGGCAATAAACGAGATGAGCTGCCAATTTGAAAAATGTTTTAAAACACGTTAGAAATATTAACAAAAAACATGAAACTTTTAACACTGCTAATCATTTTATACATATCCAGGACTGTACAAAAATCTTAGAGACTGAAAAGATGTGTTGTTTATAATTTAAGCCAGGATATTTTGTTTGATGTCTCAACCACTAATACTGGGAATGGAGGATGAAAGCCCAGTGAACTATGTATTGTAACTCTTTGATGATGCAATGCATGTTAATAGTTGAACAAACATGCAGTTTTTGAAGAAGAAAAAAATCTGCCCTAAAAAAGCAGTTATTTTGTTTATACTTTTTGTTGCTGGTATTCTTGCTTATCAGAGCGAATAATAGGAATGAATAAAAATTCCAAACATACCAATAAAGTGAAAATGCGTTTAAATCCAGGTTAAAAACTATGCAATTTTAAATGAGTCTTTTCCCATACCTATAAGTCTTTCAGTATTTTTTAAATAATGTTTTTGAAAATCTTATTCTTGCACTGTATGCTCTTTAGTCATTTTAGTAAGCTATTTTTTCTTTCTTTACTTTTCCTATTAAAACTCTTTCACTCTGTAAATGCTTTTAAATGTTTAACATACGGTTTGGTAAGCATATTGAGTTACATTGTGTATGAAATGAACTATAAAGCAGTGATTGTATTTTTCTTCACTCACTGAAGCAGCATTTCGCTGTTTTGCTGCACATTGGAATAAGTTTCCAACAGATGTGAAGTAAGCCCCAAGTGTGAATACTTCTCAAAACAATGACCCCCACCCCCGCCCCCATAGCTATAATTGAGGTCTTTTAAAACATCAACAACAACAAATATCTTGCACTGAACTTTCTTTTTGTAATTAAGCAAGCTATATTTTATTTATATTACTTCATTTTATTTTTTAAATATCTTAATTTCTTTAGTTATTAAATGCTTGTAAGTTTATACTTGAATTATGTAAAAAGCCAATTGCATTACCTTGGGCATGATGTGCTGTATAAAAAGGTGCACTGCCTTTTTCCTAGGGCTGTGCAATTAATCGAAATTCAATTACAATTTCGATTACAAAATTGGCATAATCGTACAAAAATGATTATTAATAATAGAGCTGAAACGAGTCCTTGTCATTCCTGCCTCGGATACCCGCTTAGATAGTCGTAGTCAAGCTAACGGCAGTATGCATGGCTAATGCTGAAAGAAACCCAATTTCAAAATAAACCTTACCTTACCAAGTAGTATATGTAGATCAATGCATTGTAGCGCTTTTATTTTGAAGTTGTTTCCAGAAGCGTGTTGTCATGATATAAGGGCTGACGACATGCTCGTCTATTCAGAGTTTGTGAACAACGGCAATATAAATGCACTAAACTGTTGCAACAGACGTCATTAACACAACTTAGTCCTGAAGTCACGTTCAAGATCCATTGTACGGCGCCTGTTGTCAGCGTTTAGCGGCGACTGCTAGCTAACAGTGAGCTACCAACACCAAGCAGCAAGCTAGCCACGTTAGTAAGCAGCGGCAAAGTGCTTCAGCCGTCTGATTACTTTACAAAGGTGCAAATACTACAGCCCGTAGACTGCTGCGGTAGGCTTGAGCGCGACCCTCGTGAGGATTAGCGGTTCATGAAATGGATTGATGGACTGTGCACACTTTGATGCTGACAGCCTGACTAATTTGCCGTTCCTACTGATCACTTATTAACAAATCAGGCTTACTCAAATGTGCTATTTATTTAGCCGACAAAATCGCTATAGTGGGGTCTGATGTCACTTTAGTTCCATTGACCAAAATCTATGGGGAGGGATTTGTCTTAAATCTCACTGTTTTAGAGGAAAATAGTGTGCTGACAAGCACAGTTAAAGTAATAAAAAAAAATCTAAAAATGAAAAACAGTTGTTTGTTAACTACTACATGCAAATGTGTTTTTTTTTTTGCCTTGTGTACTTATAATTGTTTTTTAACCAAGAAAGTATACACACAGGTATATTTTTATTTCTATCCAAATTCCCGATTATTCGTTAGAATTTTGAGTAGGATATCCGAATACCACAATATTCGATAGCTGCAGCCCTAGTAATATTAATTTGGACTTGTTTTGAGGCATGCCCCCACACAAGTTCTTTCACCTCACACCCCTGTCAAAACTAGCTTACACCCCACAAGTCATACTGCACACGCTGCACCCTACCTTTGAAAACAAAAATAATATATATTATTATAAATTCTGTTTGGTCCAAAAGAAAAATTAATGTTTTGAATAATCGTGATTTCAATTATTACCAAAATAATCATGGTTATTATTTTTTTCCATTGGGTAGCCCTACTTTTTCCTATTAAAATAAGAAATCAAATACTAGTGTGTGTTCATCTGTGTGCGTGTTTGTTGTTAGGGATTGGAGGGGTCATATTAGCGACTTTTAGACCATATGACCCAACCCTACATTCTGTATTTATTAAATTTTAGGAAACTCTTGCTTAATGTACTGCTCGAGTAGTACGACACTGGATGCATTGTGCAAATATCGGTCTAAAATAGACTGTCAACAGCTTAAGTGCCTGCCTTGGTGTCTATGAGACAACAACAAAATAGCAAATGACTGCTGATGATGGGGACAGTAGGCTGGCCAGCTGTCACTCTGCCTGAGCAGCAAAAACAGCACAAGGGACAAATACAATGTCCTTCTTCTCTCTAGAGTGCATGTTTTATGAAGATAAAGTGCAGAAACCAAAGCATTTAAGTAGAGCAAACTGGAGCTAATGTGCTGTAGTAAGAATAAAACAAGCTCCAACTCATTGATACCATTGCCACAACATCTTTCTAGACTGTACTAGTCCTTACAAAGTGAAAAGCATGGTTTGTTTGGCTTATTTTGTGCTAGCGTACTGGAAATCAGCATGAGTTGCTTGCTTTAGTGGTCGTTACATTCACAGAGGTTCAGTAAACTGCATCTTAGCAGAGGCATATTTCACAAGCAAAAATACAGTTTTATATTAGACAAATAAAAGACTGATATTTTATCTTTGATTTGCCATTCTTTATCAGTCAATATTTCCCTCTGCTTTTTACTGCTTTAAGCATGCCTCCTTATCTTGCTTATTTTGCACTTTCACAGACGCAATGATGTGAGGCTGCTGCAGATTAACTTCCAGATAAAGGATGTTTAAATTGTTAAAGTACACAACAGTATAGTAAAGGGGAGAAGTAATATGTAAGTTTGACGCTGTGTAGGGACCAGCTGCCTAGGTAGGATACGGCTAGAACATGAGTATTATATCGAGAAAATACGAACCTTTGTGCACGTTTAGTTCATGAGACCACATTTTTTTTCTAAATACATATATTTTCTGCAGAAGATATTCACTACTGCTTTAGTGCATGCATAAACACTGAGGCTCATTCACTTATAAACGTGTAGGAATATTGTGGGTTGTGCAATGAATCGAAATTCTATTAGTATTTCAATTATTACACTCCACGATTACGAAATCAAAAGATTATTAATACTAGGATTAAAACCAGTCATTTCTGCCTCAGATACCCGTCAGATAGTCAACCAACGACAGTATACATGACAGTACACGGCACTAACGCGGTGAGAAAGCCAACTTCAAAATAAACCTTGCCTTATATCAAGTAATATATTGAGATCAATGCCTTGAAATGCTTTTATTTTGAAGTTGTACCCGGCAAAGTGTCATGGCGTAAGGGCTGACATGACTTGTCTATTTAAAGTTTGGGCATCTATATTGCCATCTGTTACGACAGATGTCAAAAACAAAACTTCATCCTGAAATCGCGTTCAATCGCTAGCTAAAGGTAGGGTCTTAAGTTTTCACTCAGAAATAAACACTTCATAAACACTGGATGTATACACATGAAATCCTTCTCAATCAACACCTCTGGGCTTCTGTTAATGTGTGGGGGTGATTTTACATTTAAGTAAAAAATAAAAAGTAGATTAAATAAAAATAAAAACCAGTTGGTTGTTCATTAGTGCAAATTTGTTTTTTGTCTTCTGTATTTATAGATGCTCTTTAACTATGCAAGAATGTGTACTTTTTAAATTTGTATCCAAATGCCTGACTATTCAATAGATTTTTCAGTATTCAAATACCAAAATATTCGATAGCCGCAGCACCCATGGGGTAGATGCCACGGACTTCACACACCAACGCCAATTCCGGCCACTGCTACGACACACAGGCTGGGTTAGCCCAACACTCGCTCGTACCCAGGGCGTCTCAGCTCTCTGAAATGCTTCGGAGAACTGAGACAGAAACACTACACACTCGCACCCATCGAAGAAAACGCGCAACCGAGGGGCACAAGAGCGGAAGCACAAGCAACGGTACACGGCCCACACGTGCAAACAGCAACCGGAAAAAACGCTGGTGTGTGGAACCCGGAAGTCCCGCCTCCTTCTTGGCATATAGCCCGTAATATTAATTTTGAGTTGTTTTGAGTTACTCCGCCACACTCCCTACCAAAGATAGCAAGCCTGCACCCCGCAAGCTACACTGTACAAGCTGCACTCAAACTCACAAGTTTTTGCTAACATATATATATTTATACATTTTGCTTGGCCAAAAGAAACTTACATAATTATAGTGTTTCAAAGATTTGTATTTGTCTTCATATTATTTTTAAATGTTTAATCATTGTTCTTACTTTGTACCCCAAAAAATAATTTGACTAATCGCTTCACTTATTACCAAAATTATTATTATTATTATTATCGAGCAACCCTGGGAGTATTTGTTCTCTGCCCACAAGTTGAGCATTAAAAACTAGTTAAATCAGTCTTAATTTTACCAGAGTATTCGTTTTAAAACTGCAATTCTCCTACATAGGGACAGCAGTACAACTTTTACAAGCTCTACCGAGCGGAAAATTAGCACAAATGAAGAAGAAATCAAGTGCCAAGTGTCCCGTTATGAACCGTGGTTAGCCTGCCTACGTAAACTGTACATGGGCCCGGCTGCCATGGCCCGCCCGGGGAACAGTTTGTCAGTGGCCTCGCTTCTGCGAGCTCCCCTCGGGGTAAATCGCACACAGGAAGGATGGAAAGCGTATAGTGTGGCTTGAACAATGCGTTGTCGCTAGTCACTCATACATGAAGGGAGCACAATCGTTAAACAATACGAGACTTGGCTATATTGATGCCAGAAATGCACGTTCTCTCGAGAGGGATAAAAAGTTCTTCAATTCTTCGGCGGAGAGATACAAAACACCACATCGTCCCCTCCTCTTTACTATCCTGCGGCCACCCGCGCATCTTAAACCATTAGGTTACGTATAAGCTTTCAAAAACTTACCAACTGTTCTCGAGCCGAGTAGAATATACCAGATCCACATCATACGCGCTACTTTCCCCCCAGACTTGATTTTTCTTGGCCAAAAGCTGGGGTGAAAAACTTCCTCGGCGAGGCTAACTCACGCCTGGTGGACTTTAGAACGGGAACTACTTTACCACCGTTCGAGTTAAAGAGAACATTATTGCCATTTTGTGGAGAAGCTCGCGTTGGGTTAAAAGTAATGGCGTTCGGGTTCGGGAGAAGGGGGCAGGCTGAACGTGGACGGTCTTCTTCGGGGTAGAGGCTGCCTGGCAGGCTGAGGTCGCTCCTCGGTTGTTGTTGAGAGTCGGAGGCGGAGACAGCGAGCCGGCTGCAGGGGTCGGCCTTCTGGGATGGCGGTTCCCCAACTGCGGTAGGGACCCTTTCCATAAGGTGCTTCCCTGCTGTCACTATGCAAACTGACTCATTGTATTGAGTATAAAATACTCAATACACATGTGATGACCCCCCCGCCCCAAAAAAAAAAATCTCAAATATACTTAATCAATACATTAATACTTTACATTCAGTGGTGACAACATTTAGTGCTTCTGAGCATGATATAATATGATTTTCGGAGATAATGCCCAGTTTCAATGACACTGTCTTGGGGAGAAACGCAATACATAGGCTACATATTAACTCATTCGCTGCCATTGACGGCTATAAACGTCCAAAATTCATTTGAACTATTTCTATTAGTTTAACATTTTTTTCAGTTTTGTTAACAGGAGTATGAACATGTACATTTAGAACAGATATAAAATTTGTGATTAATCATGAGTTAACTAGTGAAGTCATGTGATTAATTACAATAAAAAAAAATGTTATCGCCTGACGAGATGATTATTAAAAATTAGGGGCGTCAGGCGATTAAATTTTTTACACGTAATTAATCGCATGACTTCAATTGTTAACTCACGATTAATCACAAATTTTATATCTGTTCTAAATGTACAATAAAACAAATCTAGGTTTTCATACTCTTGTTAAAAGTAGAAAAAATGATAAATTAATAGAAATAGTTAAAATCTTTTTTTTTACGTCTATAACCGTCAATGGCAGTGAATGAGTTAACTCATTCAAACACACAAAAATAAAATGTAACCGTCTGTAATCCATTACAGGTGCAAAACAAACAAACGTAATCAAATGACAAGTAGTATATTCATTAAAAACGTAGATAATTTTGCAGGATTACATTTTTTTTTATTCAGGGAGAGAGACACCAGCAGTCTTAGTCTCCTTTAAAACTAGTTGTCCAACCTTTCTTAAAATTCAGTGGACAACTGGTGAAATGCTGGTCTCGATATGTGTTAGGCTTCAAGGATCTTTGTAAAGTTTGTCACTTTTTTACTCATGACTGCCACCTCTGGCCCAAAATCGTAACTGCAGCATCGGTGTCAGGCTCGTTCTTGGTGTGCATGCGAGTAAGTGCACGTTCTTAAAGTGACAGCCACAGTTGACAAACGAAGACATGACTTCAAATGAGGTAAGAAAAACTCCGTCCCTCCCCTCCTCAAAAAAACTGTGGAGTGTGAAGGTCCGAACACTCTACTATAAAGGGAAGATAAAAGCTGATAGGTGCAGTCAGAGTAAAACAGTAAGGGCTCTTCGTAAATTTTTTTTTAAAAAAACTTGGTGCTATATCTATGTAGCAACCTAAACCTAACCAAAGTCTCAAATAAAATCTCACGTAGGGCGCCAATTTCATCACTGGCATCTCTGTCAACACTACAGTGTATTTTCCTTTTTAATGCAGATTTTTATTTATTTGATTTTTTATTTTTTTGCAATAGCGTAGGTGTACCTAATTGTGTTGCTGTTGAGTGCCCCTGTGCCAGCTGAAGTTGAGATGACCAATAGAGAAACAGAGCGTGTGATGGAACCACACAAGACCTTACCTATTAAAGCTTCCCCTTTTATCACTGAACCACAGCCGTGCGCAGGCAGGCAGCCTGGCTTCAAACAAACGGCTCCATTTGATCGTGTGTTCACCTGGAGGCATGGACCCAATATCAGACTTCTCCAGCTCACTTTTATTCCTTCAACGCTGCTTTATCAAGCCAGACTCAGACAGTTCCAAACTCCCTGGGATAGCCATGTCATGCCATTAAGATCCCACCAAAAATAGTACATGCTTGATTTCTCCTACAAGTTAACCTGCAAGGCAGATAGACCCACGAGGATATAGCCAGTGAGGTTTTTAAAATGTGTAGCAGTCCATCAAATGTGCAGGGTTATCTGCGGGGGTATGTTGTTCCCATATTGCCTGCAGTGTTGTCCAAAGGGCCTCAATGTATTTCAGTACATTTTGACGGGTGCTGAAAGTGTGTTCTGTAACCACTCTCAAAAACTCTGCAGTTGACAGATATTAATATTTCAATGATTGTCAGGGCTAATGATGGCGGAGGCAAGTCTGTTCAGCACAAATCCCGAATAAAATCAACTGACAAAATGTCTTAGATAAAAGGGAATAAGAAACTTCTTGCAGAACTGATGTATCACTTATTCGGTGAAACTTCCAAAATCAAAATGCCCTATAGTTGTACAATTTGGATTTCGACAAAAATGTTCAGAGGTGTTGTGTTTGACTCATCATCATGTCACCAAGATGTCACCTGAAACTCAACGTATGTATAAATCCAGATAATCAAATTCAAAGACATGTGTTCAGATTCACTCCAGAGACCCAATCAATGAAAAACCCAAACCCAATCCATGATGTTAACCAATACCTTTACAGTCAGATTATCAATTTACAAATGAATACTTATTGTTCAGGTCATGTAAGTGTTTCCATATAGCACGGGTGTCAAACTCATTTTGTCACGCGGCACATTGTAGTGTGCGTCTCTTAGAGGGCCGTTATGACGGGGAAAACCAATAAATGATAAATTGTCTCATTGTATTATAAATATACATACAACAATTGAATTGATTACCAGATCTGAAATCAGAATCAATAATAATAGTTTGCTCAGTTAGTGTTCAAGCTACTGTAAAAAGGTGATCAAAAAGTTATTATTTATTTCACAACAATTTAAAATGTTGGTACAGCAAGGATCGTGGAAGTGCATATATGATTTGCTTTTGCAGGCCACATTAAATGATGTGGTTGGCCGGATCTGGCGCCCAAACCTTGATTTTGAGATACAGTATCTGACTTTTGTATAGCTGATGTGGAATGAGTCACATTCAATGTGCTATTTAAAATCACACTCCAACTGATTGACAATTAGTCCCGGGTATAATCTGCCTTTCACCGGACGGGATAAGCTACAGCTCCTAAACAGGATAAGTGGGATAATAAATTGATGATGGAACTAGATTATGTCAATGACACTTTTAAGAACCCCGTTCAACCAAGCTGTAAACTAAAAGCACAAGTTGACAAGGCTGCATTTGAACCAGAACACTGTCCATCCATTAGCTCAGGTTTCCTATAAACAGCAAAGTCCTAATCAGATGCTTGCCAACAAATTGACTCATTAGAGGAACATTAAAGTCTAATATGGAAGTTATTATTCACTAAATCTTGGGAATCCCCAATTAGGGGGCACATAAAAAAAAATAAAAAGATCAAAATAAAAAAAGAGGCACGTTACCATCTAGCACTGAGAAGGAGATGTGAGAAGTATAAGGCTACACTGTATGACTGTCTTACTGTGTATCAGAAGTTGCAAAGAAAACCTGTGTGGGTGGGTGTGGTGAAAACAGCACTCATAAAGCAGCCAGGAAGGAGAATGTGTGAGGAAGCCAGAGGCCAAGCAAATGGATGCGGAGGAAGATAATAAAGAAAGAAGTAGAAAATATGCCAATATGAAGCAGGAATATGAAGCAGTAGTGCACATAAATCCGAGGCCACCAGTAGATTTGTTGATTTAACAGTTTAAAAGGTAAAGTGTAGGACAGATGCTAATTATATTCAAATAAATGCAACTTGACATGCATGATACGTTGTAGAAGTGTGGTCCACTACCCCAAAAATAGGAACCCAATAGGGTAAGTGAGGGTCTGGATCAGAGGTGGGTAGTAACGAGTTACATTTACGTGAGTAACTTTTTTGGGGAAAAAAGTACTTCTAAGAGTAGTTTTATCACACAATACTTTTTACTTTTACTTGAGTAGATGTGTGAAGAAGAAACGCGACTCTTACTCTTACTAGAGTCGTTACTCGTTACTCTCGCCCCCCTCCCCACTCATACATTAGATTTACCCTACTTTATTTTTGCCAGAGATGCCCACAGTGGTTCTACCACATGGATGTGTTTTACCAATCGGACGTAGCAACAATAATCACATGACTCCCTTCCTTATACCAATCAGACGTAACAATGCAGTCACATGACCACATACACAAACTTTAGCGGTGACCCCCGGCGGCGTTTGGAAAATGGTAGCGGCTCTCTCCGATGTTGAAACCGAAGAGAACAAACATTCCACGGCCATACAGCTCCTCACCACCTACCGTCCTCACCGTACATCTATGACAATAATGCTGTGTCTGCCAAAACAAACCGAGACCTCGGCATACAAAAACTCACGACGAAGCTGAGGAAACGTCGCGGTAAATTTGACCTACTGGTAAATTCCCTTCTTGTATTTAGGCAGGTGTTTGTCTTGTTATGTTATAGAATCCCAGTCTTCAAAATTAACTTTTTGAGATTCTTTTGTACACATTTTGTTAATAAACAAAACAGACCACTATACATGTTCTACGGAGGCATGAATTTGCAGTAGCCACTAATGTCACAAATTATGAACGGTAAAGATAGTTTTGGTAACAATTGACTCCATAATGTCAGAGCCTGGTTAGAAAATATATCAACGTTTAGCTGTTTATTCAATGTACCAATGATGGCATATGCAAGCATAAAAGCTTTAGGCTAAAAAGTACAAGTTTCTAATTGTTCTGCTGGATGGCTATTTTATAGACATTTAGCATTTCACAATATTTTCAGCGTACACTTAGATTTAATACAATAATCATCACAAATCCTCTCTAACATGGTCTCTGGCATGTACACAAGCTGCCATATCCAGTTGTTTTATACAGTAACTGAGGTTGTTGAAATGAAAGCAGTGAAAAACAGATTTGGAAACTTGAGTTTGTTGTTCCTTAATGTAAAATAATAATAATAATTAAAAAAAAAGCTCAGCAAAACAGATTCAGAAACTTGAGTTTGTTGTTCCTCAACATGCTATTTTGTAATAATAATAAAAAAAAAACAGTTACTCAGTACTTGAGTATTCTTTTCAGCAAATACTTTTTTACTTATACTTGAGTGATTTTTTTTTAATGACTACTTTTTAGTTTTACCTGAGTAATATTATTTTGAAGTAACACTACTCTTACTTGAATACAATTTTTGGCTACTCTATCCACCTTTGGTCGAGATAAAGATATGGAATGGACACAGGAATTAATTTTTACTGTTGGGTTGCTATGGCATAAACGGAATTGGCCAACCCTCAGGAATCAGATCAACCATTCAACCTGTTTGTTCATCATTCTCAAAAACAAAAAAAAGGCCATGCTTTTATTTTATTAGCCTTGGTGGAGTTTTTCCCTCTATTTAATGACATTTTTGTTCAATGTGTTCATTTTATAGCATTACACATTAACATGAGAAAGAATGTGTGTGTTTTTCAATTACAATTAATATGACAATTGTCCCATTAAATCAAATCAAATCAAATAAAAGAGCATATTGTTACAAATAAACTTTCTGTAACCTTGGCAATAACTGTAGCCACTGCAGCTCCATCAATGTATCTAATGAGAGGATGACATGAGGCATTGGATGGCAGTAATGCAAGTCATGAGAGCTTCAAGGTGTCATGTCCTTGTCACGTCAGACCGCGCTGGGGTAACTGTGAAATGCCAAGGCCCCAAGAGGCCCGGCAATGGAAGTTTCACTCACTAGAGCGAGACTCCTCACATTCATCTTACATTTAATAACCCGTCTTGTGATGTAAAGGACATCTTTGTTCAGGTGCCAGGGTGCATGCAAGCCACAGAGCAATAGAGAGAGAAAACAGGAAGGAGACGAACTAGCCTTCACCCGATCCATCAAATACTGACATTTGGTCAGAGGTTAATCATGCCTCAAATTTCATTTGAGGACATGTAAAGCTACAACCCTAGAACAATCTTTTTTGGTGAACCTTTACTTTTTCCATCCTACAATTGACTTAACATATACATTACTAATTGATAGTGGGAAATATTATCGCCGCTCACCCCCAAAAATGTTGGTTTTGGTTGGAAATATACTGATCTGAGCACACAAAGCACTTATTATGCAAATAAATACAAGCATAAACTTAAAATTTCAGATTAGCAATCAACATCCACTTCCTTTGGCAGTCGCTGTCAAAGCTGTTGAAACCAGAAAGACAGCACCAATAGAATTAGAGGACGTGGAAACAGTGCACAGTGCGTGTGTGTGTGTGTGCGTGCCTGTGTGTCGTACAAGTAAGGAACAGATATTGATTTGGGATTTCAGAGGCTCGGGCCAAAACAATTTGCTTGAGAGACGCTTAAAGCATCAACAATTACTATCTTAATGGATCTGGAAAAATTGATGTACAGATTGAAAGAAGTTGCATTATAAACTCTTCTCAATTCTGTCAGAAAGTACTTTCGAAAAGATGATAAAAATGGACAAGCAAATCAGATTAATTTAAAAGGACAGGTAGGAGTGCACAAGTAAAACAGAAGCATGCTACAAAAAATGAAGAATGCATCAAATACATAGAGAAAGTACTGATGGATACGCTATTCCACATTGAGCTGGTTGGTTCCTGTATGACCCGGGCTACTAATTCAAATCAAACCAGCTTTATGAGTCCTGTGGCACACTTTTGGTAAGAATTACCTCCCTAAAAAAGAGAAATCTCAGGAGCAACCAACAAATTACCGCTGCCTTCCGCATCTAAATTCATTCACTCAAAAAATAAATAAATAATGTTTGGACACAGGTGACTAAGTGTAAGAAGCATTTCTAAAAATAAAAAATAAACGAAAAATCACATTGTAACAGGCTACGTGGGGGAAAAGCAGCTACCCAAGAGCATCAGGATGTCATTTTATGGCATCCATTGAGGCTTGGCTTACTACTAACACCTGCAGGCTGACCGGTTTTGTACACCACCATCTAGAGTAAAACAGGTGCTTTTTATGGCCCAATCATTCGCTGCCCGCCTGCTTGCTTGCCATGCCCTGGCCTAGTTCTGCATTTTCCATTTAACTGCTCATTGCTCTGGGCTGTGATGTATATATATATATATATATATATATATATATATATACAGTATATATATATATATATATATATATATATATATATATATATATATATATATACAGTATATATATATATATATATATACGGTGGTACCTCAGAGTTTGAAAATAATTTGTTTCTGCGAAGTGTTCAAAGTCCAAATTGCTCAACTTCCGAAACATTTTTTCCCCCATAGGAAATAATGTAAATGCAATGAATCCGTTCCAAGCTCCAAAAACAGAAACTCCCCATTTTAATTTCTATTTATGTTTTGTTTTTTTTACTTTTTATGATAATACATATTTTTTATAAAAAAAATACTTTACCTTTTTTGTTGTGGTGTGACGGCATCAGTGGATGCATTTATCATCCACTATGCTTAAAGCTTGCTCTAGTTCAGTGCTTAGTTTGTGTATTTTACATTGGGCATATTGACTACTAAGCAATCCTTGCGTGCGTTGTTTAACATCAGGCACGTTGTTGAACAGCTAAGGGGGGTCCTCGTGCCAATATTTACGGAAGTAGTCACGGTAGTAACAACGGCACGAGAATCTCCTTCCTAATTCCACTGTGGTTCGTAGCACTGTATGTTTTCTTTGCTGCCACTGGCACTGTTGTCTTTCTTTGGGCCCATGGTGAAGAAAATTGTCGTGGAAAAATCAAAATGCACTCGCGAGTATGAAGCACCTAGTATTCACGATCTGACTGGAAATGAGCAGTGCATCGTCTCAACTACCGCAACGTGAGCATTCGGCATTGCTCGGCTGCGCTCGGCTTCACTCGGCTACCTGTTTTCAAGGTACGTTCGGCTTAGCTTGCTTTGCTTGGGTGTTTAAACTCCAAGGCATTTTTTACTCCGATTTTTGGGTTGAAGTCTGATTTGTACGAGTTCCAAGACGCTCAAACTCCGAGGTTCCACTGTATATATATATATACTGTATATATATATGGGTGACCATATTCCCGTTTAAAAAAAAAAAAGAGTACACTTGCCTAGGCCCTGAAATTGTGGTACCAGTCACAGTTACACAGTGTATTTCACCTCCTATTCGTCAGGCAATGCCAACCGGTCATTTTCATGAATTTATAAAAACCCTGGACGCCCGAACAGGACGTGAGAAAATAATCTGTCCTCCCAAAAGAGGACGTTAGGTCACCCTAATATATATACATATATGTATAGCATAACATTGAGAGTAACCTTGAAAGTACAAAAGCAGCAGTGTATGTCTATGGGATTGGTAGTACGGAGGATTGCGTATACCTTGAGCAAGTGATTGACACTTTTGATTAAAGTGTGAATTGGAATAGAAGAAGCAAGAGACAACACTTGAGAAAATTGACTCACCTCAAAGACAAGTATAAAGAAACCGCTCTAAATCAAAATTCAGAGCTCATGTGCATTGGATGTGTTTGTGTGTGCGAAGGGAGAAGAGGGAATGAAAACTTTATGGAATCAAGAGTTTCGTCAAGGGCACGGGGAAACTGGATTATGGTGGGGTTAGAAAGAGTTTAAGAGATGGAAGCAAAGGGAGGATAGAGGAGGGGGAACATTAGCAAAGAGCCTGCTTGGAGATGGCGACAGACTTTGGCAGGAGGAAGTTGTGCTCAGAAAGGTTAGTCAGCACAGTGAGGGGTTCGAAAGCTTAGTTGGAACCAGTAAGATCTGCATCCAGGATAATAAGCGGTAAAGCCACACGGTTAAAAGTCTCGCCCTACTGCTTCGAGCTCCAACTAAAGTGGCCACACGAAGAGGGGGGTGGTCGAATAAGGCGAACTGAGTGAGAGCGGAAAGCAGAACCTTAGATCGTCATGACAAACCAGCTCAGTGGCCACTGCTGCTGGGCCCCCAGCCAGAAAAATGCCATGAGGCGGTGTGATGTTCAAATATTAAGCCCTTTCTAACAACACATTTGTGGTTGATTTATCGGGAAGTATTACTTGTAGAAAAGCTCAGTGGCCTTGTGGTAGAGTGTCCTCCGCCCTGAGACTGAGAGGTTGTGGGTTCAGTCCCTGGCCGGGTCATACCAAAGACTATAAAAATGGGACCCATTGCCACCCTGCTTGTAACTCAGCATTAAGGGTTGGAATTGGGGGGTTAGACCAACAAATGATTCCCGAGCGCGGCCCCTGATGCTGCTCACCGCTCCCTCAGAGGATGAGTCAAACGCGGAGAATGCATTTCGCTTCACTTACGTGGGTGTGACAATCAGTGGTACTTTAACTTTAAATGCACACCAAAAGCAAATGTTTCACTCTTCTGTTTTTAATTAGCTTTATTTAAAGATTCGAGGTCCAGACACAAAAACAAGGTACTGTACACATATGCAGATACACCAAGCTACAAGATAAGAAAATATATATGTGTGATGTCGCTTAACCTACAACCTGGGGTATTGTGTAGCACAGGCTTTCCCAATCATGGCATTTTTGTTAATTTCCGATTTACAAAAAAAGAGAGAAGAAAAAAAGACAGTAAATGGGCCCTCAAAGCCATAAAAAAAACTTAAACTGTCTGTCTAGCATATGGATAGAACAGTCACAGTACATGGAGTGAGGACAGAACAACTTCAATGACAAAAGCAATTTCAGATGAAATGTGTTAAATGATATCAATGGAAAATCACTAAATTATATCAGTAATGCCTTGTAATTGATTGACTGATGACCAGGCCGGAGTGGAAGTCGTCATTTGTCCATTATTAACTTGGATATGCTGCAGTTCACTCACAACCCGAATGAGGACAAGTGAGCGGTTTAAAAAAACGACTCTAGTTCTTTTCATCAAAGGAGCTTTGTTATTTGGTACACTTGTGCATTCGCTGTCTACGCATGTGGGACATATTTGAAAGTCTAAAGGGCGCTGGTCTAAACCTGTCTCAAAACAAATCAAATTGTGATATTCCAGCTACAGTATGAACCAACAATTCAGCTATAAAATTGGATGCAGGCCACAAAGTAGGGAATTAAATGGCAGGTTTCGGCAGAGTATTCCCGTCCTCCCTCTGGTGTTGTCTGGGCCGATGGGGGTTTCCAGCCTGCTGTCGAGAGCGAGGAAACGTGAGCATGGAATGAGCATGGCTTTGTGGTTTCTAATCCTCAAAGGAGGGGAGGTGGTTCTTTGCACGCTGCCTGGGTCAGAGCCTGCATTCCGACAAAAGTACAAGCATTGCTCGCCACATAATATTGAGTTCCTTTGTGCTGATACATTCGTGTTTACGGGCTTGAATTGTTTTTGAAATCAGTCTGTTCTTGACATTGTGATGCCTTCAGGAAACATATCGTCATCTTGAATGTCAGATGGGAGTAAAAGGAACTGGCCCCGACTTCGCTTTCCTGTGGCTAATATAATCAAGAAAATCTAATTAAATAGCATTGCTTGAGGCAACTGGGCCCAGGCACAGGCAGAGTATGACCTTTTATTATGGGGATAATCAACAGTAGTGAATGTGCCTCTAATAAGAGCTATTTTAATGCTGTTATTATCATGGTTAAATCCAATTTCCCCTCATCATATTTTGTATACACCTTGAGCATGAGGTGGCCAAATTACTTTAGAGATGTAACACATTTTATATCACATGATAAATGAATGAATTAGCAACATTATAGACTATATTGCTGTCTCCAAACTTTGTAAAAATGATGACCTAACTAAAGTCTCATCATTGTCAAATCAACCGATTACAAATTATACAGGCCTACTTTCTATTGGAAGCTTTGTAGTTTTTTTTCTCTCCTCCACACAAAAAATAATTTAAAATTAACCATGAAATAATTATTTTGCCCTGCTTATTCCATTCAGCGTCATGAGTGAGCTGGAAATATTTTCCAACTATGCGAGGAAATTAGCTTAGCCAGGGAAAAAAGGGGAAGAACTTGGAAGCTCAACACGGAGAGACTCAAAATCATTGTGTTTTATATATTTTTCTCAGTCACGGTTTGAAAAAAAATGAAAAACGACTTAAATGGCAAAGGGTTGAAAGTTAATGTATTTAACACAAATAATAAATAAAAACTTTTCAGAAAGTGACAAAAGTAAAAACAGGACATTGAAAACATTAAAACTGAAAAGTAGCATGGAGGAAACGAGTCCTTGGCTTGCATGTAATGACATACATTATACATATAAACACACAAACGCACACTACATGATTTCAGGATGATGAGCTGGATATACCTGCCAATGACTAAACAGCAGTGTTAGGAATAATGGCGTTTAAACTAACGGCGTTAGGCAACTCTTTTCTTCCATAAACGTACTAATCTAACTAATTATACTCCCCATATTTGAAACGCCGTTATCGGTTTTCCAAGTGAACTGTGTTCCGTTACGCTAAATTCATTAGTTTCAAGGCTTGAAGAAAGCTTATTAGACGTTGTGCGGTGACTGGCTCTGGAAATGTCATTTGCGCACAGTTGTTGTCGGACCTCGTCACAATAAAAGTGTCTTGACAGCTGAAATGTATGGTGACTTTTATTTTGGAGGAGCCGAGGGAACTGCGTGACAGACATGTATTAGCTTAGCATTTTAACAAAGGGTCCACCTCACTTGCCTGGAAGTCATTCGTGAGTGACAGTCAAAATAACAGTAAAGATTTGCCGAAAAACGTCCACCATGAGGAGTGATTTGTTGACAATTCTGTCATCGCGACACTACAAGCAAGCACCATAACAGCAATAAAGAACAAGATACCGGTGTTTGGTTACTTTGGTAAGTCATAGCGACACGCTGGCTAAATGTAAATAATACCGCCAACAATTGTATTATGTAATTGTAAGTGTTGAAAGAAATATCCAGTCTCCGCAAATCACACTGACGGAGTCGAGGTCTGTCAGAAGCACCGAACTAATTAAATGTGTAGAATTATAAACTGAAGATACATCACCATACACTTAATTGAAAGCGTGCAAACGTTTTCCTGAGAGAAGCTGATGATTTTGAAGAGGAAATGGAGTATTTCATTTTCATTTCATTTTATTTGAAAGGGAAAATGCACATTGATGAACAACAAATTAAGTTGTAAATATGCCAGATTCTAGCAGCAGTTGCTAATTTGAATTTGTAGTAGTTATGGCAATGATTTTGGCCATGATAGCATTAAGCACTGTATATTTCATAGCACTGGTGATTTAAAAAATATATATATTATTATTTTAGCCTGCAACAATCATGAAAAATGCCTGTGAAATCCTGGAGGGACTGGCTAGGACTGGCTACAAATTACCTATAGTTTACATATGTGCCACAAATCACCATATATCCAGTATTTATTTTATCTTTATTATTTTTATGATTGCTTTAGTAATTTGCAGTAGTCTAACATACATCACCACTACAAATGTAATACATTATTATTATTAATATTATTATTATTTTACTACATAATATGTCATTATGGAGTGATGTATTTGTGTGACATAAATATTAACAAAAATAAATAAACACCCTATAGCCTGGATATAATTTGAATTCCTTGTATAATAATAACAATAATAATAATAATATAAAATTTAAAAATCCAAATTATTTGTGAAAATAGTTACCTTGCCTGGTAACGAGTTACTTTTATTATGAAGTAATTAAATTACGGTACTAACTCAGTTACTTTTTTAAGCAAGTAATGAGTAACTATAACTAATTACTTTTTTAAAGTAACGTTACCAACACTGCTAAACAGTCCAGGTGACGAAGCATTCTCTTTTGCCCGGCTGAACATGTCCACTTTTATTTTTTAACATCCTTTCAGTGCATTGTTTTTTTGTTTGTTTTTTGTTTTTTATTTAATGAAAATGCCCGTTTTTTTATTATTTTTTTTCACAGGACCAATCAGCATGTGTTGAATTTGATCAACACTTATTTTTGCAACAGTGGGGGGCTGAGTTCATGTTTATGTGTATATTTTGAGTTTATGTTGTTACCATCAATGGCAACCGCTAAGTCGATCATGATGGGTGTATGGAAAAAAGGAGACAGGATTTATCTGCTCGTATGTTATTGTTATATGATCATTTAATCAATTATTATTATTTTTTTAAGTAGGTCAGCTTTTTATGTTGTAAAATCTCCCTTCTGAGCGTTCAAATAAGGTGTTCAGCTCAGCTCGGCAGCTCAGAAGTTTAGCTCCAGAAACGCGGTCGTGGCTCAGGTTCGATCACCCTACCTCCCATTTATTAAAAAGAAAAAAAAGTTGAGCTTAGAACATTAGGTCATTTTGGTCTTATTTCCTACCCATACAGAAGAGGCATATGTTAACATAGTTATAATGTATGACATCTTTGAGTAAACTCTGAATATCAGTATTGCGATGCCGGGCTGAGTGTACTCTTTTTTCGGAGATCAAAATATGGTCACCCTATGCTAGAAGGTCAAACATAAATGCAGCGTGAGAATAAATGAATGCAAATCCAAAATACTGTATATGAAGGTCCTAAAAAGTGGGCATCGACTAAGAATAGGAAAACGTTAGCTAGTTTGCATTGAAACTGAGGTCATTATGCATCCAGACTCTGTGACATTTAGGTTCATCTTCAGCATAACAGGACCATGAGTTTTATATCCGCTCATTATTCCTCTCACTGCTAGAAAAGCTTTCATGAAGAAACACTTCTTTGTAGCTCGGCCGTGAGATGCAGAGTAACTGAATAAAGAGATGCTCACTCACGACGGAACGAACCGGATCATTTCTTACGAATGTAAGCAGACAATCCCATTTATCTGCCACGCGCAGCCAATGTTATGGAGAAAAAATAGCCACCGTTGAGATGATTACACAGATTTGACAAGTCAGACCTTTGTGGCTTTAGACATGCATAATAGAGGACGGAGACAGCTGTCGATTGCAACCGTTTCGAAGAAATTGCACAAGCACGTTCACAGTGTGTTTAAGAATCCGCCCACAGGTAAACATCACAAGGCCACTCCAGAACATTCCAACCGTGGTACAGCTTTCACTTCACTGTCCTGTTACACTGACAGACCCTGCGGGGCACTCAGGCGCACATCTAAAATTGGAACATATTCATCTCAATCCACTGGTTGCCAGCACTAATGGATGTTCTCCTGTTGGGAAAGACAGTAAAATCCAAGAAATCTGAAGCTCTTAAGAGCATAGGCTGACATGAGCTACAAATAAAAGCACATTTAATCCATTAGTGTGACAGCTACAGTATGAGCCATCTAGAAATTGCATCATCTGGGGGTTTAAATGCTACCAGAAGATGTAAACTTTTATCTGATTATTAGAAATCTGCCAGCCCTTTTAAGTGTTGCCTCTTGATGCAAGCGCCATTAGTTCCCTCGCCCCCCCCCCCCCTTCCACTAAGAAGATGACGTGTGAGAGATAATAAGAAAATAGGAGGTGCAGCCATGACAAAGGGGAGCTGTAATTCATTCAGTTCCTCAAAACTTCAAACAATGAGATGTAATGATCTTGATTTTGTTTCTTTTTGTGTGCATTTTACGTGTCATCATCACTACATGATCCAATTGAATTTTTTTTTTCTTCTTCGTATATATCTCCCCATCGCCATGGGGAAGCCGTAACCACAGGGAGGCAGGGAATTCCAAAGATGCAAGGACATAAAGGGCTTCCTTATGCCAGTGAATAAATGCATGCTGCCACTGGGAGAAGCCAATATCATATTGATATTTCCCTTTCAACTTTCCCATATGTCCTCATATTACCTTGTCTAGATCGTTAATTGATTTGGAACATCTTGGAGTAGCACAACACATTAGTGAGAATTTCAGCTCTCCTTTGTACCAATGATACATATACAGTATGTTTCTTTTCCATTAGCCCGGTTCCACACCAAAACGTTATTTTTTGTTCTTGGATGTTCGCTTTTCCATTTGACTTTTTCAGGGCCGAGCGGTTACAATGAAACTGCTTTTTAGAACCATCTCAGAGGTGGTTCTGAAGCACCTGCTGTCTGGGGCTGAGCGGGGCCGTGTCGTCTCTGTCATCTGATTGGTTGACAACGATGCAGCTGTTCTGTACATTGTAATAACTGTAAATGCTTATTTGCAGAATATACCCTATTGTTTATATAGTTACCGTACATTAACCTTCATTCGTTGTTCATAGTCCATGCATTACAGTTGACTAACCATCTTAGGTCAACTTTTTATTTTATTTTAATTTTATTTTGAATGACATACCACGTTGGCTAATCCAATACGAGACAATGTTATTCTCACTAGTACCAGCTGAGTTGAACTACCTAAAGAGTATTTACCAGTTCCGCTTTGCCCTTTCTCTCTGAAGAAAAAAAAGGCAAATAAACAAAACAAAACCAATTTGTCTTGTCTGGGGTTAACCCATCCATGCATTATTCGAACCGCTTATGCTCACGAGGGTCGCGGGTGTGCTGGAGCCTATCCTATAGATTCAATCTCACAACCGCTGCACTGGGAGGCGAACATGCTAACCAGTCGGCAACTGTGCTGCTGGGGTCAACCCAGTGCTTCTTTTCTTTTTTTTGTTACACACAGGAACAAGAATATATTTTGCGCCACCCCTCGAACTCTCTTTCGTGACAATAAATAGTACCATTTGTCTCTAAAATTGTTAAGTACACCTTTGCAGATGAGCCAGTGTGCCTCTGACAATGAGATCGCCACTGCCACCTACTGTAGTGGATGTGCCAAAACAAAAAAACAAAAAAGAGAGAAAGAAACAAGAAAAATATTGCAACGAAAAATATCGTCTGATCACAATGAATCCGATTGTATCGGTGTTGTAAAGTCTATTTGTAGATAGTCAGGAGTTAAAGTCAGGAAGGGACAAAATCAGTACAAAAACAGCCTGATTGTTGGCGTGAGCATCCAGCCTCCAAACTTGCGGCTGACTAGTCCAGCATGTGAGGGATAAGGCTGTAAGGATATCTATTGGGGTTTGTTGTGTTTGCTGGAGACACGAGGTTAGTGGGAGGGCAAATACACTACAGCACTGATATAATTGGCTGTCAGCACACTGTGTCAATCAGAGGCGTCTGTGAATGCTGTGCTGCTGTAATGAAATGTAGTCACAGACAGATACCAAATGTTTTCTAACCCCACAACAAAATTACAAGTTAATTCTCCTATTTACACATGCCTCAATTTTGCATGGTATCACAGGGGAATACAAAAATAAATATATATAATTCAAAAAGTAGGCTACATTGATAAACCACAGATTTGCATTGTTAAAAATTAATCTAAGATTCATTCCTTTGAAGTGCATTCCGTACAACGGTGGGCTCTTTCGAAAGGCCTTCACATAATGTAGGCCAGCACTAACAAACATGGTCCTGTTCAATGTTTTGTTGGCATTAATAGTAAATAGTAAGTCAACAAACACGTGGAAGGTTAGCTACCCGGCACTATTGTTAGCCTTTGGCTAAAAACAACAATAGAGATCATTGGCATAGTGCAGACGTAGTAGTTTCTGGTAATTTTGGAGGGATTCAACGAGTTTGTGTGGTCTTCCACAAAGTTTGATCCAGCGCAGACATTTTTCGTTGAGGGTTTAGGGAAGGGAATAAACCGGACAATGTCTGGCGGACACCTCCTTCCAGTCGATCGGGATAACGGTTATCTCTCTTACATAAGCCGTGACTACAGCATTGAACCATTTTTATTGATTTTTCTTGCCATTGGATAACCACGCAATGCACCACCGGGAGTTGGATTGCTGTTTGCCCGCAGCAAAACGCACGTGACAAGACGTCTTGATTGGTTTACTAGGTAATGCAGGCTTTGTTTACGGTAAGGTCAATTGTGAACCCTCTAAGGTACATCACTGAATGTTGTACCTTGGAGAACAAAAATGGGCCCCACAGTATCTTATTTTCTATGTGAAAACGTAAAGCTTGAAAAACAAATTCACTTTTGTCCAAGTGTCTGCTTTTTCTTTTACCTCATTAATTGAATTCTCTCAGGATAGCACCACTAAATTCACCAGGTTTCTGCGCTTTGGATCACCATTTTACTCGACATTTATAAAGTCTGCCTTAGAGGAACATAGGATTTAATGTCTATTAAGGGGATTTACGAGTTCCTGTGGGGCTAAGCTTGGAGAAATAAGAACGCATTGGTTCTCTTTGCCTTAAGCTCATGCACCGTGTGATTTTACAAGCCAACCCACACTGTACGGGCTAATCGCCCGTCGTGAAACTCAAAGCTAACAACAAAGAAGGCATTTGCGCAGTTGTCACTAAGAATGCTAATGCTAAAAACAATACTAACACTAACAAGGAATGCAATTTTTAACTAGAGTTTTTAACAATTATTTTAAAAACTGTCATGCACATGAAAAATAAATTAAATAGAAAGTGACTGGGGTCCGGGGGTCGTCCTTTGGCGCTGCCACGGCCTGGGGGTCCTGAGGTGTTGCGCTTGCTCTGTCCTGGCAGGGGTCGACGGCTCCCCTCTTTGGTGGAGAATTTCTTGCATGCCAGATCCACCACACCAGCATCTATCGAAACTCAGACACAATCTGCTTCTTTCTCAGGACATTGAATCAGTGGAGGCTGGTGTCTGTGGACCTCACTCTGCTTCGTCTGTCCTTCCTTCCTTTCCTCAGTCTCTCCTTTGGTCTCTTAAGGTCTCCCTGATTTGTTGGAATTTAGATGTTTCTGGGGTTGGTGAAGGACTCTGGTTGGTGGCCCGGTGGGTAGTAGGTAATGTCTGGTCGGTGCTGCATTTCACTTTCCTTTCTTTGGTCCTTCCTCGGGTCTCCTGACGGCCTCGCGACTCTAGCTGGAAGTGTTCGGTTTAGGTGAACGGTATGGGATTTTTTAATAGGTTTTAGGCGAACTAATGAATACACACACACTCACACGCACGCACATACACATACTCACCCACATACAAAATAAAAAAATAAAAATAAATAAAAAAAAAACATAAATAAATAAAAGACAGCAATGATGATGACATGTCAAATCGGTAAAATTACCGAATGAACAATACTGAGCTCTCCAAAAAAAAAAAGTGACTGGAAAGAGTGTTGACATTGACGCTCAACACAGAATATTTTTTCTTGGACATTCCACACTTATATCAATCATATTTTGGTCATCATTTCACTTTCACATTTTTGCCATCACCGGTGGTGAAGGATGGTGACGGAAACAATTGTGTTTGCTGAAACAGTTCATAATTGGCGCTTCACTACACCGCAGTGTAGTATTCGTTTTCAAATGATTTTAACAGCAGTTCATTACTTTAATGCGCTTGCATGTAGGAAAGGAGAGACACTTCTCATCTGTTTATTGAACAATGGGAGGATCGTAGAACACAAGAAGCATAGAGGCAGAACCTGCTGTTGTTTAAAGATCTTCCCCAGACATTCACACATAATCCCACCAGACCCTGCCTCTTAAAAGCACATCTCTGACACACAGTACAATATTTCCTCCTTGTGTTTGCATGTTTTGTGTTAAATTTACAATCTCTTTAAAGCATGTAGTTTTAAATGTGTGTGTGATGGGTAAAATGATTAAATAGTTTCTCTATATTGCACGTGTTCACCTTTTGCAAGTAGGTACCAAGATATAGTTCACAGTAGTACTGTCACGATGATCATTAAGACACGAAGTTAAGTGTGCCACTGCTACTGTTACTGACTTTTCCATCAAACCTCTGAAGTCAGACCTATGCCGCTCACTGTCCCTAGGGGGCATATTTGCATGACATCCGGAGCTGGGAGACATTAATGAGTGTTTTGGCACTGAGCTCTCTTAACATTCCCACTTTATTTTGGCCATTCATCTTGATAGTAACAGGAAGTGTCAAAACCCTCATGCAATGATAAACTTCTACTTTGATAAATTCCAGCACAGTCTGTATGATTTGCAGTGACAGATTATTCTATTATTATTATTAGCACAATGGTGTCTTTGAATAAATGAGCCGATTTCAGCGTATTATCCTTCATACGCGCTCTTTGATTGATTTATCATTTCCTAAGGAGCATCATCAGACTTTTGTAAGAGAACAAGACGAATGGGGGCGACAGGGTTATTTGTGACACAGCAAGCATTTAATAGTTCTACCCTAATGCATGTAGATTTGCAAATCGTGCATAGTGAAAACATTTGATCACCTTGTCTATGAATATAGAGGAGCAAACAATAAAGGGAGTTGCCCTGCTGTCATGTAAAGGTCATGGCAACGCTACCGGCTAACTCGGCAAATCATGAAGGGGAGAACATTTTCATCATATTAATGCAGTTCGGTCTAGCAAGGCCGGCGGCGCAAGCTTGACGGAAGAGTCCATTCCTGATAAAAGTGCTAATATCAGCTCTTTTATCACACAAGGAGGCCATGTTTTAATCTACCGGCACGACCACACAGATGCATCTTTCCCGCTCCTCAGGCCAGGTCGGAGAACACGACTGCTGCCTCGCACACAAACCTGTGCGGCAAACGCAATGAACAAGCTCGGAACCGCGTACACCCTGCGCGAAATGATAAGCTGCATCATGAGCATGTAGGGAAACGTTGAGTGCACCAGACAAGGTTGACAATGTCAAATCTGTCATTTATTTCCCGGGAGGAAGACAAGAACTTTGAATCGTCTTTTTGAGGGGGAGTCATCCACATGTAGACACATTTGTGCCAAGCAAGATTTCATTTTAATATCAGTGTTTACACAAAACTTGTGTTTGCTTCCAAGTCGCTCTGGGCAAAGATATTGGGAAGGGAGCCTGAGAATACTTTACTTTTCCTCCCACCTCTCTACATTGAACATTTCTCTTGGTTGTGAAGGCAATTCATCACAGATGTGACGGCAAGAGCGTATAATGTGCTTCAGCTCCCACAAGCAACAGCAGGAGGTGTTATCTAGACGGGATGTTCATTAGGATTCAGAGGCACGTTCCATTATCAGCTCCAGGAAACAAACCATTGCAGTTTCTTTCCTCTGTAGCCACACCATTGTGATCCTCTATCTCGAATACCTTGCATGGGACCAGCTCACAAGTCATTATAGACTGTGATCATGCATCACTCATGCACATCTTCACCCCTCTTTGTTCGCCCTCTGTAATTAATACTGAGTAGGATGGTCAGACAGAAAAATACTCCACAGAGGTTAGAGAGGACGACCCCTAAGAGTCTTTGCTGACCCGAGGATGTAAGAGTGATGGAGGCTGTCGTCAGGATAAATGGGTTCTCTAGCTGCCTGGGCCCCACCCAGTCATTGTTCATAAGCCAAGCTGCTGTCTGTACCTGCCACCCCTGACTGATTCTAGCTGTCGAGTCAGTCACTCAGGGATGCTCCACAGTCTCCATCACAGAAACCCTATCAGCAAGCAATGTATGACTGACAGTTTCTCAGCGTTCAACTCGCCAAATATAGACAAGGAGGGGGAAAAGCCTTTTAGAACTGCAGAACACCTCCATAACTTGGATGGGAAATAGTCAATAACAGTCTGGGCTTCCCTTGCCCCAGAGGAGAAAAAAAAAATGGTATGGCCGCATCGTCTTCATCATCCTCTGCCAACAAGCGAGCGGCCTGCTTACGTATGTGGGGAAGAACACGACAAAATAAAATAAATACATGTCATTATTTTTTTTCCTTCATAATCAGCGCCACCATGTGTATCTCCACATAAATCTGGCACACAAAAGTAAAGACTGAACGTCAAACACAACCTGATTCGGGATGCTTTGGCTGGTTTTACAATCAATTCAAAATTGAAACCCGTCATAATTATGCAAGTTTCAATTGTACAGGCAATGCTAAGTAACATGTTAACGACTGTAAGATATAACTAAATAAGACTAAAAAAAACACAAAACGTAACACATCTACTTGATAACATACTGTACAGACAGCATTGAGTATATATGGAAATAGCAGTATTGCGAGTTAACTTCATGAAACACTATTCGTAAAAGATTTTTTTTTTTAAACCCAGCAGTGGAACCTCAGAAAGTGTCTTAAATTTCAAAGAGAACACGCTGTCCTTAAGCCACAGAGAGATGGAATGATACGTTGGAGACTTCCAGCCTAATAGTAAACAATGTCTTGCTAGAAAAGATGTGAAGGCTATAATGTCCTTTTGAGTAGAATTTAATACGAGGGAGGTGTCTGGAATACCAAATATAGCAACCGACGGATTCACACGGGATGCAGTACCAAAAATGTCTGAAATAACAGTTCCAAAATAACTGGTCCTGCTGGTCAACTAGATTGTGACCAAAAGATAAACTAAAAAAAATATGATTAAGGTTACAAGGAGAGCCATAACATTTGTCGCATTTATCCAAAAATGAAAGTCTGTATAAAAAAGAAGAAGAAAAGGTCTTAGACTGGGTAAATTCCAGACAAGCACAGGAGGTGGTGTGATCTTATCCTGTGCATAGCGCACTCCCAGAACACATTACTTAATTGCATCCTTAATTATTTCTCCATGTATTCTTAATATGAGTGTGTTGGTGGAGAGAAACATGGAAAACAGGGCTCTCGAGAACCGGGCTTGGGCACCACTGCGCTAGAGATTGTTCCCCTCTTCTGTGGATTCAGCATGAGCAATCCTTCCCAGGTCTGCCCTGGAGGTAAAGAAGGAAAATCAGGAAAACCTTTAGAGAAAAAAAAATCATAAACCTGAAAATAACCAAACAAATGAGTCTGTGGGAGTTTATCAGCAGAAAAGACAGGCTAAAACCAAAACCATCAAAGACATTGTGTACATCAGAGGGGTGGGCACTTCCATCAACCCACCTGTCTTTATGACATGAAGCCTCACAAAAATTCTGTGTATTTGTTCGAGGCTTGGTCATCGTGCACTTGCACTTGTACATATAGATTTTTGAATTGTTTTATACCCCTGTCATGCCACATTGAACATAGCGGGTCTGAAACCGATGCAGGAAATAATTGGTGGTTGCCTCCTTGGCAATGGCTTCTTTCCGGTTTCCATTGTGGTGCTGCCTTTAACATCAATGCGGCTCTTCGGGCTTGACTATCGGACGTCTCATCATGGTCTCGAGGGCTAAGGGTTCAACCCCGTAGAGGACGGATACCTCAGACTGTGGTTTAAAAAAGCTTAATATTGCCAAATGACTGAAAACCACCGTGTCATGCCGACTTCAACCTCTGAAAATGTAAAAACGACTACTATTTTGGATTTTATGGACGTGAAGCCTTCTTCAAGTACTGTGTGCTGCTTATCAGAAACCAATAATCTAAGCAAATACTAGTCTGCACATGCAACAAAACTCTGCTCACTTTTTGATTTTTGGCCAGTGAAGTCTGGCCATTGCTTGAAAGTGGCTCTGTATCTTCAGCCAGACTTTGCTATACCAAGTCATGGGCAGGTAAACTCAATGTTCAATGTTACTTAACAGTAAGGAAGCAATGTAGAATAGCTCGAACGAACATCTTTACCAGATAAAAATGCATGAAGCGCTTGCTGTTCAAATTCAATAAGGAAACGGTGAGTAATTCTGCGAGAACAGAATTAATTGCAGTGTCCATTCGTTTGTTTGGCGCTTATTGGTTTCGTCCCGCCCTAAACGACGCCTGATTGGTCCGACCTAAAAAAAGGTCGGCTGCAAACGTATCAGCGGGAGCGGTACAAGATGTATTCTCCGGAGTTTGTGAACTCACAAATACCGCGAGAATACAACTTGCTGGCAAGGTTATGGCTGAAGGACGGAGGATGTTAACAGAGATGCATAATATATGTAAATTGAAATGATTGAAAGCCCATATGAGATGTGGGATGATGATAAACGTTGGTCGCGTTATGAATAAGCGTACAATTATGTACACGACCGTCAACTGCTAAAGGGCGAAGGCAAAATAAAAAAATGGCATTACAAAAACATAGATGCGTCATGTGGCGCGATGCCATACTTTAGATCAAAACACAGATACAGAATTATAAATTAGTCACAAAAATATATTTTGTCTCATTTATAGGAATCCATAACACAATTCTGATACTCGTTGCCTTTTGATTCTCCGTTTGTAACGCTGGACGACTTTTTCTTTAGCCTTCAGGTTTAGCGATCCAGGATGGCCCATTTCAAGGCGAGGAACAAGTCAGGGTGGCTGTCGATCGTGCTTTGAAACACCTAAATAAAAAACAATATGACTCAGCAGATTTTATATTGCACAAACTCGATTTATTTTTATTATTTTTAAATCCTCTCCAAATAACAAATATATAGTCACAAGTATTTGCTGGTAATAAAGTGTGAGCCTCACAAACCCTGTCAGCATAAGCCGGAATCCAGCCTTTGAGCGTACAGCTTTCCCCTCCTGATCGCTCGCAGCCATTTCTTTCTTTTTCTTGGGCCCCTTTCGGTGGGAATGCGATAAAACTTTCTATCAGGCCCCCCAACAATTGATGGCACAACAAGCATGAACCATCTGCCTCTCTTAATCCTCCTCTAAATGTGCAAAACCGTCAAACTACATGTAAAGCGCGCTGTTTTTTGTCTCCCATCAAGGAAAATACACCAAAGTGACCTACTGTAGACCAGATTTGAAAAAAAAAAAATGACATTCATGTTGTTTGGAAAACTGGATGTCTCACATTTGATTGGAGGACAGCTCAACCTGGAGAACCCATAGGGTCAAATTTGGCCCCTATAAATTCTGCTACTCAAATAACAAAGACCTTTTTTTTTTTTTTTTACAAATTTAACTTTAAAAGTCCAGAGTGACACTTCTGACCCCTGCATGGGGCCATTTAGTGGATGAATATTGCACTTACATGAGCCAGGGTGGTGGTGACAAGATGGCTGGCAACATGCTGTTTTGTTGAGCTGGAAATCAATCCAAACAAAACTATCTTCTCAGCAAACCATCAGATGGTAAAATTGTGTTTTTTTGTTAATCTATTTCATGTCATGTTGCAGAATGCCTAGGCGTATGTTTTATATATATATTTTGATAAATTACCAACTCTGAGTTAGTTAAAAAAAAAGGGTTAAAATTGAAAAAACATATATTTTGGTGTTCAGTGAACTTATAGCAGTCATTTAATGTGTAATTCATAATTTTCCAAGAAAAGGGTTCTTGGGTTCTCCAGGGTTAAGATTCAAATATTGAGTAGTGTAAAGACCATGTTTAGTTTTAATCAGTGGTTAAATTGAAAGCAACTGTAGGAAATGTGAAAATCCATAGCACTCTCTCTTGAGTGATGGCTAGTTTGCCTTGTTCACGCATGTTTGCATGTTAGAGGCCGTGTTTGTGAAGGGGGGCTTAGGGGAGACAAATAAGAAAGTGCATTTATTGTGAGACAAGCAATTCAATCTCTTGAATGAAACAAGAACATGCAATCTGAGCAAGGGCGGAGGTGCGGGTCTCTGCAAATGTATGTCATTTTTCACAGGCTAATGCACAGCTACACAAACACCTAAGAAGCACGCACACGCAACGCACATGGGAATCCTGTGTGTTTGTTGAGAAAAAGCTCCCATTTCTGTCAGTTTTTATATGCTAGTAACGAACAGCATCATTACTGCATATCACAGTGGGCTGGTGGGGGGCTTTCCATCAATGCAAACTCGTAGTGTTCAAATGTATTTTTAAACAGAACAATCAAAGCGACAGCATTACTAGTAAGCCTGTCACGTAGCTAATTGAATCCCGCAATCCATGAAGCAATTAATTTGTGTCAATACAACCCCCGCCCCAGCAGGATGCAGAAGTCCTAGGGTTGTTTTTATTTGTGTAAACGTGTGTGTCCGTCCATCCCTGTGTGAATTGGAACCTGGATGAGCAGGTGCAATTGGGTGTGGAAAAAAAGGAAACCCTGTGGTCTCCCAGGTTAAACCAGATCAGACATTTTCTCCTCTCCATTTCCTCCCTAGACAAGAGGCAGATTGTTGTCTCCCCTCCCCCTCCTCGGGTTTGTCGTTGGTTCTTTGATGGCGGTGGACTGAGCGACATAAGCAAAAGGATGAACTATGAGTCACTCGCTCTCTCTCCTTACAAGAACCAAATCATTTCATCCACAGCCGTGCTGAAAATCGTAGACTATGGGGAATATCAACACCGACTTAATTAAATTAAAAAGGGGCCATGCTTAATGACAGGCCTGTTATGACATTTCAAGGTTACAAACGGTGCAGGAATGTCGGCCTGTAACACAACAAGGCATACTCGGTTTCTGTCTTTCTTAATGTGTTTCTGTTTGTTTGCTTTTGATGGCCTAAATGTGTTTTTAACACAAATAGTGATTTCACTACTGCATTAGATTTCAATGGATCGTACATCAGGATGTCATCTACAGGACGCAATTAAAAAGAAAAGAAAATTCCAACATTGATTCTTAAATGGCATATTTTAAGGTTTCAATTACTAATAAAATTTCTTCCATCACTCTTGGTTTTATTAGATTGTTAAAAAGTTCCCGTTTTTTTGTGTGTGTCACCCTGTATAAGTGATAACTATACAGCAGGTTGACTTACAAATTTGGGTTATGTAGCAACCATTAGAACAGAAAACTGTTGTGATCCTGCGGGTCTTCTTTCAGGGTGTAGTTGGTCTAGAAAAGGAACAGTGCACTCCAAAGTTGAATGTCCCTTCGGAAGGCAGGAAAAATCGCAGTCAAACGTCAAACAAAAGTAGGAGTTCAATCAATCATCTTGCGCTGTAGCGAGAGGCACATGAGATGTCAACTCATTAAGACATGTCCACTACTTAGCAATACCTATAAGACACCTTCACATGTTTAGTAAATGTCTCTTTAGTGCTTACTTGAAATCAACAACATGAAAGTCAGCCAGCAAATTTCACACATTAACTTTGGTGATGGCTTTTGTTTGGATTTGACTTTAGCTGTACTGTCATAATGTGAGTTTTTGTCTAGACTATATTTAGTTGTGTTTCATCTTATGTCGTGCTTTTTTGTGGTTTGTTTCATGTCTGTCTCGTTCAAGTTTTTTGTTAAGCTGTTCTTGTCAGCCCACCACGTCATTGTTGAATCATTGCTTCTGTTTGTAGTTCCTGTCAGTCTTTATGTTGCCATGTCCCAGTGAGTTTAGTGTGTTTGTTTGCTACTTTAACTTGGGTTTGTTTGGACTTTCTTTACTTTAGTTTTTGATCATCCCAAAGTGCCTTTTTCCTTTGCCATAGTTTTTCCTGTGTACAAAATTCAGAGGTGGCCACCTCCAGCCTGAGCCACTGATATTGCTCAACACTGAGCTCCAGGTGTGTTGATTGAGCTAGGCAGCAACACATTTTAACTGCAGTTGCAGTGTTGCGCCATAATGGAGGCGCTATGTAGACAGCAGTTCACCGGAAAGACCTGAAGCGACAACCGAAGAAGAATTTTTATTTTTATTTTTTAACTTTAATGTACTGAAGAAGAAACAGATCATGGAGCAACCGTTGCACACTCCCGTTTCCTGGTTGTGATGCAGAGGTGGCACGCTCCAGCCATCGCCAAACTCATAAAAACACAGTATATACAATGAACATAATAGTGTTTTACAACAACGCTGAACTAGATTTAAAATTGAATATGCAATAGTCCAGAGGTGGGCATCGAGAACCGGAGTCCTGCAGGTTTTGCATGTTGCCCTTCTCCAACACAGCTGATTTAAGATCAGCTCATCAGTAAGCTCTGCAGAAGCCTAATAACGAACCTGTTGATTGTAATCAGCTTGTGTTGGAAGTGAGAAACCTCCAACACCTGCAGGACTCTGGCCCTCGAGGACCGAGATTGTGAATGCATCGCGGGAAGGGAGGGATGGGGGAAGCTCAGCATTTGTGTGTGTACACAATAAATAAGGTAAGTTTACAACCACCGCCTGCTGTTAACATACTTGAGAAACGTTACAGTGCTGTATGAAGAAAAAAAAGAAAATAGTTTATTTTACTTTTGCCATGGTTCAGTTTTAGTTTAGGTTCTGTTTGATTTTGTCATGTTTCTTTAAGTTTCTGTCATGAGCTGTTTGTGTTGTTTTTCCTTGGTCTTAAGTGTAATCCTGCCCTTCCTCGTGTCAACCAATCGGTGCCCACAGCCACTCGTGTCGTGTCTCGTTTTGACATTAGTGTGTGTATTTAGTCTCTTGTCTCCCCTTTGTCTGCGTCGATCCATTATTGTTTCTTCCCGTCATGCTGCCGTGTTTTTGCCCTGTAGTTCCCCCACGTTTTGCTTTGCTAGCCTTTTTTGGATGTTGTTGTTTTTGTTTGCCAGCCAGAACCTTAGATTTGAATCCAACTTACTGCACTCCATAACAAAAACAAGTTGTAGCCATTCAGTCATTAGAAGCTCATCTGCTACGACGCTCCTATAGGTCCAAAGTAGTAGGCCTATTTGACAGAAAAACCTGTTTCCTTGTTTATTGTATCTGGGGAATGGTCCAGTGGGCCTGAGCCAATTGCTATGTTATACAGTTGCCTATAGCTTTTTGCATTGGCGTCAAATTCATCCCAAGGCTGCGTTGGTGGCGGGGACACGGGCAAGCCGCTTTTTGACCGCTGGGAGAAGCGGGACGTGGATGGAGGCTCAAGGTTGCTTCTGCGATGGATGGAGCTATAGCTCTCCGACTCCGGGAGCGGGACACTAGATTTTGCCTCATGGCCTGCACTGAAACAACATCTATCTCATCTCTTTAACGTCATGTTTTTTTAGTGTATTTTCTTTTTTGCGTGCCGTTTTTTTTTATTTATTTTTTTTTAGTTTGCAAAGCATGATGGCGATGGTGGCACGCAAACACTAGCTACCACTTTTTTTTTTCCACTCGCATCACATCATCCAGACTCATTGTGACTGACAGATGCCGAGGTCAGGTGATCCAATGATCATTTCTACCTCCCACAGCGTGACTGACCCACTGACATCTTATTTACCAAATAACTCTGGCCGTTTCCCCTGTTTTTGTTGTGCTTGTAACTAGTGTGTCTCGGGGAACTAACTTGGTTTCAAAATAACCCGAGATTATTCACCTCTAATTCACAAAGGATTCATATAAATGCACATAGCAACCAATAAAAGACGAAAGTACACCATAATTTAACCCTACAACATCACATGGTCGAGCAGAAGACGCCAGACAAACCAGTCAGGCACCAGAGCTCTGTACCTATCCCTAATTGTACTCGTTAAGGCCATAAACTTATTTGAGGCTGAATGAAGAATGCCTCTGCTGATTGCAGTCATGCATTGTTCAATTCGGCATGATAAATCAACAATCACTTCAACACAATTGCCACAACTCCCATCAATCATTGAATCAAATAAACTGTTGCAATGGCCATACATAATAACGACTGATTACTCACACGATGGTTGATAAAATCATGTTGTGTAAAGGAAGCGAATCATAGTTTTTGGCATAATAACCTTTAACTGACTTTTGTACCTCAATGCAGACTGACATGCATTGTGATGTGAGTGATAGTGACATGAATGCTGGGTAAGCATTCTTGTGCAGGTGAAGGATTTCAGGTGAAGACGAGGTACGATTGTGAATCAGAGTCGATGAAACGAGCCAGAACTCCTTGGTTTCGGCTCATTTGCGTTCGTAGACATAAGGTGTCAGGATTTAAATGCATCTGTAGTGTAATCTAGAGCGCTTTCAGACTCCATCACCACCACCCTTTGTTTCAGTACATCCTATTCCCACTCTTATTTTGAAACTTTGTTGCTTTGAATTTTGATAAAAGTCACACTCGAACTAGATCCAGCACCGCATTCGCTTTCTTGTCCCCAACCATCCCCACCTGCTTACAAAATTTTCAGATATTACAGTCTTGTTTGCCTTTTCTGGTCACAAATGACTTTGTAAAAAAAGAAAATACAGATAACATCCTTTACATCAGGATGAGTGTTTATTTATGGATTCAAGTCTAAAATAGACAAATACAAACAACAAAATGGGATCATAAATTAAGACCCTATCATTTGTTTATTTCTTTATTTTAATAATGTTGCTGCATCTTGAGTGCAGCGCCCCGGGAGTGTTGTCATGTTGTCACATATGACCCACATAGAATTTATGACATGAAAAACAATCACATTAAATATCTGCTGTGGTGCATCGTGAATGAAAGCCGTGCTTGAACGGGTCAAGGTGGAAAGTGTGTAAATTTACCATGATGGCAATTTGTCACAGGCTGTGCATGATTCGTTAAATGAATACAAACAGTGAGCTCTTTAAAAAATAAAAATAAATTACAGTTTGATCTTCACCCAACACAAACTCATAAACATCCCTAAATCAATAGGTGTCAAAATGCTCCAGTCGTTGATCCTACGAGCGTTTGTATATAAATCTAAGAGAGTCAGTGATTGGTTCGGCAAAGGGGTATGGGGGAATAAAATATTCAAGCACCAGGATGACAGGAAGTGAAAAAGGCAAGAGTATAAAAATAAGCTAGATGTCCTTTTTTTTTTTTTTTATCACAACCAAATACAAAATAGCTCTCCTGTCCCTTAAAACTAAAAGGCTGTTAGTAAAATCCCAGTATTAAAGAAATGTCCAATTTCTGACATTTTGCTGTGCTTAACATACCCAATCTCCCTCTCCGAGTCCGCAGGCACACTAGCGAGCCCTTCATCCAACTGGCAGTGGAAATTGGGCCAGATTGTATTTGATTACAGAGAGCTGCAGTGTTTCCATTAAGCCAAGTTAATGGTTGAGAAAAATTCTAATTTTTGTGAGGGGGGAATGATGATACAAGCCCCTTGAGCGGTCACAAGTGACTTCAAGGTCACTTCAGTGTCATTTGAAGAGAAGGGAGACTGAAGAGCACAACGAGGCTAAAAACGTGTTGAAGCCCAAGTAAATCAACAGTAAGGCTACTTTTATGGGGCGTGGTCCATGGAAGGTCTGGAATTACTCTCTTCAAAGTCATGTGGGTCCACCGGGGCTGCCCTTGGCACTGGTAGCCTGAAATCAGCACAAAAAGAATAAATCACAACACTTATTATACGAATATATATATATTTTAATACAACACATAGCCTCTATCGCACACACGTTATGAAAAATAATAAACCTTTGTGAGATGTAATCAGCTTCAATCAATCAACACTTCAAGCAGAAAATCATCCATTGGGTCGTTTTTCTATCAGCAGCTTTGCGGTGATGGAGACAAAGTGAACGCTAAATTGCTTGGACCTGTAGCAATCTGGGGCTGGTTGATAGATTCAATCTCACTGGAGACAGTCCACACTCATCATAAAGTGCTCTAATTGCACATTGCTGAATCATTGGTGAAGCATTCGAGTTTCTCTGGAGTGGAAACTTCCTATGATTCAATTTGGTCAATTTCTAGATGGATGGATAAAATAGATTAGATAGATAGATAGATGGATAGATGACTCACTGAAAAGAGTATTTGCATAATTATGTGTCAAACATGGCAATCGCATGATGGAAGAAAAACATAATAATTATGGGTGTAGTGTGACATAACTTGTTTAACAAGCTTTACACTTAAAAGGATTACCTGCAAATATATGCACTGATCTGTGCACAGCCACTAAGCATTAAAGGGATACTTGACTGATTGAGCCATTTTCATCAGTAAAAAGTTATTTTGTCTATGATTAATGTGATAACGTCATTATTTTTCATGTACAATTAATACCTTTAAAAATATTTTCTTCCATTTGCTGTCGACTGAAGACGACATCACCTGTGCTGAGGAAGTAGGTAACAACCAATCATGGCTCAGTTTACTGACCAAACCCAGAAAACAGGTGAGCTATGATTGGTCGTTACTTACTTCCTCAGCACAGTTGATGTCATCTTCAGTCGACAGCAAGTGGAAAAACTTTTTAAAGTTATTAATTGTACATGAAAAATAATGAAATTATTAAATCAATTCTTTTCACTGCTGAAATTAGCTCCATGAGTCAAGTATCCCTTTAACAACACAGCAATGCAAAGTGAGTGTAATATTTGATTAAAGCAAAGTCATCATCAGCATATTTAACTAACTTATGCCCACGTCCTTGCTTTTGAGATAAATTCTTATTCCCCCTAGCGTGCTAACATGAAGTAATTTCTGACCGGATGAAAAATGTATGAACGTGATGATCAAATGGTAAATGTGACGACAAGAGCTTCTCCTCCTTAACTGTGGCCACATTACATCAAAGACCCGTTCACACGCACGCACACACATCCAGAGCAAGACCAGTGATGACAGAGGAGGATCATCAGGAGCCATTAGGAGCTCCTCATCATGTTTAAGGTTTCTGTGTGTGCAGAGGAGCCGTGGAGTGGAATAGGGCCACTTTACTTGAGTTGTGCAAATTCCAGACTTTATAAGTATGCCGTCTCAGTAAAATATGTGACCTTGTAATACATAATTTGGCTGACAAGTCTGAAATTTCTGTATTGACTCTTAGATATGTTGAGTCTCCAGACTATAAACTGTGAAATGTCTCATACTTGATAATTGGATGCACTTAAGATGAGAAACAGCTCTTGCGATTCTTTTTTTTTTTTTTTTTTTTAAATATTGCCCAGCCTTTAATGTTGTTAACTGAAAGCGTGCAGATGCAAACGTTTATGACTAGCAGAACTGGCAGAGATTAATGTTACGATTGCCAAAAATGCGTTCATGAGCACATCTTTAATTTTGTAAGCCATTGTGCGAGAAATTAATACGTTTTTGAGGAATGGTTTCTTTTCAAGCAACAAATTGATGGAGTCTACACAAACCTGCTGCTTTTGTGTTGTGTTGCCACACAATTGCGTTATCTGACCTCACCTCCTATCTCTCCAACAAGGACACATTTCCATCACTCACAGCCGCTGTCATCATGAAGCAGCTCAACACTGTTCTACCTCCACCGCATCAATTTTTTTTAAACCCATGTAGGGAGCAGCGGGAGCTTTGAGGCAAAGGGAAAAGAAACATCTCTGATAGAAGCCAATGATCATTTGGAGCATTGCTCCCTGGATATTTTTGTTCGTAGAAACAAAGAGCTGATTTCTCTCCCTTCCTGCACTTCCAGGGGAGATAGCACTCCAACTCACCACAGGGCATCTCATAAGCCAGAACTAACTATATTTCTCCAAAATGCTTGTGTAATACTCTTGTATTTTAAAAACACTGCAGTATGCAGAAAGCCCACAAGCACAGGCACCTTGGCAATGCTACAAGCAAGACAGTTAACAGAACTGATGACGTAGTGAATACACCCACATACAGCAGTTGCTGTAGTTTCTCCCATCTCACTTCAGTGTACATCCAATGGATTAATTATTCAATTGTGCTGTTCCCATTCAAAATTCATCAATTGTGTACCTTTCATCGACCACAGTAATTTTACTGAGGATTCAAATTGGCTCCAGCATCACACAGGCTTCTCAGTCTTTGTTGATGGCAGCACACAAAAAAAGTGTCCAGTGGAACAAGGTTATTTTAGTTAATGAAAACTAACAAAATAACTAAAACTAAAGTCAAAAAACATTTTCGTTAACGAAATATGTATAGTTTTTTAAACGAAAATTCACAGAAACTATATTTTATGTTTACAAGACTAAAACGAACTATAATTATAGCGAAAATGTCCTTGGCTTTAGTCTTTGGTAATTCATTTAATACTTACTATTTTAAATGTGATTTTAAGTATATTTATTTCGATATTAATGGGAATAAGGACGTTTGAAAGTGTGTCACACAGAAGTGATTTCAATATCAATAGAAAAGCACCTTCAGATGACGTCGGTCCGAGGCGACAGTTTTGTGTGCTTGACTTTTGGCTCCAAGGGGGCTCGACTCGCCTGCTTTTTCATTTAACTCAGCCGAAATGCCACGCTAGGTAAGAAATACGTTACTTTTTTCATTTTACCGTGGTGTTTATTAAATATTGCACAAAATACACATTTTTTAAACAAAAACTAATAGTGAAACTAACTAAAACTAAGCACTTTTTAAATAACTGAAACTAATACAAAGCCGCCATTAAAACTAATTAAAACCAAGTTAAAAAAAACAACCTCAAAACAAAATAAAAAGTAACTAAAATATATATTCCCAAACTATAACTATAACCCTGCAGTGGAGTCTTGTCCTGTCAGAGACGGCATCCGGGGTAAAATGCTGGCACATATTTTATATGTTTACACACAAATACCGAAGGTGGGCGGCGGCGTGTCAATGAGTTTTCCATCATTGGTAAATTGTTAACATTTATTTCAAACCAAACCAAACTGTATCATTCTATCCGTCATCGTCAATTACTTCAAACCGAACCAATCTGTGATCGCCAATGCATCAATCTGTCAACACTATTTTGACCGAGCTTCCGTCATGGATTAATTACAGCCGCTATTTTAGGACAGTAAATTTCATCGGCACAGTCCATCAACGGGGTGCTTCGCTGGAGCACCTCATCCACACGAACATTCATATTTAGAAAATCACAGCTGGACACAGGAGAAGGAACAATTCAGCGTTAAAGATAGCTCAAAGTTCAATTTACAAATCTTCAACACTCAGTCAGTCCACTTTATATTGTTGTTACTATTCTTTTCCTCACTAATGTTGCCACATATACCGTATATCGCATACACCGCATACGTAATGTGTACACGGTCATAGCTGCACGGCCATCAGACTCAATATTTCCCTTTTATAGCACCCTTAGCTGTTCAATAATCTGACTGGCGCACAAAGGACCTTTTGCTGTCTAACAACTTGCCTGATGATAAATAAACTATAATGAGTACTAAACTAATGCAAGCATAAACGTAACAGTTATGACAAATATACAACAGGAGGAAAACATTATTATCGTGCCCCAAGCTCTACAACACGGCCAGCTATCAGTATTGGGACAGAGCCATAAGAGAGACGGCTTGGAGAATGGTGTGTGAGGAAGTTAGCATAACTGGTAAGTGTATTTTTACTTGTTTACTGAAGGAGAAAAAGAATGTCTGGCCCGCAGTCCGAGCAAAGAAGTGAAAGTGTTGTGCAGTGCAAAATGAGCATCCTTCAGCGGTTCAGTCATTTGTCAGCGAAATGGGCATTCCGTCTTGATAGGCTACTAACCTGGTTATTGATGATTACATTGACAGACGAAAACCCACTTTCGACAATGCTTAGTTCGTCAATTGCTCTATTCAACCGTTAATCATCAACAAATAGGCATCCATCATTGACGAATGAAGAACCTTCTGTAAATATTGACAAAATGCCCACCTCTGACAAATACATATAGGATGGTATAAAAGCATGGCCTCTGCCAAATTCAGTTGTTATATAAAGCCAGTCTTTAGTAAGACTGAGGTCACAGATGTAATAACTTATTCATTCCACCCACAGGGAAAAGGGGCCTTGAGAGAAACAGGGTGGGTGACAGGAAAAGAACAGAGAGAAGCCTTGACATGCAACAAAATGTCAGCAAGCACTTGATACATTTGAGTGGAAAGTCAAAGCCTTTGCTTTGCTCTCCTTTTCCTCTCATTCATTTATCTTCCAAGCCCGACAACAAAAGATCATTTGGCTGTGCGGGTGTGTGTCCGTGCACATGGGTGTGTCATTCCTGTCACCTGGGTTCTCTGCTCCTATGACTTATTCATAAGCATTAATGCAGTCAATGTATTATTGATCAGGACCGATCATTGCCTCTTCCCCTTGGTGTGACCGTGGCCTGAGGATGGGGTGAGATTTGGTAAGGAGATATGACACACTGGCCATGGAAAAGCATCACTGTCAAAACAGCAAAGGCAAACCATGGCAGATTAATGGCTGTGTGGACAAGGATTGTTATAACTTTAGGTGTAAATGAAACTTTTTCAAAAAGAAAGTTATGTCAGCAAAAGACTAAAGGTTTGTTATAATGGCCAAAAACTTTCAACCTTGGTTTCATCGGACAGTAGCACATTTTCGTACTTTTTTGGGAGATTCTATTACGGTCTAATGAAACCAAGGCTGATCATTTTGGTTGTAATTTCAAAAGGTTTAGTTTCCGTTAATACAACACTGTTCATCACAAGTTTAACACAGTACCTATAGTGAAACATGATGGTGGCAGCATCATGCTTTGGGGCTGTATTTCTTTAGCTAGAAATGAAGCCTATGACAAGGTGGACTGAATACGAACCGTTCAAAATAACAGTTGGTGTTTGCACAAAAATATATAAAAAGTATATACACCTAAAATGACAGGTTATAGACCACAATAATGGTGAGAAATGTTTTCAAATGCTTTCACTGTTTCATTATTTTTCATCACAAAACCTCATATGAAAATGGTTGTGTAGACTTTTTACTATATACTGTATCCACTGTAGGTTGGGGAGGTTATTTGAGGTTGAATAAGCTAATATAGGTTGAATGATAACAAGCACTAGTGGCAATCACCCACAAGGAAAAATGCAGGCCCACATTTGCATTTCCAAACAGTTGGGATTCCATCTATGTGTATTCAATCATATGCGGTGGCAGGGCTGTTCTCAGGTCCCAGGGGCTATGAGGTTTGGTCTAATGAGAGAAGATCCTTAATGGTTATTGACAGAGCCCACGAGGACGAGTCATACCATTTTTCTTGAGTGAAGCAATGCACTCTGCCACAATTTAATGAAGTAAAAGCCATCACTTCTCCTAGGTGATTCAACTTAATAGCTTTGCAGCAACCATGGAAAATGTAATCAAACGAAAGACGCAACAGAAAATGAACCATAAATTGTAGGGGGGAATATTTAAAATAAAATAAAATTATAATACACTGTACTGTAAACTACCACAAGGGGAAACAGACCAAAAAACAGAGCAGACTATAATGTGAACAATACTGAGTCGAATTGTAAGGATCTATTTTGTTCTGTTTTGACCTTCTGACTTTTGGCCAACTTCCTCTCATCTTCATGGATTTATAGTCTTTCTTTCATCTGACAAGCCTGACTGAGGAGTATTTCTAGACAGGACTCACATATACTTTTCGTTGGAGAACGCCTCTGATCTTTCCAACACTTCGCCAGAATTTGTGCTATATATTGTATATTAATGACAAGAAATGTGAGTGAGGGAAACAACCAGAGCAAAAGAACTTACACAGAAGTGAAGGGAGATTTAAAGTTTGAAAACATAATTGATTAGGGAGGGAATCTGCAAGAAAAAGAACAGTAGCAGTGCTTGTACTGTCAGGAAATAACTGTGTTGAGCCTATGAGGAAAGTCCATCACTGTTTCCCTCCATAGCTAAGGCCATAATCATTCAAGGTTACAGAATTGCAGCACTAGAATTAGCGCAAGGTTTCTGCACCAACATTAATCACATTGTAGTCTGACACTAAGGAACAGTCCTTCCAATGTACTTCCTAAAATGGTGGCCCCAACTCTCCTCTTTTAATCCCTGTCAACCACTGGAATAGGCGACACCTGAAATAGACCTATCACTGCTGATTTGCATAAAATCTTTAAAACAAAAATGTATTTATGATAGGCGATACCAAAGGAAAAAGGACAGTATGGCCTAAAATGCACAACACAGAAAAAACTGAATCCCTACCACAGGAGCAGTGATTCTTTAACTATCTCAATACATATGATGTATCAATAGGCGTGACTGCAATGTTATTTAAAAGAAACGGTCAGCAGGTTGCAGCAAGTATACAGTAAGATTAGTCAGTATCACGCAAGGATCTTGTTGTAGAAGAAGAGAAGCAGGAAGTGTAGATTGGGACTGGGAGTGCCGTCTGTCGCTACTTAGCATGTTGTAGAGCAGCGGAGAGGAAGTAGAAAATAAACAATCGGCCAGGCAGAACTAAACAGTTAACCCTGCAGGATTGCTTTTTGGCTTAAAAAAAAGCATCCTCATCGGCTCATCAAAGCATAACGGCGGCAATGGAGTTACTGCACGTCAAGGAATGACACTTCGTCCGTCGAGCAAACACAACGAGCAACCGTCGAGTGATGATCCGCAGTGTTAACGGCTCGTTTTGCCGGTCACGTCGACCCCTGGACGATGGCAGAGCTGCAGTCAGACCAGTCAATTGTTTATTTTTATGTGCAATAAACTGTTATTTTGTTATCAAAAGCACTTTTTGGAACGTTGTTTTTTTATTGCACGAAAACATTATTTAGATGTCACAGAAGAAAAAATAGTAGTGTTAAAGTCCAAGTTGTGCTTGAAATTTTAGTTTTTTTCTCAGGAATTGGAATTTCGACAAAACTTGGCTATATTCTGACACTGATAGCTAAAGAACGGAAAAATATAGAAATCCACTTATTTTTCTGATGAAAGAAGAGAGTCTAATCTTTCTTTTGGTATGTTCCATGCTTATATAGCAATAAAACACAATATTATGTGGGCCTTGCAAGATCAGTCAAAATCCAGTAAAACGGCTAGTATTGAAAGGGGTTGCTCCAATGAAAATGGTATTCAATGAGTTAAATATGTTTTTGTTACGCCCCCTCCCCAAAGCCTGGGGAAGAAGAAAACATTTCACAATCCATACCTCTCTAGCGTGACTACAAGTACTCGGCAGAGGAGGTAATACTCCTTGCGCTCTCACAATAAGAGCACCACTGCCATCTACTTTAGTGGATGTGCAATTACTTGTTATTCTAGTAAGGCAAAAAAAAGAAGAAAGAAAGTTCCCTGGGATCACATGCATCCGCCCTGGCATCACACTGCAGGAGAGCCCGCCTCCCTATTTAAGGTAAAGTAAGTAACTTCAGTCAGTGTAATAATCATAATAGAAGTATTTCTGAATTAGTTATATAGCCCCTTAGCAGATCTAAAGTGGCAAAAAAATACTGAGATATTGTACAGTACTGTACGTAATTTTAAGAACACTTATTTGAGTAGATTCCATACCTCAGATGAACTCTTAGTTTTCTAATCAGTTGAAGTGACGATAAACCTTAATTGAGTTGCACCACAGAGGATTGCTCTTGGTACATTCATATTTCTATCCCGACAGAGCATTACACTTTTTGCTCTTCCATTCAATTAATTCTGTTCTTGACTAACACACAATCTAAAGCATGTTGAGGCAAATGGTTACTGATCTCGATAAAAACGCCATCAAGAAATGTTTAGATCCTTTAGAGATCACAAACGTCCATCTGAATAGTTCTTAATTCCATAGAAATACTTTGATTTGAACATAAATCCTCAACTATTTCTTCAATTTATTCCCCAGATTCCATCATTCATTTATAGCTGATAAAACCACATGGGTTTAGGATTAATTTGAAAATCTTTGAAAACAATTGGAATATCCTCTAATGCCAATTAAAACTACTCTTCCAAAAGAAAATGGTCTTTTCTGGGATGAACTGCAGGATACAGTATACTACAGTATACAAATGTACACTGTGGTGAGAAGAATCAATAATTCAGTTCATTTTAACAAAGGACCGAAGCTGAAAATTATTTTTACTAAACCAAGATACTTAGATCCAGATATTGGCCTGGCGGAGAATTTGTAACATAAATATGAGAAGAAGTGCTGACAAAAGACATATTTTCTCGGAGTTACATTAATTTGTGGATACAACACAGATACCATTCAAATAAATACACATGATTTTTTAATACCTGCAAATCACACACAAAAAAAGACGTGGCAGCCAAAAAGCGAGTCTACATTCTATACATCTATATTTTTTAGCTGGCTGAGTGATAAACAATGACAGTCTGCTGCTTTCAGACTCACTGCTCTACTCACTGGGACATTCTTCCCCTGAAAAACAATACAACACCCTGTGGTGTTTCCAGGCTGTTATAGAGACTTAATCAGCTCATGGCGGAAGTGAAGAGACAGGGCAAAACAAAAAGGCAATGCATCATGGCAGGGACAAAGCGCTAGCGGCTGTTTGATATAACCCTTTGTGTGTTCTGAAGCTTACTCAGTGCAACGACTGAGAATAAATAAATCTCATCATCCACCAAATGCTCATACTTGGCATTGCGTGGTGAGGAAAGGCAGCGCAAATGACCCCTTCAAAGGATCGTGTGCAGTCAACTCTGTTAGTGACGCTTGTATTATCCTGAGGATACCTGCATACGGTGTGAGCAGCTGGGCGGAAAGGTCAGCGATGCACAATTAAAGACTGAGCTGATGATCAGGGATCACACAGGTTTCTGTACTCCAGCAGGTGTGAGGGGTCGGATAATTATGTTAGCACAAAATGAATGAATTCCCAATCCTTTTAAACACGAATGCCTACTGTTAATCATAGAGACGAATTAATGCAGACATTATGATAACGCTATTTGACCTCATTTTACATTGGCTCATTTGGTGCTTCAACAATTTGTGCGTCCCACAGGGCACAATAGAGATTATCCAAGTACTCTCAGAACAATCTGGGTCATGATATACTGTACATATTGAACACTTGATATTTTTGCTAAGTAACCTCAGCAAATTCCACACTGAACAGATGCTTCTTACATAATTGAAGCTGCATATTTAAAAAAAAAAAATCCGTAGGTACCAGATTCAATTGGTAGGCTTCCTTTCATTGACACACAATTTTTAAGGTAAGAACTTTGGAAATGTCATTACAATGTACATGTTTAAGTTTATTTGAGTATGAAAAAACAAAACAAAAACAAAAACAGTAATAAACATACAACAACAAAATAAAATAAAAAATAACTAGAAAACAAGCAAAATTCAACAAAGCGCACCTAACAAGGATTTTCCATGTTCGCCAGATTAGGCTATAGCTACGCTACGTGTATTTTCTCGCAAATCTGCCACTTTATAAAGTCGCAAATTTGCCACTTTATAAACTTGCAAGTTTATGAGTTTTTTTCTTGCAAATTTGCCACTTTATAAAGATTTCTGAAGATTATTGAATGCCAAATCCTCTTTAATCCTGCTTTTTATGCCTAAATGATGGCTGTAGGTTAATTATAAAATGCACATTCTTTAAAATGTTACATTCTAATTGCTTTTAATACTATCGAGATTTGGATTGATCTGTCCACCCCTACTCATCACAAACAATAACAAGGATGCAGAGGGAGATGCAGGGAGGAAATTATCCATATGGTGTCTAAACATCAACTTGTCTTTGAATGATGATAAAATTAAAGAGTTAAAAATACACTTCAGGAAAATAAAATGTGTTTAGTTACCTGTGCTCATCAACAACAAGCCAGATAAAATTCTATCAATTTCCAATTCTTGGGCATTTAGATCACAGACTCCCTCTCTTGGTCTCTTATGGCTCAGTATACTATGAAAAAAAAAGAGATATAGATGTCTTAAGAAATATGACATGAACTCTACAACCCTAATCAACTTCAACAAAAGCATCTTGCCTGGGTCCATACTACTTTGGTTTGGAAATATCACAGCACAAGATAAGCACCTCTCTTGTGTAGTGGTCAACAGGAAAAAAAAATCTGTAGTTCACCACTCTCCAAGATTCAGGATATTTAGTGTACAACACCCACTGCAGGAGAAAAAGCTCTTAGTATCTTAGCGGATACTAGCCATCTTGTAAACAATCTTTTTAGGTACTTAGCATCAGGAAGGCGCCTGCAAAGCAATAGGGCTCGGCTCGGACCTCTTGCCTCAGGCATAGTTTCTATCTCCAGGCAGTTAGGATTTTACATAGCGGCCCTAACACTTCAATTTGATATGGACTGTAGTTATGCACATGTATGTTTATTTTTATGCTTTTATGTTGCGTCTGTGCTGTGTTTTTATTTATTTATTTGTTAGCTGTCAAAATCGGAGTTGAAAGAACGTCAAGTGTTTTCTTTTATTAGTCAACTATCAACAGGAGTTGCGGGGCCTGCCAAGGCACAACATTTTATTTCATTGGAATCATGTACTTTTTCCTAAACTAAACTTCAAACTTTAAATTGAAACATATATTCCAGCTATGTTTATGGGTAAACTACAACGGTGGCGAAAGTAAAAATTACTGTATGCAAAAAGGCCAAGACATTGCACAGTGTTTTGCTACGTATCGCACAGTGTTATCTCTTCACTGAAAAGTGTGTTTTCATAATTTCTTACGTTCTACAGTAGGGATAGGCAACTGGCGGCCAAACCACTCTCTGAGTGTCCCCTAGATTAATAATAATAATTGGTGAAAAAGGGAGAGTGGGGGTCATTGTAAACATGCTTCCTCTACTACAGTGGACCCCGCATAAACGCGGATTGGCATCTGATAACTCACTTCTTCATTGATTTTTATTCCCTAATTTCTTTTTTGTTTTTCCTTTTTTTTCTCTTTGCAAATTGTCCATTTTCGTGGAAAATATATATTGGAGAATTATCAGCGGTTATCAGTAAATTTTGGAGGGTTACACGAATTTGGGGACCGGTACGTTATGAAGTGTGTTGGTCCTATGTGAAGGATCACTGATGAAAAATGGAGATCCCCTCAATCATTTAAGTTGCCCATCCCACAATTTTAATTTTAACCAAACACTTATGACAATACCATAAACATAATTTGGAACAGATTAATTGCATTTGTATTCATTTCAATGAGAAATATTACCTCAATTTACAAATATTGCGGGTTGCAAACACAGTCACAGGACAAATTACATTTATAACCTGAAGTTTCAGTGTAGTTTTACAGACTGTAAACAAGGTATAATATATTTTTAAAAAATGCACTTATACAATCATTAGCAATGACTGGCAATTTTATAATTTAAGTTTTATATTGTAACACTTTATGTGGCGAAGAACATTTAGAGTACAGTTATGGTTCTCACCAAATTAATTTTAATAGGGTTCTGTTCTTGTTAGCCTGAAATTACTGCCCAGAGGGGTAAGCAAGATTGTTGCCAAGCCCCTAGCAGCTACTCATCGCAGAACCCTGAGGCACAAGTTGCATTCATTGTACTTCATTATACAACTCCCGGTCAAGTAATCAATGTTTTTTGCAAGTGGAACAAAATCTGTCTTTCCAATACGCTATGTATCTGAAGCAAGCAATGGGACTGAAATTGAAAATTCTATAGTGCAGTCTCTATAATCTAACACTGCTTGAAGTTTGAATTTGATGCCCAAATGAGAGAGAAGTCAGAGAAAATACATCGGGGAGATAAAGCTTTATCTGTTCTTCTGAAAGTGCACAGCTTCAGCTTAGAAGTAATAAATAATGAGCACCAACAGTACATGGTCTCCACACTTTTCATTTTACTTTTGACTTCTTATATGTGCTATCACTTGGACAGATTGTATCTTATGTATATGGTCACTTTCCAATCGCCTGTGACTTTTCCAATATTCACCCCAACTTTCATCTCAACCTTTTTATTATCCCACCACAGGGCACCATCTTTTCATGGTTACTTTGGGAGACCTTTTTAGGCTGCCGTGACTACTGAACTGCCTTTGTCACAGGGCCAAACAACCATTATGAGGGCCGACTGGTCACAGCAGTGTCTACACACTTGGCAGGCTGGCATCCCTGCCCCCCGTTGCCTCTTTCTCACAGCCCCTTCTCAAACAGAAAACCGCCGACACCATCTTAATCAGCAAGCTGACCAGGTTCCCCGACATGTAGCCACAGAAACAGGATTGCACTGGAGAAGCTTTGACATTAAAATGCTGTTTACACCCTGTTGAGAAATGATACCGACTCCTCCTCTTTCTGAACTCTTCTCAGTAGTGGAGGGACATCAGAAACAGATATGGCGAGGAGGACCAAAAAGAAAAAAACCCGCCATGAAACAGACCTCAATAACAGACTGCCTATTAGGCAAAGCCTTCTGTTATGTGAAAAAAAAAAACAAGCCTTCGTCCAAACCCTGTCATCCAAACCATCAGTGAGGACACTCGAGAGACAAGCTAAACGACATACAAGCTCCAGATTTTAACAACTTAAAACTTATTGATAATTGAATTACTGGCATACACATTCATCCTTTCTGCCAGTGTTGTTAAAAGTAAAGTAAAAAACTTGCTAGATGCTATGCATAGTTTTTTCCTATAACAACCAAATGAAAGATATAACAAATATCTGTGGCTAAAACTGTAGGTGGGAGTAGTTAGCCAAATACTGCCCGACACTTGACGTCACTTCCACCATACATTACAAGCACAGACTGTCAGCGCACAAAAGACAATTTTTTAAAATTAAAAAACAACATGTTAACAGTCAATCAGAGTGAATACATCATAAATGGAGCATAGAGGAAAACAAAGAGGATAATTAAAAAAAATAAAAAACTTCACTTGTCTTTTTTTAACTATTTGAGCTATGTGTGTGAGTGACGCGTGTAGTGCGATGATGTAAAACTCAGTTTACAACGGTAACACGCAAACGCAGATCCGGAGAAATCTGCTAATCTCCATTTTGGCCGGAGTTTTTGGAAACTTTGGTTTTTAATGAAAAAAAATCCCCAAGGACGTGTGGATGACAGGGCAAAATGGAGAAAAATATCTCCCGTTTGCAAAACCCCTGGCTACGTCTAAACAGGGCCTCGGTGTCCAGAAATAAGGTTACCAAAAGCTCTACCCCTACCCAGGTAAGACAGTTTAGGTCCTGCTATCTTGCTTTGAGAATGCCTTGCTACTGAAAAGAATATTGGTACCGGCCCACATGTCGACCTGTGCCAGCTAGGCTAACTAATTAAGTATGGATTAAGAGCTGGACAAAGCAGATGGTGGAATTTTGCGAATTTTGAGTTTGGCCCCTGCCTTGATTGTCAACCTTCAACTCGAGAGACGAAAGGCATACTTCCACATTTAGCTTCAGAAATGTCCAAGCTTCAATTTAATGCATGGCATGTTTCTATTAGCATTTACAAAATACACATACTATTTGTAACTGAAGAAGCAGGTTGAGTTGAGTTTAATTAGACTAGTAATAAACTACAAATCACTGCTTCTTCCCCTCTTAAATACTGCATGACTAAGGGCACCTGACAATACTTGAAACTCATTTTAAATGGGAGTCAGCAGAAATATGTCATCATTAAAATTGCCTTTGATTAACCCCCAAAAAGCCCAGATGTTAACAGGCCGCCTAGCTTTTGCTTCGTGTAAGTCCTTTTAATTCCATTTTTGTCAGAAACTGAACCAAATTAATTTCAAAATTAATTTCAAATTTGAGATTTTTGCAGAGGTGGCCAGCATCATGAGGCGGTGTTTAAGGGGAAAAAAATATACTTTCTGTCAAAATATGGCACAAGCCATAATTGTAAGCGGTAACAATATCAAAAGCCCTGGTAGTAGATCAGCTTCCATAACTTATTTATTCTGGAATCAAATTTGTTCCCGTTTTTGCACATCCTAATCTTTATTGAATAATGCCTGCAGAACAGCTGTTGCAGTCAACACTTATGCAGCACCAGTTGTGGGACTGACCAAAAGTAAGGTGATTTTGCACAGTGTACGCTATACACATTTTACAAATTCAAATCCATAGGTAATTAAATCCAAACCACCTCCACATTCCCTTCAGCTAATACTATATATGTACATGGTGTCAGGGCTTCTGAATTAAACATGAAAACCTTCACAAACGCTTCCCCCGCTTCACTTAGATGACAACTGAGCAGAGGGACACTGGACTGAGCGAGGGAGATGGCCCATCCCACTGAGTCAACAAACATTTGCTGTGATGTTGCTGTGTCCAAATGAAAGAGCTCTGGGAAGGGAGATGTCTGCCAACTGTGTGTGTGTGTGTGTGTGTGTGTGTGTCGTCTGCTATTTCTGTCTTGACATATCCAACCTAGGGCCAGGGGCTTGATAAGGCACTGATTCATTGCACCTTGATTCAGTCTGCCACTATCTTTCCACATCTTCAACAAACTGAGATCAGACCTGTAATTCTATACCAATGCAATGCAATGTGCATGTGTGTTGTGTAAAAGAGAACACAGTTGCAGAGAAATTCACTATCTGTATAGTTAATTCCATTAAGGTTGTTGCAGGATGTTCTAACGCTCTATAAATTACAAATCGGCATCATCAACATAACTTTCTAACGCTTACATTTTTCTGGGTCAAGTAAGCTGGAGTCTGTCCAAGAAGACTTTGTGCAAGAGGCAGGGCACCAAAATCAAGGGTATTCAATACTTGTTAAAATGAATTCAATCATCAGAAATATCTGCTGGGTTTTTTGTTGAGATATTCACATCTTGACAAACATTCCTGTTTGACTGGTTACATGGTTCAAATGACACAAGTAATATTTTTTTGCACCATGTGGCCCAATTGAGAAATGGGTCATGACAACAAAATAATAACTAAGGACAAAAAACAACAATGGTAGACAGTGCAGTAATGCTTGAGGGTTATTTGCATTTAGTCAGTCAGAGTCAGTCCAAAATAACTGAACAGCACACAATATAAGATTTAATATTGTTATATTTGTTTATTGTTGGTTATTTGTGTTGCCCCTGTCCGATGTTGACACGTATAAGTAATCGTTTACCTGTATTTTGGGCATGTGCACAGTGTTGTTTCAAGTGTTCACAAAATTGCCCTCTGGCAGATGGATTTTCTTGTACTTAAGCACAACAGCTTACCTTTATTTGGGGTTAATCAGAGGTACTTTCAATGGTGGATTCCCACTTGACGTGAGTTTGAATAAGACTTCTTAATTCTGAACGAAGCTATATCCCAGCTATAAAATGACTTTTTTTTTTCAACTGAGTTGCAGAAGTTATCTTATAGGTCGCATTAATGCTGGGAAAAAAACTTTTGAAATGATTAATCTTGGCTTTATTTTTTATGCCATAAAACATGGTATTTGAATATTGGTGTGTCGACTTTTTAAATCAGAAAGACAGATTTTATTATTATTATTATTATTATTTTAGAACATAAAAATGTTGTGTGAAGGCATGTAAAAAGGCTAAACAGATGTGGCTTTTTTTTTGGGAAGAAAGAGCCTCCATTGGGAACGAGAGTATGCTACAGAGTGATATTGTTCTTTTCTCTTCTCTCATTCTATTTTTTTTTTTTTACACTTGCTGATAGAGCTTTTCATCAAAATATTAACTTTTGTTGATTATTCCAATCTAGCTGTTGTAGAATCAGCCCCAATTAGGCATTCAAGGAATTATTATAATTATGAAGTATGGGAATGCCATGAAAAGCTACACAGGTCTCTGATCACAGATCTCATATTGTGATTAAAGTTGTGATTCAGATTTTAATGGCTGACAATCAACATCATATAACCAAATGCCAGTGTACTAATTTGCAAAATTAAGAGCGCTGTTATTGAGTTTGTTACTGTAGATGTCAAAATTAAGTATAGTTGATTGACAATTACTACTCCTGGATCTGGGCCAATGGAGAAATAATATGAATTCACTGTTCTTCCCTCCCACAGAAAGAAACACAAGACCAATCAGGATAACCACTTTCATTGTAAGAATAAAACATATTTCATTAGTATTTTGTATAGACAATCCTTTATCATCAAGGGCAATACGTTCCAGACGCAATAAATAGTCTTACCTCTCCCACATGCATTTAACACATATAAACTTCTTAAACACATTGCAAATGTGTTTAAACACACAAACAAAAAAATATAGAAAATACTGTACACATTGTAGTGTTTTTGTTGGATTCATAGCATAATTATTGGACAATAAGGCACACAAAAAATCCTTTAATTTTCTCAAAAATCGACAGTGCCCCTTATAGTCTTGTTTAACTTCTGTATGGATGTTGGCTGTTGTGCCCTGCTAAATGCAATGTGAAAAGCGCAAAACTGCCACCTTGTATTCATCTAGGTAGCAATGTCCAAATACTTTTTTTTTTATTAACTGTGATCATAAACACATTTTACATGAAAATATACAGTCAAGATGAAAGCACTTAAGAAAAAACATGTTTGGATGAAATTCCGCACCGGGGTGCATGCATATTTTATTACATTATTTACATTTCACATGTGTATATTGCACGTAAGGGTACCAAGCAGGTATCAGATCTTTGTGATTGTCACTATTGAATATTTTTAGAAACAATTATGCAATCAATCATTCCATTGAATAATCAGATAATTTCATTTTGCATTATAGTTTGCTAGTGCAACTAGTGTTGAAGGGATTACATCACGGAATTTTAAGCCCTTCCACAGTTAACTATTGGCATGTAATGATTAAACCTTATCCTTGACACCATGGCAATGTAATTTTTTATTAAATTTATTTGGCTGACTATTTTTCTAATTTGAAAGTGAAACGCCCGGTTCAGTAAAACCCCGCCTCTCCCCGTGTGGTTGCCCCTCTCGTCCGAGCTGACTGCTGCCAAGGAGCGCTGTGTGGCCACGCAAGACCGGCCAGCCGTTGTAATACAACTGCGTCTTCTTTACATGTGGAATTTGGATGGATGTTCAATTCTTCAATAAACATTTGAAACAAAACGGCTCCGTGCTGCAAGAAATTGTAGTGGAGGAGAGAAGATTGAAGGAAGAAAGAAAAGAAGGGGAAAAAAGTGGGTCGCACACCGGAGACCTGCTGCTTACAGGGCGAGCGCGCTAACCACGACACCATTCGTTCAATGAGGTTCAACAGCGCAAAAAGTTTTACTTGTACTTTACACAAGTGTAAGCCAGAAGAACCCTTTCTGGGATTTTAAAACAGCCAATTGTCATTGCACTTTGGCATTGCAAATGTGAAGGATAATTGATTGCTTTGAATTCGTTTGGACAGAATGTTTCAAAAACGCACATAGGTGCCCCTCAACTACAAGTGTGAGGACAAACACAAATTCACATGTGCATCTCAAACAGCAAGGAGGAAAGGCAAGGAAGGATATGCAGGGGGAGATGTATTTTGCACACATGGATTAACAATCCATTATTCATTGGCGCCACAGACTTGCATCAACCCAAACACAGTCGTAACCCGATTCTGCTGAGCTGCAACGTTGGATGCATTGCAGACACTTAACCCCTTATCTTTGCTCGCTGGGATCACAGCTTTCTATCTGTCCAGAGAGCAGGTCAATATGAGAAGCACTCTCAAAGCTATACACAGTGAGCCAATCATCCCCAGCATAAAAAATGTTGTACAACTACTAGTTACTTCATGACGTAAATAAAGAAAGAAGAAATATGAAGCAGCATCACAGCACATGATAATTAAAATGTAGGCTGTTATTTCTGATTGTCAAAAATGTTTTCAGGAAATTTAAAGAACATTTTTTGAAGTAGAGTTAACTAACGGTGGGAGGTTTAGTTTGAAAATGTATTCCGTTACAGTAACTAGTTACCTGATGTAGTTAGTAACATGATTCAAGTACCATAACATTAATATATATGTAAAGTAATACAATATAGAGTAGCATCATTACTTTTAATTACTTTTGGATTACTCCAATACTAAATATATTAAGAGCAAAGCGTCCGGCCCTCAAGATTAACCCCAATGCCGACACAGGGATGCTTTTGCCATAACTGGGCTTGGGGAGTCCAACAATGGTCCACCTTGCCTCCACTCCAACGGTTATATAGCTGTGATATTGTGTGCAAACCATGTGATCATCACATCATCATCACCATTTGGGCCACAGGAGCTAGCGTTAACTTTATGTTATGTTGACAAGTGACAAACAAGTTGATTGCTGGGAAATAGGTTAGGCAGCCATTCGATCAAATGACAGGTTTCCCCTAATTCCGCCAGTTTAAAAGCGACTCAGAGTGAATGGAGTGGAAAGTGGTGAGCGTCATTCAGCTGAGGACTTATACACTTTAAACAACATTTACCAAGAGTGAGTGTGAGTTGTCGAAGTCATCCCGATTGCTGTGTTGGGGGAGCTAGCCTACACAGCTGCATCTAAGTAGTAAGTAAATAAGTAAGTAAGTGTTTTACTACCCTGTCCCAAATCAACAATGGTTTTAACATTCTATATAAGATCCTAATCTTGTCACTGGAAATTAAAAATAAATAAATAAATCAGAAGTTTTCTTGCGGTTTACATAACGCATCATAAAAAAAAAAGTGTGTGTACTATTCGCATGTGTAACCGGGGTCTGAGCTAACCCTAAATACAAAGGTGGTCTTCATTAGCGTAATTTGTCTTCCTTTCTTCCTCCCTATTTCCCTCGTAATAACAAGCTTAATGTGGACGCTTTGGATGCCTACCCCACTCCAAAACCATGCATATTAAACATATACTGTACAAAGATAACAAAATATTGTTTTCTCTTAAGAAATGTGTTCAATTTTTTTCATGTTAAATAAATGTTTCCACTCCTAGCCTATTACTTTATTTTCTGTTATAGTCATCAACGACATCTGACAACGTTGCATGTGACAAAGCGGTTGCGGTGATGACATTATTTGCAGTCTTTGCTTGACAACTGCATTGCTTACTTCCCATAGCACAGCTATGTAAATTTACACAAAACATATTACATATATGCAGAACAAGATGCCAAGTCATGTAAATTTTTCATGAGGAAATGCAGTACCTTCCCTACCTTTATTTAAGAGTTCTATGCTTTGTTCTACAACCATGATCCCCTGACAGACCCCTGCTTGCTTAGCTCATCTGTTTGACCATGTGAAGGGTAAACTACTCAGACAGATAGACTGATGAGATATCCTTCAGTGTCTCCATGTCAGGGGTATTTCCTTGGTTTCCATGTGCATTTACAGTATAAAAAAGGGAAGCCACAAAACGTTACTCAGTTCAACAAAGTGGATGGTGTAGCCTTGGCATCTGCTCAATGACCAAGAGAGAATAGAGCATTAAAGCCCCAAACATTTTTTGCGTATAATTGGCGCCCGTTGAAATGCATTGGGGGTTAGAAAAAAAACTAAACAATAAACCCAAAAATTCCTCAAAACAACAAGTTATTCCATGAAAATTGATGGGGAGTGGTTCTCAGTGCCTGTGACCTTTGTGAGGACTAAGCGGTTAAGAGAATGGATGGATGGGGGGGTTCTTAGTGGAGAAAAAAAACAGAATGTTTAAAAATATTTTCAAAAATATTGAATCAAATTTTGAGAGAAAAAATGTCGAACCGGCTTTTCTCATCAAAAACAAATTTTTCAATTGTGTTGCAAAACAAGCTGACCAATTCCATGATTTTGATTTTCAGAAGAAAAGGCAGCAGAAGGCTGGGATGATAATTTTGACAAGACAACACAAGACCAAGTCAGCAAGCAGAGAAAATAAGGATAGGAGGCGAGCAGAGCAAAAACTTTGTCTGCCTTCATTGAGAGCCAAGCAGAAAGTAAACTAATTTAGTCAGGAATAGGCAGAATTTAGAAAGGCTCCATCAGAAAACCTTCGTTCCTAAAATATTGTGGACAATTGTGAACATTTAGTTTAAGGTCTGCAACTAACTACTGTTTCACATTCACATTCTGTTTATCATTTTGGCATGTATCTGTCAAAAGTCAAATTCTACATTATGTCAATTGATTCTCTTGTATGTCGTAAATTCTACAATTAGAATAGAATCCAACATAAATCATTTTAAGGATCAATCTGTCCGAGAGCTTCATAGTGTTCAAACAAATGTAGTTAATTTACATCAATATAGAACATATGTAAAACAAAAAGGAGGGTCAGGAAGGGCAAGAGAGATGTGGGTGTAAAAGCAGAGAGATGAAAATTTAATTTAAATGCATCTCATTAAGGCAACACAGTCTGGTGGATGAGCTGAGACAGAAAAGCGAGATTTAAATTCAGAAGAGCTTGGCAGGGATTGTATTGATGTGGAACTGCATGGTGGAAAGATGTGTGGGGGTAAGGATTATAGTCTGAGGGGAATTCTTTGTCTATCGTAGTGATACTGGGCTCAGATAGCAGAATTCTGTTTCTGCTGTATAATCAATTTTCTCTTGATTTCTTTTTGCAAAATCCCCTCTGGAATTATACCTCTGTTCTCATTTTACAGTTTCTCCTCACCCTTATTAGATACATTTAATTGTATTGTTGAACCAAGGGATCATGAAAATAAATTTATGGATTGTGAAGAATCCAGCCAAATGTGTTGTTAATTAATATTGACTTAATAACCTTGCCAGCAAGCTGAATTCTCACTGTATTTGTTCACAAATACTACGAGAATACATACACTGCTTCCGCTCATACCGCCTTTTTTTTAGGTCGGACCAATCAGGCGTTGATTAGGATGGGACATGCAGCTGTGACGAAACTAGAAAGCGCCAACGACGGGGAAAACAAACCTAACAGACGAATTGACGCGACAATTAATTCTGTTCTCGCAGAATTACTCACCGTTTCCTTGTTAAATGTTGAACAGCGAGAGGCGCTTCGTGCACTTTTATCAGGTAAAGATGCACATGCTTTTTTTTTCTCCCTAAGACGAGACGGAAGACGATATTTTCATCCATTGCTGTGATTGGTCAAAACAAACATGCACAAGATGCCGCATCGTCCAATCAGCTTGAAGTATTGTACAGCAAGTCCCTACTTTCCCGAACGGATCTGCCGGGTGAAGTTCCAGATTGATAATGTGAAGAACTCTCTTGAGTGAATCACAATTATCAATCTGGCTTGTGAGGTTAGTGACTTGAAGCATTTGATACAAAATTTCCTGCACTACTTGCCTGCAACCAGCAAAGGTGCTGTTGATTACTTTCACACATGTTGTGCTTGAAAGTTTACATACCCTTGGCGTATGTAAACTTATGAGCACAACTGTAAATATACAAAAGCTAAACATCTCTTAATGACACAAAAAATGCTATGAATTGCCACCAGAATTCACATGTCAACTTCAACCTCTGAAAATATCAAAACAATTGCCACAGTATTTTGGATTTTATGAGCATTGAGCCTTTTTCTCACCATAGAGTGCACTCTTAAATTGACATACCCCCTAGGGTATGTAAACTTTCAAGCACAACTGTACCTTTCTGGCCTAAAGAATGATTAAAAAAAAATAACCCTACAGCAAATTGAGCTACATTCACAGAGCTCTCAGATACGGCAACCTATCTGAACTGTAGCAATCTGCTCAGTATGGCACTAAAAAGGAGTTCATAACATTTTGAGAGATTTTCATTCAATTTTACATAGCTTGATCATTTAGTCAAATGCTCACTCCTGTATAGTTCTTCTCAAACATTCCCCTTGTGATAATTCCCTACAAAGTTATTTTCTACTAGTTATATAAGATTCTGCCAAACTGCATTTTAGTGCAATATGGGGGCCCTGAGAGCAATTATATCAGTGAGTGTTTAAGATGTAGCAGTTAACCTTGGTCAAGGGCAGCTGCAACTCGCCCTTCGGTCCAGCCTTGCTGCCATCTGCTCCCAACTGGAGCTCATAATACTGGATGAACCATCAATGACATATTGCTTTACGAAAATAAATACAAAACCCACAAGACAACATGACAGTGAGTTATAACATGCATGCATGACTTATTGTGTAACTTGGGCTTGCAAGATATCACTGGCGCCGGGCCAAAACTTTGTACCTCCAAAATAGTCACTTATCAGGAGACTCCAAAAAAAGCATGCTTCTTCAACCATGAACATTGCATCATCAAATAGAACAAGACATTTTATTTTTCATTTTGCTCAACAATCTGTAAAAATAACACCCACACATGGACTGACCAATAGTATACATTTGTATTTATTTATTCTTTAGAAAATATGAAATATACCAAATTGTGTCTTCTGAGGTTTCGGCCCAACACCAGCGATATGCAAGTTGCGAGCATTACATATTTGGCAAGTGCAATTTAGCGACACACCCATGCTTTTCGAATCTCACACATGCAATTTACACGTGCTTTATGATTTCCGTGCGAGCAAGATGTACAGGGTGTCCATAGAGTCTCTTTACCATTTCAAAAATTTATTAAAAATGCAATTGATTAGATATTTTATTTAGATTTGTTCTATTGTATTCAGCGTTTATTAGGTTTTTTTTTTTTACCTCTTTTAATACATTTCTACATGGGCGCCATTAGTTGCACGAAGCACATCAAGACGGTATTCGATTTCTTGCCATGTTCGCTGTAGCATAGCCTCATCAATTGTGGCAATGGCATCAGTAATCCTTTTCTTAAGGTCAGTAATGATAAACACTGTGTTTTTTTTAAACACTGAATACAATAGAACAAATCTGAATAAAATATCTAATCAATTGCATTTTTAATAAATTTTTTAAATGGTAAAGAGACTTTATGGACACCCTGTATATCACGCATGCACCTAGCGTGTGTGTGAGATACATAATGCACACGTTTGCTTAACAAACAGCCAACCCTCCTCCATTCTCAGTTAGGGCTCACTATAGCTCACCATATTTTTTTAAATCTAAAGCCAATGTTCCCTCTAAGCTGGGCGTGTGCACCCTCTCACCCTCACCCTTCTCAGCGCACAGCAAATGTATTCAGCAGCGCATTTAAAAAATATATGCTTACCTGAGCTGTGTTGGCATTTTGTATTTTCATATCACCTCAAACAATGAAATTGAAAAGTGTATTTGGCAAATGTGGTTGATGAAGCGAGAAGAAAAAATATGTCAAAAAAGGGGGAAATGGTGAAAGTATTTCAGACTGATATGCGCACCATGTCATGTAATCACAACACAGACCATGTCAACATATCAATGTTGGAAAAGTAATGTTAATTATTTTTTCAGAGGAAAGATGTACTGAGATTGTTTAGGAGGACTGTTGCAGACTTGTATCTTGCTCTGTGGGTGGAAGGTGCACTTTGAGGAAAGAGCACAGGCAGACAACCAGGAGGCTCAAGTAGCCCTTCTTCTTTGACACAATGTGCCAGATCAATAAGTGTGAGTCTGGGAATGAAAACTGTTTGGGATGGTCTAGCACAGATCAAGGTAAAAAAGCGTCATTTCATTAGAAATGATCACAAACCAAAACCAACAGAAGCTTAAAAAAAAAAAGATGTCAACCACAAACCAGTCATCACCGATTTGCAACTATGGGATAGTGCAGAGTGAAAAACAAGACTGTACTGACGACAAAACATGAACTAGGGTTGCAGAAATAGTGTGCATACACACACACACACACACACCTTTAAATAGATCAAGATTGTCATTATCTCTCTCATACAGAGTCGGAGATTGTCATTTCAATTGATTTAATCGGGCACATGTAGATGAGAGCCACTAATTGCCTTGCTGGGAAACCATGACTCACATCTGAAAGGTTGGCTTTGAAAGATAGGGAGTACTTGAGGAACATAGGTGAGTGTGTTTTGGTATTGAACATAGCATACGACTGACAAGAAAAATATGTGGATGTTGTATATTAGTTTGCATGCTGTTGTAGAGCAAGCATGTCAAACTCCCAACTTCCGGCCCGCAAAACAATTTTCTCAGGCACGCAGAAGGACCACTTTGAAATCAACACGGACTTGGCCGCCATAGCGGGCATCAGCAAATAAAATGTATACAGTATTTGGTGACTCCAGTGTTTTTTGGCTTAATTTTACAACAAGACTGATGTTGTTGTCCTGCAGTAGGCCATTTTGTTATATATAGGACTGACTGCGATCAATCGTTGTACTAAGCATGTCAACAAAAGGACCAATATTATTGGTAATTTTGGTGACATGCTTATAACAATAATTTAATACACGACTAGAAACAATACCACTGTACTATTTCTGTAGAAAATAACATTTTAGGGAGGGATGACAAGATAGTCACAACTGCTACTTCTAACTTTAACAAAGAATGGTTCTTGGTCTCGGTTTTTAAAAGAAAAATTTCCCCCCAAAATTTGATTTATACTCCAGAGTGACTGATGTGTTTTTTCCCTTTCTTCTTCATGATACAGTTTTGATTGGGTATGATTTGTACTCTGGGGTAACTTATAGTCCAAAAAACAAGTTGTTTGCCGGTTCCTTATCACATTACTACTAAACAAAGTGAAGAAGGTGAGCATGGATCAAACTGTCATCCTTACCTTGGACTGGCCTCAAAGTCAAGCTGTAAAGAGAGAAAAAAAAATAGAGTAAGAATAAAATACTAAAAGTCATTGTGCAGGTGCTGCGGGTAATAAAGTACAAGGTAAACAACATAATTCACATTAACTAGGGCCACAGCTGGTGTGGCTCTAAATCTGACCCATTCATTTTCACTCTCATTTTGCTATCAAAGGGAATGCTCTGTTTGTTTTGTGTGTGTATTTATTTTTAGCAGCCATTTTGGCAGTTAATTTTCCTATGGTAGCCTAAATTTATAAAAGGCGAAAATTTATAAAAGCACACCACGATGAGTAAGAGAGAGAGAGCTCAAGAATAGACTGGTTGAGAGAGAGAGGGAGAAAAAGGGAGAGAGGGAGAGAGAGACTAAGAAAGAGAATAAGAAAGAGGGACGGGAAACATTGAAAGAGTTTGAGATGGTGATGTCAGCTGAGATCAGAAAGTGAACTGCAGCTGGGACAGAGTGCGCTTTTGGTGTGATTGTGCGGGAAATGACACTGTTTGATTTTTGAAATGTATGTGAACATTTGAACTCCCAAGACACTTGATTCACCTTTAGTGAAAGTTGATTATTTTATTTTATTGAGTAAACTAAACAAGAAATAATCAGTTATACTGAAAATAAATGATTTAGTGCCTTCCAGTAACTCCAGATTATCACTGTACAGTACACCCAGACCCAAAAAGTAAAAAAAAAAAAGAAAAAAAAAAGGGGGATATGGACCTTTTACATTTTATTTGGGAAACCCTGGTTTAGGACATTAGCATTCGAAGGTTCCACTTTACTGATTGCCTGAGAGACATTTTCTATATTAGGTGACTTACTTTGTTTGTTTTCCATAATATGCTAAACATTTTAGGTGACTCATTGTTTTCGCTTAGGAATATTTAGATAACGGATACTCATCTATAAATAAGTTGGAAGAAGTAAATAGTGCAGCTCTGAATATACAGTACATTATATGGATCTACTGCTATACTTTCCACAAGATACTTCAGTCATTTAGTTTTCTTGCTTATAAGCCAGCCAACCCGAACATTATCTATCTATTGTGAAAAGTTAATAAAAGATTTATTTTAATTTCAGTTTAATTAAATTGGGACTTAAAATCTGTAAAATTAATATACTGAGACAAAGCCTAAAAATATTGGCAGTCTTTCCACAGTGATTTAAGGAGCACAAGATTGCCTCTTATACTGGCTCCAATGAAATGTACTGCAGAGCTGGACCTTGACTACAGCCAAAATTAATATAGTGACACAGTCTCTTGCAGGCATTGGGTAGTTGGAAGCACAACCCTTAAGAGGACTGATCAGTGTCGGCCAGTGTGCAGCAACTTGCTGTCTACATCATCAAGCTGAAAATTTAATGTGTTTTGCAAATTTTGTTTTAAATATTTGAACAGGGTGGGGGCTTGCTTGGGACTCAAAAGTCCACTAGTGAAATGCAAACATCCCAAAAATAATAAATATACTGTAATTGTACAGCACAATTGCAAAGACACTGCTGTTTTTCTAGTTGCTTAATATGCAACCTTTTTTTGATGCAAGAGTTAGAATTTTAATTGGAGTGTAACTGGGGGCGGTATTTATTCCGCTTGATTCTGCAGTTGCTCTAAGCTTTCATAGCCATCAATTGAGCTCAACTTATTCTCTTGAGCAGCGAAAAAGTAAAGCACTATATTCTCTTTCATTCCTACAGGTAATGTAAGCATGCAGTTGCTTGGGTGTTAAGGCATATTATTTCCACATTTATGAATGAAATCTCCAAAGGTTTTCACTTTTTTGTTATGTTTTGTTTTTGAACAGAAAAACTGTATTTGTAAAAGAACAAAACCGGTACAAATATTTGATCATGATTTATGATTGCTGTGGTATAGAATTATTCCCCGTATTTTTTGGATATGTGATCAGGGTTTTTCCTGTGTTCAAAATTCAGAGGCGGCTGCCTCCAGCTAATTTTTACGCCGCACCCAGCCAGAGTGACTGATATTACTCAACACAGCATTCCAGCATAGATTGTTGAATCGTACATGAGGAATCCCGTAAGGCCATTTTTACTTAGCCCGATCGATGGACGTAAACCTGCTTCAGTCCGTGTATTTTTACGAATCTTTGCATCATAGATAACTCGCTAGATTTATCTTGATTGATTGCTATTAATTTTAGCTGGCTAATTTGATGCTGGGCTTCATACTGGGAGCTCTGGGAATGTTTCATCGATTTATACAATGTGAACATAGTATCGTATCAGGCACTTTGAGCTTAATTTGTTTTTATCGTTCACGAATAACATCTTGTGTTACCTCAGAGTACACAACCCTTCTGTAGAGGGGGGAAAAGCATGTAATCAGTTTACAGGTACATTTATTAAAAATGGGAATTATTTTGCGGGATTACATTTCCACGCTGAGCGAGAGAGCGAGAGATTAAAGTTTATGTTTGCCTCAGACTTATCTTGAGACCTCTATGCTTTAGCCTCAATAGTTGTGAGGTCCGCTTTTCTGCATATTTTAATATTATGAATATATCCTTCCACTGCAAACTGTATACTCTTTTGCCTTGATCTGGAAAATATCGCACTTTTATTGCTCCCAAAACACTCACTGACATGCTCTGGTACGTTCATTTACATTGTAAGTGTCCAGAATGATGTCGGAACCAGATGCCTCGAACTGAGAGGGGCGGGGCTTTTGCGACAGGTCAATTTAATGTGAGACCAACGTGAAAATGTTCCTAATTTCTCACGCTGTTCTTTATATAAATAACATGCATCTGTTCTCAAAAAGTCCCAACTAAACCCTCACCGTTTTGTTGGTTTTGCTATCATGATTGTGCGATATTACCACAAGTTATTCAGCAAATATTTTTTTAAGAATCGTAATTTTTCTTGGAATTTGATATTCATAAAATCTAACTTATCCTATGTTTACATTTTTGTAAGACTTTCAAAAGATTAAAACATTTTAATGCAAATTAAGGACTTGTTTTTATATCCATGGATTCTTTGCCTTTTAAGGAGTTTGTGGGAACCGGAACCCTGCCTTCCTCTACCTCAAACAGAGACAGGATAACCACCAGCAATCAATTAATGAACTCAGCCCATCATTTCTCAGCTCGAAAAGCAATTCGCAGCAGAGATACAACCATTACTGATGCCAACCTAACCCTCTGCAGCATCAAGAGTACACTAAAGATACTGTGGCTGATGGTAATCTACCACGAATATAGCAATGTGATGTTTTAATTTGCAGCCACGGAGCAGTAAATGCTTCCTCTTCAGTTTTTAAATGAGAGGTGAGGGAACGTGTTAACTGTCACTGAGTTTAAAAATGATGGAAGAATGCAGATATGCCTCAGGGTTCTGTAACACTGAAGCTCAATACACAAGTACTGATCTCAAACTGTGAATACATTATTTCAGGCAGAAGTCATCTGTCATAAACTGCTGACCAGCATAGAGAGAGCGAGAACAGGTACTGTATCGGTAAGAGTATACAATGGTTAATTTCTTTCATTAGAACCATATTAAATGTTAAGGTGGAGTGTTTATTCTGACCAGCCAATAGCAAGTAATTGCTTATTGACAAGCTTGTCTTTACAGCCCCAGTTTCTGGCTGAAGATTTAAGGCATTATTTAATTACAACGAAGCCATTGGCAATGTTTGCTTCATGTTAAGTATAATCAAAGAGATGCCAATTTGCCCTCGGATAAAAATTTGTGTTTTTTTTCACTTTGTAGGCAGAATTGCTGCCCAATTTTTAGACAAGTCAGCCTTGGAATCGAATGACTACAGTTAGATTGTCATGAGTAAAGTCAAAGGACTAAGGAATACAAATCACTTTAAATCTTCCTTGCAGAAGAAATCTCTTTGGATCCAGAGGACCACATTTGCGCAAGGATCACATTTGAACTGCATTAGAGTTGTGTCTAAAAGACTGGATTAACTTGAAGTCAGCAGTGTCACACAGAGGCACATGTTGTACAGTATATAAACACTTTCAGTGAAACTCACCGAAGAATTTAAAATGTAATAAGGGATAACTGGTTGTTTGTTTGTGTGAGCCTTGCGATTAGCAAACAGTTCAGGGTGTACCCCGCCTACTGCCCAAAGACAGCTGGGATAGACTCCAGCATGCCTACGACCCTTGTGACGATAAACGGTTCAGATAATGGATGGATGGATAAATATGGTGGGTCTAGTCATGTTTTTCTAACATTTCCAGCACTTAATTTTTTTAAGTCTTTAAACACACTTAACTCATTCACTCCCAGCCATTTTCACAGAAGAAATCCCTTTCACTGCCGGCTGTTTGACTGACTTCGCAAGGTCAACAGAATATTGTGTTCTATTGCTATAAAAACATAGAATCTACCAAAAGAGAGATTAAAGTCTCTTCTTTCATCAGGAAAAAAAGCATGCTTCTATCGGTTTCCGTTTGGCTGCAATTAGCATTAGAATATAGCTAGGTTTCATCATTATTCACAAATCTGTTTAAAACAGTGGGGGAAAGAGCTTTCTGCAACATGGCCCTGGTTGATATATTTTGCTATACTGCCAACTGCTGGCCGTTTGTGTAATAACTACCATTTCTTCAACCGTTATTTGCAGTTGAGAGGCTGATCAAAGCCTTCTGTATGCTCTAGCATAAAAAAACAAAAAAACATATAAATACCTCTTTGTGACACTTAAAACATTTCAAATAGAACGTATTCATACGTTTTTGGGAGCAAATGAGTTAAACAATGGAAACACATTTAAACACATAGACAGTGGAACCTCGAGTTACGAATTTACCAGTAATTGGTTCGGTGCCCCAATGTCTAGCTCGAAACATTCATAAGTTGATGTAATGATTCCCATTAAATGAATGGGAAGCAATTAATCTGTTCCACCTTTTTTCTTTCTTTTAATCATTGTGTGGTTAAAAATAAACATAGTACAATACAAATATAAGGAAAATGCACTCTTATAAAACACAAACAACTATTTATTTCTCTTCAACTTTAATTAGGGAATGGGGGGGGGGGGGGTAGGACTACAGTACAGCTCAATTGAAAGAGTTTTCTTCCATAATAACATGAGGAAAACCTCATTCATTTTTGTTTATGTCTGTTACTTTTGTAATTCATTGGTTGATTTTTGCAAACCAATCCAATGAAACTTGTCTTTTTCTGTTCAGAAAAATTTCATTAAGTGGGACGTCATTTCAAAGATTAATTTGCTACACATTTCTTTTACTCATTTTGTAATTCTTTGATCCCCTTGCACACGCTATCGCCAGCAAGCTCTCTTAGAGCAAAGCAACAACAAAGATAAAGTGCTGGTGTCTACCTTGCCTTGTGTGATGCAGATGCACAGAGCCTGGTTACACAATGCAAGAAAATGCCTAGCTTTTTTTTTTTTTATCAAATGTCTTTTGTTGCTGACACACATCTGCTCCATACTGCAGACTTTTATCACCTAAACAATGCTTTGTGATGACGCAAGAAAAATAGCGACAAGCACACAGCGGTGAGCAAAACACTAATCAAAAATTCAAAGGGGGCATGCATTAAGGATAGCCTAATGTTGCTAGCTTCAGGTAACACAACCGCCGCAAGATTCATACCAGTGGAACCACAAAATGGAACAAGAAGGGCAGCGATGCTTCAACACTAGATTATTATGTCCAATAGTATACACACAACAACTGCGTGCTAAAATCATCCGATTATACATATTATCATCATCAATTTGAATTATACAGATTAAAAACCTTATGACCGTTTTTTGATTGATTCAAGCTATATTGAGAACGATTCATTAGTTACCAATATATATATATATATATATATATATATATATATATATATATATATATATATATATATATATATATATATATATATATGTATGTATGTATGTATACATATATATATATATATGTATGTATGTATGTATACATATATGTATATATGTATATATATATATATACCAATGCACTCACACACATCTTTGAAATTAAAAACAATTCCTTTTCAAATTGTTGTTTGTTACACCCCTATTTTCTATCTTTTACTACAGTGTTATTGAGCGACTTGGAAAAGCGCAGAAAATTTGCATCTCATGCTTATGATGTGCACAAACACGTCACATTTGGGAGCTTCCATAGATACTAAATATGTTGTATAATTGCCACATAATAAAGCCTAATTAATGGAGTTGTGGACATTTGAAACAAATAATTTATTGCGTACTTGTGCACCAACATGTAACATGTAATAATAAATGCCTGACGTGTTAAAACATTTACAAAAATGGGACATACATATGATCATGAGCTTTGTAATTTGAACACCATAACATTTTCCATATTTACATCTGATTATATATAAAAAAAAATAATAACCACACAGCCAACACCAGCCGTAATGTTTCGAGGCATGGCCGAGCCAGCTGACCAATAATGCACAACTCAGTGATGTACAAAATGAGCATTTGTGTCAGATTGTGAGCCTTTTCGGAGTAGGAGACAGCTGTAATTGGCTGAGCAGTGTAAGAAGTACAGGAAGGCAATGAGAAAGAACAAAGGAAAGGTTACCGTTGATGTATGACCTGGTCCTGATGCTTCTGCGAGGGCCCCTGCTGCCAGTACTTGACCAAGTTTTCCCTGGTCCAACAAGTATAACTGGTGTGTAATGCTGGCCACTTCTTCCTCGAGGCGCTCAGTTTGGACATTGATCTCTGCAATCTTCTCTGCAGCAGATGCGGTCAGGAATGCCTCTTTGAGATCTAAAAGGTGCAGGGCCTTCTTTTCTTCCAGAGATACCAATTTGCGAAGCCCATCAAACTGACTGCTCACATAGGCCTCCAATTCCACTGAAGACATCTGAGTTATATATGAAAGGACAAGAAAAGTACACTTAATTCATATAGGGGGAAAAAAACTACTGTATAGTCAGTCATAATGTGAACATTACTTTCCAAAACCAAAATGTCTTTATGATGCTATGGCTAATTGATAGTTTGAAGCATATTCCCTGGAGGTAAACTTCATGCATCCCATCTGTAGATGGAGACCACAGAGCCTCTTTCTACTACAGCAGGCCATCTGTTTGGCTTTCAAAGCAATTTAACTGCTCACCGACAGACCCTTTTAATCTACCTCTGTTTCCCCACCAAGGATCTCTTTAGTTATGACTCATTACTTGAAAAAGACAAAAAACAAAACAAATAACAATAAACAGAGTCCTCCCAACCAAATGTCATAATGTGAAACACCACAAAGACCCATAGCATGATTTATGCTTGTAATGTGCAATGGTAACTTCCTTGGCCCCCTCCCTCCCTCCCTTTGACAATGTATCTTACTTCCTTTTACTGTATCTATCACATCTTGTTTCCACATCTCTCTCCCAAGGGGCAAGAGGAATCATATTTTTCTTCAGTCATACTCAACGGGGTCAGAGATTTATTTGACATGGCCTAGAAAGTAGAGGCATTTTGTCTTTATGCTTCAATAGCATTGATGCTATGGATACATGCTTGATGGTACATTATGACAACTAGGGTTTGCACTAATACTATGGGTGCACGGTATAGACGGTATTTTCAATATAAAGTATAAATTTGCCCAAAGGTAGAAATTTGGACTGTACTGTCCAATCGCGGTAATTGATGTTGATTATGTATTTGTATCCTCTTCCGTGTGTACTGCTAGTGTGACAGAAATACCCTAATTGTACACTCGCATCACTTTGCTGTTTGTATTAGGGATAACTTGCACACTATTTTGGAAGCGTCCGCTACTTAACGAGGTGTGGCTGGATCGCTAATGTGGCTAAACATGACAAAAGTTCGCTTTGCATCCAGTGCCCACAGCTTAATTCAATTATCGTCTCATCTCCATGGACATGACAGCGACGCTACATTTCTGTAAGTAGCATTATCTCGAAAGCAGGGAGAATACAAGGAGAAAGCCTGGAAGCCATGTTAATTGCTAAGCTATCAAAATGCAGTCAGCTAGGAGGAGGTGGCAATAAGAATAAAAAGGTCAAAAGTATATTAGTAATATAACAAATATTTAAAATATATGAACCATTATTAGTCCCACATTAGAGATATGTTCATGGTTTCAGCAGCAATTGTGTAAGCAGAAAATTAAAAAAAAAAGTACATTAAAAAGTACATTACACAAACGAGATACCTGAAATACTGTCTGTGCATTGAATATTCAGTCCAATCTACGAACAACATTATTTGTTATTTTGAGTGCTGATTATTAATTTTGACTTTTGAGATCTGAGTAATGGATGAATTAGATCACCAAAACAAATGTTAACCTAATTCATGTTTTATCGCTATGTATTTTATCAATTTAGCTACAGGAGTACATTAACCTATTCACAAATAATTAATTTATTAAATTAATCCATCCATCCATTTTCATTAAAAGATATTTGTACCCTTATTTTTATATTGTGATATTTATTGTTACTGTGAAGGGATGCTAATTATAATGTCATGATTTTTGGGCCACATGGCCCAGCCCTAACTGATACCCCTTTTTTGAGTACTTACTGTTATTGAGTATCGATACTTGCAGTTACATATTGCAATTGTGATGAAATTGTGTTTTGTTTTGTTTTTTAATCCCAAAACACAAATATTATGGAAGTTTGGCTCAAATAAAACACTTCTTAGAGTAATTTTATTTATTATTTTAAATTCTAAATGCATCTTTTTATGACACATTTCACTTAAAAGTAGCATGTAGCACAAGGCATTTCAGTTATGTGGTGTCTCAGTCTGAACCTTGGGGGCAATAAACAAATAGACAAAGAGAGATGAGGAAGAATGTACAGTCAGGTAGATATATACAAGTAGGATGACACGATACCACAACAACTGAAGTGGTACTTCATTAAACCACCGCTTACTTTTCTATACACAATGTGCCGCATTACATCCCCGTTGCTGGAGCACAGTTGGCTCGGCTTGGAGTCTTTGAAGTTGGATCGATGTTTTTGTTTTTTTGTTTTTAATGAGAGCTGTAGAGAAGTACAGGATTAGCATCCTAACAGTGCATCCCTAATGACAACTGTGCTGTGTTCCATCCCTTGTTTATGACCTGTATGGAATCATATATTGTCCCCAAATTAAATATAACTGTGTGACAAAAGTTCAGGAATTCTTTCAGCCAGCACTAATTCATTTTTCATTCAATCTGTAAATATTTTTTGTAGAAGTTGATGTTTGTGCATATACCATTTCCTCATGGCATCCTTCTGTCTCATAAGACAATGTAGTTTGCGTTTTTTGTTGTTGTTTTTTTAATTGCCCACTAGGGCTTTAAAGTCCAATACGCAACTGGCAGATTCTATTGCATGTGTTTTGCTTGTGAAGTCACTTTGTGTTCTTGTGGATACCACTTGCAGTCTGCTTTGTCTACGAGTTCTACAATACATCAATCACACTAATATACAACTAGAACACTTAAAAGGTTCCTAGTTCCAATGTGAAAAATCTCTATTCTACATTTTATTCTTTCACGTAGCAACAATCCATATTTGTATTTGCTTACCTTACGAATGCAGTATGCGTTATTTTTATTGTTTGACAGACACAACACAAATACTTGAGCTTATATACTGTATGATACAGCATATTAAAAAACATTAATTTGTAAGTGGAAATGTCCAAAACTTTAAACTACTCAAAGAGAGCAGTCGCTCAAGTATGGGGTCAGTCTTTACAACCACTCAGTCCTCACCCCTTTCACTTTCTATGAATGTAAGTGGAAAGAAAGCAGTGAACATAAATCCACTGAACACTGCTGCGTCCATTAGCCAAGCCACAACAGGAATTCTAACATAAATCTGATCACCCTTATTATCTTATCTGCCATGATCAGACACATTCTTTCACTACCACAACCAATCTCTAGGACCTCCTTGACGCCCATCGATCTCTCTTGCCCTCTCAGAGCGTTCTTTTGGCCTCAACGGCAGATGGAGCCTTGAAGCCAGATCACTGTTCTTTGTTTTGTGGAAGCAGCTATGTGCTCTACTAACTTTTGTTTAGAGAAAGCATTTCCCTGAGAATGTGTCAAGCTTGCAAGGAAGATGCATTCATGCTTGCTAAACCTCATTTGCATTGCAGGCAAACTAAGGTCACAAAACGAGGCCTCAGGAGAGTATGCCCATAAGAGACGATAATCGTAAGCGATGAGTGATGAGAGAGAAATTAGAAGAAAAAAAAAATACGGGCAGAGGTAGAACATCATGCTACATAACTGGTTGCAAGCTATGTCTGCTTGTGGCACTTTTATTGTATAACGATTATTGAACACTTTAGATAGAAAAAAACAGCTAGCACTATTAAATAATGATTAGTTGGTAAAATTCTCCCAAAAGACCTTTAATAGTTAAAGTTTAAAATACCACTGATTGTCAAGTGGTGTGAAATTTGTTCTCTGCGTTTGACCTGTCCCCTAAGGGAGCCACTGAGCTGGTAAAAATATTAACAACACAATGAGAGTACTGTAAAATCTCATGTATAACACACACACACACACACGCACACAAAAATCCCAAATCGAGGGGATGTTATTATACAGAACAAACGAAAACGAAAAAGCAGTACTTAGCACCTTAGTACCTTTGGGTTGTAAAACAACGTAACTCAATATGCTTCACATATTGTCACTAAAATTACATTTAAAAGCAGTCATATAGTTAGAAATAGAGCCCTCAGCTAAAGAGAGAAAGAGAGATTTTCAAAAACATGATTTAAAAAATATTTTTGAAAGATCGGAATCATAAAGGGAAAACAACCGTTTTAATCCAGAATTTAAAAACATTTACAATTTGAGATGTTTTGAATCTTTATTCATTTCATTCACTCTGAAAATAAAGCATACTACAAAATTGTGGGTCTGTATTATACACAAGTACAGAGGGAAAAAAAGCCTTTTAAGGGTTTTAAGGTATTGGGGCGTATTACACATGGGGGACTGCGGAAAATAGGTTTGTCTTCAACAAAAACAACATGTCCACAAGTATATCCATGCCGTACTTCCTCGATGTATATAAGATGTCATGTTACTTTTTTTATGCAATTCCAATCTCAAAAAGTGATAACACCAAACTATTAAATGTAACTTTTATACAACCATTGGTTACCACACATTTAACGATAGAAGTTATTTTGCAGTCAAATAACATGCCAGTAGCTTGTAACATATTAACAGTGGAAACTTTTATATTATCTGACCTTCACACAAGGTTTGCTTAACATGTTGCCGTGCCCATTAGTTGTCAGGTCTGCTGCCTCTTGCCTCTCTGTATGTGTGTGACTCTGTCACAGAGTCACTCGCATCCAGCTCGTATTCATGCACTCGTGCCTTAATCTGAACCTGCGCTTATATTCCTCTCAGAGTTCTTGCAACAGCATCCTCTCCTGTACTCCTGCTTTGTTCACCTCACCTTACCCCTTGCCTGCAAGTACCCTGCACCTGTTCACCTCACTGCACAGCCCTCTCCAGAGTCGACACCCCTGGCCCATTCTACAGCACATTCAATAAATATTCATCACATAAATCTGTCTTCTTTCTATGCCTGCACTTGGGTCCTATTTCTCACAGTGATCCCTAACATTAGGCAACCTGGAAAAAAAAAAGTTCAGTGATGCACTCCAGATGACAGAGATGTGATGTGCAAACAACACCAAAACAAATATTTTCCCAATACAATACTTTTTTATAATGAAAGTGCAATACCTTTGAACAAAATCCTTTGACATTATTATGAGAATAAATAGGCTGCGCTACCACATCAGAATAAAATTCGTACCTTGTTTTTCAGAAATGTTGTCATACAGGTAAACTTTAAAAGCACATGAGCATTTTTAAAGTTTTTGGGACTAGAAGTGCAACAATTAATTGACAACTAATTGATATAATTATTTTGTATATGTTTTTGATGAGCAATTAGTCCTTTCGATACAATTTTTTTACATTTAGAATTGGTAAACGGTATTACATTTATATAGCGCTTTTCCACCTTACAAGGACCTCAAAGCGCTTTGCATTTTGACTACTCATTCACGTATTGATGACGCAGCATCAGGAGCAACTTGGGGTTCAGTATCTTGCTCAGGGATGACTTCGACATGATCACAATGGCCGATCGAACCCACAACCCAGGGTTGCGAGACAGCCACTCTACCACTGATCCACGCCACCCCAAATTGTCCAAATCCTCAGATATTCAGCTTCTCAACAGTAAATATTTTCTCATTTCTGTCAATTTGAAATAATGTCCTTTTTTTAAAATGAAAAAAATGCTTTTGAGTCCAAACTTTTTCCTCTGAGGAGCACAAACAGAAAAATAAAAGAATGCAAGGGCCACTGATTTTATTTTTTACTTTAATTTATCAAGCGCACTAAATCAGTCAAGCAAGTAATTGTACATTGTTTATTAGTAACTGTTTTTTTTTTAAAGAGTGACATGAACAGCTTTCTATAAGGCAAATAGTGTAGTTTTGGGTTTGGTAAGATTTTGGGGTGGTCAGAGACCCTGGACATTGAAACAGTTACTTGAGAAGCATTTATGTGATATGTTCACAATATAGACTTTGACATAGCAGTAATTGGAGGAAAGTAGGAAACCACTTTTGCCTGCAAAATTGAATTATCTTGGCCACAGTGTTAGGAAGAGAAATGCTACTTATTAATTTGTAAATTGTTCATTTGCATCTTTGCATATTTAGAAAAGTGTTACAGTACATTTGCTACCACTAAATTTGTGGTATATATTGATTGGTTTTATTAAACTAATCAATATATACCACTAAATTTGTGGTAATAAAACTAAATTTGTTTAATAAAACCAATCAATATATACCACAAATTTAGTGGTAGCAAATGTCATTTTTTTATTATATGCCCCGCAGGCTGTTTAAAAATAGAAAGCGGGCCATAGTTTGAACACCACTAGAATAATGGAATGAAAATTAAAACATGATTTCTTCATCCAATTCATAGATCAATTTATTTTGAAAATAAAAATAAAAATCATTAGTTGCAGCCCTAAAGTGGACACAAGAGGGAGATGAAAACATAAGAATAAAAAGTTTGTTGTTGTTCACCTTTTAACTGGTTTTGACAGAAGCCCAAGTAGCAAGCCAAACCACCTTCTTTAGGAATGATACTGAGTCACTCAATTAAAATTCTGTGAGCAGAGGCAAGGCTACAGACTTACAACGCAATGGGAGAAGGGGGTAGAGAGGAAAAGTAGGAGGAGAAAGGATAGGAGGACAAAGTAGACAAGAGGAAAAACTATAAACAACTGATGTAAAAAGAAAAACAAGCTTTTTAAGTGCCTGCTGATTTTGACGGTTTTACAAGGTAGAGAAGAGATGACAGATCTCGCCAATACACAAATACACATTTGTGACCAGGCTTTCCTAGGCTACACAAGACCTTTGAACCACTTTACTAACATTCATCACATCTTTGCATGTGAATGTGTCAAAGGATTTTGAGAGGTGAATTTCCGTTTTATTTGAAGAATTAAGCAAGGTTAAGTTTTAAAGTCATTTGTAGTTTAACCCGTCATCCTTTTCCTCCTCAGACTCTTACAGCCATTAATACAATGCAACTCTAACTTGTGCAACTTATGTCTCGCTCTTTTACTAGCTCTCTCACACAGAGACCTTTCCTTACCAGAAGCCGTCACTCTGATGCTCGCCTGCCATGCATAATAATGCAAGCGCTGACATTTGGGAGTGCAGAGAGGACACGCTGACAAATCCACATAATATCTCTGCCATTGCCCCGTGAGGAAGCAGGAAAGTGGCTGGTGCAGTGCACCTGTATACTGGAACAGCAGATGACTGATTAATATAAAGGCAGTCCTAGGGGCAGCATTGATATTTCAGTGTGATAATAAGACACATTTGGCTAAGGTGCCAGCTGCCAGTTACTCAAATTAACCTTCTACAATATGCCACTGCACTTAGGTCAAATCTCTGCAGGCACTTAACAATGCTCCTGTGTTCTCATTTTTCCCAACAAGTTAACGTGGAGCTACATAGAGCAGGAATACAGGCGCTGTCAATGATGGATGACAGCCCGAGAGCACAGTAGCTGTACCTGTCCTTGACGCTCACTTTGGCATTGTGCACACAAGAAGGGCAGTCAAGTTTTACTTGCAAAATATGTCCCGTGATGAAAATTACTCTGTTTTGCAAAATTGTGGGTAATTTTTTAAACTGTGACTCATTTTCACAACATTATGGCTGACAACAGAAATGTGTACCATAATAAAAATCATAGTGTTACAGTCTATGGTATTGAAGTGCCATGATTTATATAGCGCTTTTCCACCTTACAAGGCCCTCAAAGCGCTTTACATTCGACTACCCATTCACCTACTGATGACGCAGCATCAGGAGCAACTGGGGATTCAGTATCTTGCTCAAGGGTACTTCAACATGGTCACAATGGCATGGGATTGAATCCACAACTTCTGAGTTGGGAGACGACCACTCTACCACTGAGCCACGCCGCCCCGATCATTTAACATACTAAATGTAGAACACTTAACAAGGGTAATTAGATTTATGATGGCCAAAACAGTATGCAGTGGAGAATAAGCTTAAGAAGCACTTTACACTACCGCCAACTTGTTTGAAGCAAAGGCACGGCTTTATACCATCCCGCAGGAGAAAGGTGCAGTATTATCTTAGTTTGAGGTTTTAAAAGGTGCTACCACAACAACTCTGTATAATCAAATTTAAAACAAGGATATAACTCGATGATCATGTTGGTGTCTGCTCACATTTGATCTATTACAGTTGTATTTATATTGCATTAATCACTACAGAAATCAGCTGAGCACTGATAAGTTACAAAAGCTGAACCAAAATCACATTGACAACCAGCAATACATTGCTGTAAGTGAGCCCTCTCTCTATTTTGAGCCCTCTCTCTATTTTCTGCTGCCATTGAATTTCTATCAATAAGAATGGGAAATTAAGAGCTGAAGCGCTATTCATATTAAGTCAGTGTCTGTAAGTGTGAGAAGAGTAACAGACGATGAATACCTTACAGCTGTGTTATAATTAATCAACTCAGAAATTGTCCCTGTGGTAATTACTCAGAACGTTATTTTTGTTGCACGGCACTGCATTATATCAAAAAGTTCCGTCCATCCACCCCATGTATTATTTATTTGGATGTTCAGTAAGTATTTGCCACTGTTTGAAATACATAACACGCACCCCGCTAAATCCTTGATTCAATTAACTGATTTTGGTCTGCAAGGGTTTGGGGCCCAGCTAGAGAAAATCTGGTTAGACGTTTTATTCTCAGTTTTATGTAAGACAATGTCACAATTAACCTTATCGTGAATGTGAAGGCGTGACATCAAGAGAAGTCAGTAATCACATCATAAGTCCCATGTCTCTTACAGTTCACAACCTCTATATATCGGCATGAACCGAATCCAGGCAAGTTTTGTTCTGTGAATGGTAAGAAATGATGAACATATGTATAAATTAAATGTATAAATCACAGGGTAAATTACTAATCAACTAATCTCTTCCTGATTATAGACTCCTTACTGCTGTCGTCTTTGCCAATGCAGTGTAGCCACAAAACAAAACAATTACGAATGAAAAATGTCTCGGTAAAGAGTCATGACACTCCATTTAGATCATGCAAATAAAACATATTGTCGCTGTTCTGTGAAAAACACTTATGTACATTTTTGTCATTTTTTTACATTTTTATGTCAAGGGCATGAAACTGAATGCAGATATCCCAAAAATGTATTTAAAAAAAGAAAGAAAAAATGGACATAAATGTTTTTCACAGGACAGCGATGATTTACATAAATTGAAACTAAAGATTTAAAAAAGTATTTATTTGACCATTTCATTAGGTGTCTAAAAAGCAAAAATAACCCACAAAAAAACATATTGATAATTTGGTTCATTTACTGTATACAGTAGTACCTCGGAGTTTGAACATAATTTGTTCCTGCAAAGTGTCCAAAGTACGAATTGTTCAACCCACGAAAACATTTTTCTCCATAGGAAATAATGTAAATGCAATTAATCCATTCCCAAGCTCCAAAACCAGAAAAATCATAATTTCTATTTATGTAATAAAAAATACCTCACCTTTTTTGTTGTGGTGTCATGGCATCAGTGGATGATAAATGCTATGTTAATGTTAGCTTTAGTTCAGTGCTGAGTTTGTGTATTTTACATTGGACATATTGTTAGACTACTAAGTGGTCCTTGCGTGCGTTGTTTAACGTCAGGCACGTGATTGCACAGCTAAGGGGGGTCCTCGCGCCAGTATTTACAGAAGTAGTCACGGTAGTTACAACAGCGCGATAATCTCCTTCTTATTTCCACTGTGGTTTATAGCACTGTTTGTTTTTATTTGCTGCCACTGGCATTGTTGTCTTTGTTTGGGCCCATGGCGAAGAAAATTGTCGTGGAAAAATCAAAATGCACTCGCGAGTATGGACCACCACCACATCTGACTGGAAATGAGCAGTGCATCGTCTCAACTACCGCAACGTGAGCATTCGGCATTACTCGGCTTCGCTCGGCTTCCCTTGGCTACCTGTTTTCAAGGTACGTTCGGCTTAGCTTGCTTTGCTTGGGTGTTCGAACTCCGAAAATTAGTTCAAACTCCGAGGCATTTTTTACTCCGATTTTTTGGTTGAAGTCCGATTTGTACGAGTTCCGAAACGTTCAAACTCCGAGGTTCCACTGTATAACGAAAAACAGAACATGTTGTTTTTTTCTTTTTGCTTAAACAGATGAAACCATTGCTATGCATGATGCAGCTGAACCATCTAACTGGTACAGCAAATTGTATATTTGCATAGTAAGGTACAATTTGAGCAGCAGAAGATGGTTGTTTGAATGTTTGCTTTTTTTCTACTCCAAATAATAATGACGAAAGGACATAACACAGTTGGCTCACTACCTGTAAATCCTCTAAAGTTACAGAGAAAACTTTAATTGGTTGTGGTGTTTTTGTATTCACTTTGTTCAATGAGATGTTTGGACTCACCTCTGATTTTGTCCACTTCTTTGCGATCTTTTCTTCCATCTGTCGTGTACAGTCCAGCAGGTCAAGACCTTGCCTATTCTACAGCATACAAACGCACAAATAGGAGATGCACGTTGTTATCAATGTATTGGTATCACTAGTAGTATTAATACATGAAGTATAGGCAAAGATCTGTGAAACTCAATTATAGAAACGCTCAGTATCAACTGCTGGAACGGCTTCTCAAATAGTTTTATCAGTACAATGAGGCGGGTAAGGTGAAGTTTGAGAGGCAAACATTGAAAAACTCAAACCAAAAGGAATCCATATCACCACTACTGCAATTCTCTCACAGGAATACACAGAAAGAGGATAAAAAAAGATTGAGTGGTTTTAGCATAAATAATACAGCCTTGGGCTGTGAGTGACCCTCTTTGTCTCGCGCCAATCCATATGTTGCCCCGACGGAAGAGAAAGCGTTGCAGCTAATGTGAGCTACTTTGTTTTTCAGAGGCTTAGCCGCAGGCCAGAGGACAACAATGTTTCTACAGCAATGCTACAACACTCCACGATGCTCATTGTTTCTGTGTTATATTGTATATTTCGCTGCTAAAATGTGCGGCTACTTGTACTGGGTCATTTCAACAAAAAACATTTGGTAGAGACGATGTGTCATCATGTTACAAATGCAATTACTGCTGACACAATTTGTGTGTGATACAGGTTGTCTTATAAATTCTCCCAATGTCAATTTATTTTATTTTTTTTACATAACATACAATATTTAACAAACTTCTGTCCCTGATGGATACTTAAGAGTGTAACCCACCTCCCACCCAAAGTCATCTGTGATAGGCTCCAGATAAACACAAGTGTTATGAAGTTCCGGATGGGTTGATTGATAAAATATAGAGGGAATTAATTTATTCAATTTTTTAAGGGTCATAATCATTAAACCTTTATTAATTGTACAGTAGCATTTTAACTTTGACTCAGTGTATAGTAAAACTAGGGCTGCAACTAACAATTATTTTAATAATTGATCTATCAATTACTTTGGCAAGTAATCAATGACTGGTATTTAAAACAGATAAAACATGTTTAATTTTCATCCTTTTATTCAAAAACAGGACCTTATTTCAAAACCAGAGGGCAGAAAATGCACAAACTAATTATGCTGCATTCACTGTTTTGGTCTGTAACAGAAAATAGGCAGAAATATTGATCATTGTTTTCCAGCGTCAAAGCAGATTTTGCTAATTTCTTTAGATTAAACACTTAAGATAGTCATTCTGCTTTTAGAGAGGACGACAGAAATATGAGTATTGATTTTCTATTGTGAGGCTGAAATTCCAAGAATTTAGAAAATTCTAAATTAGACAAGGTCTGCAAGCATTAATCCATCCATCCATTTTCTTAACCGCTTGTCCTCACAGGGGTCGCGGGGGGCGCTGGAGCCTACCCCAGCTGGCTTCAGGCAGTAGGCGGGATACACCCTGAACTGGTTGGCAGCCAATCGCAGGGCACACAGAGACGAACAACCATCCACAATCACAATACAAGCATTAAACGATAACCAAAAATGATTAACAATTAATTTAAAAATCAATTAGTTTATGTTGTTTTGATTTTTGAGGCATTTTCTTTCAGATAACATTGATTAAAATTTTTGGGTCATTTGACTTCAACTGTAGCTCTCTTATGGGTAAAATGTGAAAATGTGAAAATGTGTGTGTGGGGGGGGGTTACTAGTGTTTCACAATGGATTGTGTTTGACCTTAAGTGTTGCACTGTAGTAGACAGGTCTTACATCTGTCTTTTTTCCAAGGGGTCTCTTCGGCGTAAATGCTACTTTAGAAAAAAAGTTAGACACCGCGTGTTCTAGAGTATATTCCACTTTTGGCGATGAAATCACAGCCGTAACAGAAGTATCCTGTGTGCATGGGAAGACTGCAAGGTTGCATGGTGTACTGGTGTTAAAAATGTAGCACTATACAAAAAAGAAATAATGCAATGTGTTTTCGATATTGACGGTTCAGTAGATAGTGGACACAACAGTTCTCCAAAAAGAGGTTAAGTGTGCTTACTTTAAGCTATAGTCACAGTATAACATGGTATAAAAATAATAAATGGCACTTAATAATTTTATTAAATATTCTCCACTGCACAATGTTATTTTGAATTAATGAAAATTCAAAGAATTCTAAGTTCTATGTTTTGTCATCTATGATTGCATTGCTTTTACTGATGTTTTAGGTATGTGCAGTGGTATCGTTTCAGTATCGGTATCAAGATATATTAAAATTTGTTACAATGTTACAAAAACTGGGTTCTATGTATAAGGCAAAGGTGGATACATCCTCGGTCTTCTGTTACTTGCTTTGATGCGGCTATTTTGTGATCGCTGTGTAACAGATGCCACTGATGGTGACTTATAACATTAATGCCGCTATGGCTTGCATTATAAACAGTCAAGTTCCATGTGCATGACTTACCTTCTGCCAGTTGTAAGCGTCATACAGCGTGATAATCTCATGTCCCTGGTGCTCACCCTGCATAGCACACACGACACAGATGATCTTTTCGTCTTGTTTACAGTAGAGGGAGCCTTCCTGCCCATGGTCCGCGCAACGTAGCCTAACTACTGACACAGTGTCCTTCTTCACTGCATCTTTAGCAGCCATGTCCTCCCCCCTATCTTCTGAACTCTCAGCTCCTTGCAAGGGATTCTTGGATCCATGGCCATTCATATCATCACCAGTTGCTGCTTGCCTCAGATCTGCATTTTGTTCATTGTTTGAGTTAAGTCCATTAGCATGTGCCCCCTCCTTTTTATATGGTGCTAGCGGGTGATGTGTACTGGAGCCATGTCTGTCAGCATGCAAACAGCAGAAGGCAAAGGTGCAGGTGTGGCACACTTGCGTGGCCATTTGAGCCTCGTCAGGCTCACATGCATCACATGTTCCATCCATCAGTGGTAGATCCTCCTGGCTCATGACTCCTTCCAAAGGTTCTTCTTTGTGGTCTCTGAATGCAGATAATACACCTGGTGGCAGATGACAACATCTTATTGAAGACAAACGGTGTACTGTAAAGTAGATGACTGGATAATAACCATGGCCTTCTATGTGTGGTTATATTATTTGCGCAGTGGAAAGAAAAGACACTCAAGGCTAATTCCTAACAGAATCGACTGGATGGAGGGAGCAAACAGAAGCAGAAACAGGTTTAACCAAAGCACATGACTTTACAAAGCAGGAAAATCTGCAGTCACGAAACTATTTGAGTGCAAACACACTCACTTTGTTTACTGATTCAGTAGTGCTGGCTGTCTGTGTACTGTAGGTTGATGCCTGAACCCTTGCTTACAAAGACAACACATTGTTTGCAGTATGGAAAAGAAAAAAAAACATGAAACATTCTGTCTTGACAAACATTACAATATAAGGTATTTATCTTTAGATATGTTTGAATTGAATCCCTTTGCGGTAACGCTATATTTCATGATATGAAATTAAGAGTAAAAAGTAAAACCGTTTTAAATTAATAATTAGTTGATGAATAAATCATTTTAATAGATTAATTATATACTCCATTAGAGAAGCTAAATTACAAAATAAATAGAGATAAAACACATGAATTACTTTTATTTCCTGTATACACTATTGCTGCTGAAACAATGCAAATTTCTCCACTGTGGGTCTGGGACTAATTAAGGTTCTTTCTTGTATTGTAATATTGCTGAATGCTATCTTGGTTGACAGTTAAACAGCTGTAAACCCTGTAGTGCACTCACCATTATCAAGCCTTTTTTTGCTCGGTCACGGTAACTCATGGAAGCTGGCTGTGTTGTTTACCTTGTGACGGTCCCACATTGTAACATTGGAAAGTGGAAATGCGCAGCAAGAAACTCTCAGCTTCCGTAAATTGGACAGCAACAAACAGGCAAGTAAGACTACATTTCACATGACACGGAAGCAGGAAGTAGTTCTAGTTTTGGTACGACGAAAACAAAGTCGCTTGTTAGCAATTAGATGTGAATTCTGTTTCCACAAATCTAAACATTTTTGTTGTTTTCAAATTTATAGTTCAATACATTATTTTACAGAAAATATAAGGTCCACCTAGAGTGTATTTAATCTGTGTTTACATGTGCTTGTGGTGGAGGGGGGCAGGGTCACCAAAGTGGGATTTCACAGAGCGTACTATTTAAGGTAAGACCGCCACTGCCATTCCTACTGGCAACATACACACACATCTCGCAGAGGAGGGGGGAAAACTCTTTATTTTAATAGCATTCATACATCATTACATGTGCGTGCGTGATATTCACTGCGTGATATTTACTGCGTGCGTGATACTGCTACCTTACACGAACGCACACGGTACTCGGGAGTGTATTAAGTTTACTTACCGAGCAGTGTTTTCGTGCCCCCACTACGGCGTTTCTGACACGGGATTGATCAAGAGAAGTCACCTGAGGAATTAGCTTTACATCTAGCGACGTAAGAGTATGCGACGGGTTTTAAATTCTATTACTGATCTGTCTCATGAACTTTCTGCTTACAGTGGAAGATTGTAGGGAGTAAAGTTTACTTCCTTGTTTTCCGACTTCCGCGTACGTCACACACGTCACGTAGGCGAGTGATATTAAAAATTCTGTTTAAAAAATACGTCATAACATAATAGCGTGAATAAAAAGAAATCAATTAGAATTTGAGCATAAATTATTATTGTTGATAATTATATTATAATAATGTTGAATACAAAACGTGCTTTACTCCAGATGCTAAATGTTACTGATGAAGACAAAAACAAGCATACCTTAATTTTATTAAGTACTTGTATTCCTACATGTTATGTTGTTATAAATGCAGATTTTATTTTATTTTATTTTATTCTATTTTAGTTTAGTTTAGTTTAGTAAATTAACTGCAAACAGATAATGTACTCTACATGTAAACAGCAAAATATGTGCACTGACATGCACTCAGGTTGAGACCATAATGAGAATGACAAGCATGAAAATGAGCTCGCATAAGACAGTTTCTGAGGATTTAGGGGGAAAAAAACTTGTTTCTGTAAACTGATTGTTGCGGCAGTTCTCCAGATGGCTTGTTCCAGACGATCTTGCAGATAAAAAGTTTGGATGTAGAAATCCTGGGCTGGAGTGTAGTTGTGGTCGGCAATTGTGAGACAGGTTAGATGTACAGTTCTACAGAATTTTCTTAAATTGGCTTATGATATAATGAATATTAAATTCACGAGAGCCTTGATGGACATTGCTGCAGTCAGCATACCAAGCACACGTTCCTTCACAACTTGCGACATCCTTGTGCTGTGTGATAGCACTCCACATCTTAGAATGGCTGTTTTTTTTTAATAGCAGCCTAAGGCACACCTGTGCAATAACCATGCTGTCTAATCAGCATCTTAATATATGCTGCACCCGTTAGGTGGATGAATTATTTTCAGCAAAGGAGAAGCGCTCACATATTATGAACAATATTTGAGAGGAATAGGCATTTGATTTTGCACAAAATCTTACCTCTTTGCGTTCTGCAAAAAAAAATTGAGCGAAAACAAATGTTGTATTCAGTAGCCTACAGTATACTTTTTATGTATATGAAGAGGACATAATATTTGTACTGTCCCCACACCAAATCTACATTATACACTCAAAAAAAAAAGGTGGGTCAAAATTAATCCAACTATCGATCAAAAATGGGCTGATCCTCTACTTTGGTCGATTTGCCCCAACTTTGAGTTAAGAAATGGGTCTTTCAGCGTAAAACAACTCATAAATATTGGTCAGATCCTTTATTTCGGTAAAAAAAGTTTTGTTTTTTTTTATATACAGTAACAACCCAAAAAGTTGGGTCAAATTGACCCATAAAGTGGATTGGTCCATTTTTGATCCATAATTGGGTTACTTTTGACTCAACTGTTTTTAGAGTGTACTTTGTACAAAGCTATGAAAAATAAATGGGCTTTGTTTATCAACCTAGGGAAGCAGGAAATGTTTTGGTTCAATTGGTAGACATAATGTGCATTTTAAAGTAGGTATTAAGTGAAGTTTCCCAATATCATATCTGCTTTCTCCTTCTGTTCTTTTTTCTTCATAGACCAGCCCTGACAGACAATGGAAAAGCAATAGATGTCTAGGTCAACAGAAAGAAGAGACATTCTAGCTGTCCTGTGTGTAGTGCTCCAAAGAGACTGCAGAGCTGATCTTCTTCACACAAGCAGGATTTGGCCAATAATTGTTGTCCTCCCTCTGATTTGAGGGACATGCCATAAACAACCATAAATAATGTTCCAAGAAAGATGAGAGTCTCCATTCCAAGAAGAGAATGGTGGTGTTCTTGCCAAAGAGAAGGGGATTGCTTCCAATGATAGATAGCTACAAGTCAGGTTTTTATGGTGGCTCAACGAAAATACAGTTAGCTGCAAAAATCAAATATTGCTCTGCATGATATATGCTGACGTCATATGATTGCATTCACTTTTCAGCCATTGCCAGTATATGTGAAATATTTTAGGGCTGGAAGAGTAAACAAAAGGTCAGGACCCATCCATCCTTGGTTAATTGATATGAATCCAATTGACATTGGGCAAAAGGAGGCCCATACCTCTTTCATTTGCAAATAAACACAAAGAAAAAAGAAGCAGTGTAATACTCCAAACAAGAAAGAGAGGAGTGTTAGGTTTCATTTGTTTTTGCTAGAAGAATGGATGCAAAACCTGTACTTGCCTTATGCATCATTTTAACTTTGTTTTACTGCTTTTCAGTTCATTTGGTCATCTTTAGATGGGATGTCCTCCAGGACATCTTAGAGTGATTTAGTCCCTTTTTTGGTCCCCAATCGCAATTATATGTTAATTTCCTGGCTATTCATTTTCCTCTTCATCACTTTGTGGATGCTGTTGTTTTTCTCACCTAACTTGTCATAGCTGTCAACTGTAATGCTATCATTATTTTATGAACTTATCTTCACATTTCTGTACTTCATCACCACAAGGAGGTAAAGTAATTTAAAGTCAGCATATCAAATCTGCTGCCTGATTAAGTAGGCCCTACTTTAAGTACCGGCTGGTGAATTTGGTTCTTAATTTATCTGAATACATTAACAATCCCGCCCACAAACAAACAGCACACACATTAATTTTTTAAATGAAAAACGTTGAATGTTTTATTTTCGATGTGTGTATGAGTGCGAGCAGCAGGGGACAAGAGGGACATCTATCATAAAAGGTAGACGGTATATACGTATAAACAGTACTTCCCTAATATTACTGAATGATCATAAAGATGAATCATGATGAATCTAAAAGAAAATGTTGTTTTACGAAGGGAGTATTTTTCTGCGACATGGTTTAAGTTTGACTTTTACTGAATGTGGCTTGTCTGTATGTGCATGCAAACGCCTTTGAAAGGCCCTCGCAACAAGCAGACTGACTTTGCTGTTGTGAGTTAGATTTGATGCACATCATTCAAGTGCCTGCCGTGGGTCTACATGCCCACTCAATTTAGGAAAAATGGCTGAGCAGCGACAATTTTTGGACCAACTCCTAAGCATTTCAGAACCAGAAGTTCAGGCACATTTCATGGAGGTTGATTTCCTAAAGCTCACACATGCTAAAAATACATTGCCTGGTTTTAAGACATACACACAACACACAGACATTGGTCAGTCTGCCTCAGCGTGCTCTCTGGGTGGTCGCAAGGTTGCGCAACGTCACCATGGAGGTGGATTAAAAATGGTACTTCATTTATTTAGCACTTTTCCACCTTACAAGGCCCTCAAAGCTCTTTTAGATTCTACTATTCATGACACAGCATAAGGAGCAACTGGGTGTTCAGTATCTTGTGCAAGGATACTTTGACATGGTCAGAATGGCATGGGATCAAACCCACAACTCCTGGGTTGGGAGACGTCCACTCTACCACTAATCCACACTGCCGCACAAGAAGTAGTTACCCACGGCCTCTGCGCTTCTTGTTTTCATCATAACCGCATAACCCGCCCCCAAACACACTGTTGCTTTGTGATTGGTTCAAACCACCAGTGGTTCGGATCGGTGAAAATCAGCGGCCTTGGTACAAGATGGATACTCGGGGCGGGGGTTTGTGAACTCACAAATACCGTGAGAATTCAGTTTATAGGCAAGGTTAGAAAATGACAATGCTCGCCCCACAAAGTGGGGTTTATCAAAGACTACTTCCAGATTTATGCAGTGGGGAGGATGGAATGACCTGATCTCAACCCCACAGAACACTTGTGGGATGAGCTTTGGAGTGCTGTTCATGCCAGAGTGACCAACACAACCACGTTGTGCAAGAATGGTATGTCACCCCACAGCATTGTGTGACCATGCAGCTGACCAGCGTGAGGTGGCCATTAAAGACTCCAGGATTTTTGGTGCTAAAGAGTAGCTTGACCGACACATATGATGTCTGAGAAAATAAATTATTAATATATTTTTTAAATATAAAATAAAGTGCTGAAGTGGCTAATCTGGGGCTACACAGATTCCTGATGGTGTTATAGCAACCCCAAGTCCCGCTCAAACGCTGTCCCTGGAGGAAGTGCCAGGCTGTCCTGATTGTTTTTATATTTATTAAAAAAAATCCCCCATACAATAGAACAAATACAAGAAAAAACAACAACAAACAAACAAACACAGAATGAAAAACAAAACAAAAACAACAACAGGTGGATTGTCACAAATTTGCACACAAAGAGAAAAAATTTAAATGTAGATACATTTAAACGGACAGCAGCAGAGCTTATAACACTAGTGACTAGTAATCAAATATTTGGTGGTTCATAATTAGCAATTGAGTAGTATCAAAAAGGGTTCCCACACTTATACAAATGTATCTCCTAAATTATTTTTATCAAAACGAATCCGCTCCAGCCTTACATACTGTGTCATTTAATTTAGCCATCTATTGAAGCATGGGGCTTGTGGAGTTTCCCAACTTATTAATGTTAATTTATTGGCTACAACCATACTGATCTTGGGAACCTTTTTTTTTTTGGTGAAAGGGAAAGGTCTCGGTCAAGTCAGAACAACCCAAATATTGCCAGTTTACAATCTGACTGAAACACTATTTTACATTGTTTAGAAAACCAATCAAATATTTCAGATAAAAAAAATTCAGTACAGGGCAAAGTTAAAACAAATGTGCAAGTGAGCCTTCAGCAGTACCACATCTATCACACAAAGGAGACACAGATGTATAACTTTGAATTGAATTAGTCTGTACCTGGGGTTAATAGAACATGTTTGTATGCTAACCAGTCCTTCCTTCCATAACTCTTCTGAAACATCAACACCTAAATCTACAGTACAGGCTTCTCTAAGATAACTGGTATCCACCGGGTTCAAATGTTTCGACTGTGGCTGTAGAAGTAAAAAAAATCATAAAAGCTGCATGATGGTTTGGCTATGAATTCTGGAATATGATCCTGCACAAAATGTCTCATTTGGAGGTAGCGAAAAAAAATGTGAATGGGGAAGATGGTATCTTTCTTGAAGTTCAGAAAAAAGAGAACATTTATTGTTGCAATATGCATCACTTATAGTATTAAGTCCTCTCTCTCTCTCCAATCCTCAAAAACTCTGACCATCAACCCAGGTTTAAACATAAATTGAAACCTTTGGGAAACCAAAGTTTTTTTTTTAAATCTGCGTCAAATTTTTTATGGAACTTTTAAGAATGAAATTGCCAACTGTTTGTTTAATAAGTAATTGACTACAAGAAAAAAGCAATGCTGGAAGGGATGTACCTGAAGCCAATATGGATTTCTAACAGAATCTAACTGTTTAAAATATGTAGATAGAAAATATATAGGAAGGTTTTGAAACAGATATATAAACCTAGGGAGTATAACCATTTTTATGGCATTAATATGACCTATCAATGAAAGAGGCAGCAAATTCCAATTTCTTATATTATTTTTAAGTTTATCTATAGCGTTCAAAAAGTTTAATTTAAATAATTGCTTAGGATTTCTTGAAATGTTCAGTCCAAAATAAGTAAAATGAGTTGTTACTAATCTAAATGGCAAATAATTCAAAAATCCCTGCCTCTTGATTGTCAAATGAATGAATGAATTAAGAAATTAACATTGTGTCTTGTTACTAAAAACACACCAAATAATAATCAATTGCAACAGTATAATAAACAACTTGGCATTAGCAGAAAAATAAACAGGCTTTCCAACTGTAAACTATATTTAAAAAAGAAATGGTCTACCAAACACATATTCCCTTACTTTATGCTACATTGATAACGCTACGAACAATTGTCCAAAATAAATCCATATACACACAAAACCTTTATAGCTCAAACGTTTACAGGGATGTCAAAGAAAATATATATTCATGTGCTTTGGAGGGTTTGTAAAACTTAATGAAATCAAATTTATATTCTGTCTGCCAATAAAACACTTTACTTTGGTGTTCCTGGATATAATGTATTTTAAGCATCTGAAGTTCAATTTAATTATGACATCTTAAAGTTTGACTCAAAACTGTCCATTTCAAATTGATTCTATGTGCTCTAGTTCAGAATCTGTCCCACTCTGTCAATGCAGGTGTTTTTACATGTATTGTGTAAATCAACTCATTACTGTCTGCTTCCCCGAAAAATTGCACTTAATGTGCAATGCCTCTATTCCATCTATGCATTTGAATAGGAAATACGCAAATTAGCTATTTGATCAATTTTAACGATTAAGTCTTCATGACATTATTGGATTGAAAAAGAAAATCAATGTAAAGCAGACCAGAGAAATAAAATAGAACATTAATTTAATGTAATATTTTTTTCCCTTTTTTTTTGACTCAATTTTTTAGGAAGGGACCAAAAGGACAGCACTGCTTCCCCTGACTGCATGTCCTTGGTTTTACCTCTCCACTGATAATCTAAATGAAAAACCTATTCTAAATGTTGCCTCATTAACGATAAATTCTTATTTCAGTAAATGGCTAAGAAGACCTCCTTTGTATGTTTGGATTAGAAGCGAGAGATTTAGTATCCATTTGTTGTAGCTGTACTTGTAAATCAGAATCTTTTCATGTTCTGCACTGCTTCAGTGTCTTGGCATTGACTGCACCATCCCTGCCTATCTTGTTTGATCCTAACTTGCTATCAACCTCTTCCACACACTCTGTGATCAGGGTAACTCTCTTGCACCACTAATTGTAGGGCAGTGATATACAAGGAGCAGTTTTCTGTTTTTATGGTTGACTCTTCTCTCAGAGAGGCAGAAATTGAGTGTCTGGGGATCACCGTACATGATTAGTGGAAATTAAAGATGGTAGCGGGAAGCTTATCTGTGGTCCTCTGGGGTTTAAGATGAAATAAAATCCAATTTAAGTAGAATTTACTGGTCTGGATCATCATAACCACCTGCCTAATATTGTCTAGGTCAACCTATTGGTGCCAAAATAGTTTGAGCCCACTGAGGCATGGACTCCAGATGCGGTGCTGTGGTATTTGGCATCAAGACAGAAATTTAATTGATGGGGCTGCCATGGAACAGACTTGTACTGAGCTGCCCAGCTTGTAGAGATCTGTGTGTCCAGTAGCCTACAGGGTGTACCTTGCCTCTCGCCCAAAGTCAGCTGACATAAGCTCCGACTCACTTGCAACCCTATTGAAGACAAGTGGCAAAGAGGTTGGATGGATGGATAGCAATATAGCAAATATATAATTAACGTAAAAATTCTAAACAGTATAACCTCAGTATTTCCAACTGTCATGCACAAAAAGATTTGTGTTTTACAGTAATGACATTCAGTGTTTTTCCCGTGATGCCTTTAAGCAGCCCCCTAAATGTGGTCAATACTCCTCTCTCCTCCCTGAGGTGTGGCATCCTGGCAATGGTAGTAATAAAAATGAACTGGTTTGGTTTGATTTCCTTTCATCGCATTAACCAGAAAAATTTCATGTAACTATAAAATTATATAATTGTATTACTTAGCGCCATCTAGTGGTGAACTAAGTATTGATTTATTTTAAAAACCCACGATGTACAAAATGTACAATAATTTGCAAAACAAATATGTTCTATTACAGCAACATATATATATATTTTTAAATATAATCACAGGTCGATGAATTGCTAATTATATTACATAGGTCACATACCACCTTATAGAAAGCTGACCATCTTTCTGCTATGGATACCCCGAAGAGAAGAACTTGGCAAATGTAGGTGCTTGCAGTTATTGTCAGACACAATGGGTTGACCGACGCTTAACTTCCACAGCTCGGTCCTGCAGGTGGTTGTCGCCAGAGTGGGGCACTTCCGTCTCTTATCGCTTCTTGTCGTTGACACACAGACCCCCACATTTTCGGCGCGTGCCCACCTTTTCAGCCTCGATAATGTGGATTGAGCACCAACTGAAACAGGTTTTCGTCCGTCGATCGGGGTGAGTTCAGACAGTACTTCTCAGTCCGTGTGTTATTACGAGGCTTCGCATAATAAAACACACGCAGAAAATGTGGACACTCGCTGAAAATAAGAGCATCCGTTAACGACGGGAAGCGACGAGAGATGGAAGTGCCCAGCTCTGGTCATCACTGAGTCTCATTATTCAGGCTCCTGCTGCTTGTTTCCCTCTGCTTTGTTCTCGCTATCTTTTGGTAGCTTCTCCTGGCAGATGCTTTAGTTAGCCGCTCCTGGGAGTTTTTGCTAGCCACTCTTGCTTGCCGCTCTCACTGCTCCTCCTCGTTGGTCGTTCATTACAAATAATAATTGGTGGTAGGCTTTCAAAGTGTGTTCTCTCTGAGGCCCCATAGTTCGCGTGCTTCAAAATGGTTGCATTCTATTAGTTCACCACTAGATGGTACAAATAATACACACTGTCTCTTTAAAGAGTCTGATTGTTTTTGGCCCTAGTAGACGTTTGAAATGAATTACTAGCTAAAAAAAAATACATTGCATCAAATATGAATAATCTACATTGCATTAGTAATGCAGTCATTGCTACAAAAAAATGAACTGCAAAAACCAAATGTAAAGATCCTTAAAAAGGTGATGTGATTTTTTTTTGTATTGTTGAACTATTGTAGGACAGAAATGTTCATGAACACCAGTTTCCTTGCTTTTCTTTTCTCTTTTAACTCAAGTAATGGGTTGACAGTAGGCATATGTCCAATGCAGATTGCATGTTGAATGGAAAAAAGATGAGGGGAAAAACCAATTAGGCTCCAATCAGGGACCAGTTCCAGTTGTTTACTTCTAAGAGATTCAAAGTTATTGTGACCGTCACATTAATATACAGGTAGTATTCATGTCATCATTTCTGCTGGGCTGTTTCACACATTATCATATTTCATTCTCACCTAACCTTCAAGCACAATCAAAGTTAGTTCATGAGAAATAACAGGCAGACACGTTTGAGGACATAATTGACGAATGACGAGTTTGTGTTGACATAAAAATGAATGACCTCATGATTGGCTTCAGTTGAGATTATGATAACCGCAGTAAAATGTGAATCGTACTCGTTGGTGTCTGCAGTAAAAGCTTTATTTTGTAGTTTTACAATATATAGTAATTGATCAGTTTTGTAGGATTAAGGTATGCAAAATCAAATGATGCGGTGACAGGGAGTCTGCTTTATAGTCGTGTCTCGTGGCTCTATTTTTGTCAGCTTTTCAAATATTGAGTTCCTACCCAGTGAAACTTAAAAAGAATATGCTCATGATCTCCTTGAGCGTTTTTTTTTGTTTTTGTTTTGTTTTATTCATTTTTTTCCTTTCGGACACATTATTACAGGTTACATCGATTACATAACATCATCCGAAAGAAGGGCTGACGGGTAGAAGCCATGGCTTATTAGTAACCCGTCCCCATTGATTCTTACTATACGCATCAATCATATATATTGATTATGACAGTCATTGATTCAAATCGTTATCAATCCCAGACTTAAGTCTGCACAGATGCGTCCTTCCTCGACAGATGCGTCCTTGATTATCATACTTGTTTGGAAAAGAAATGGTAAACATATTCCCCCCAAAAAAACACACAAAGATAAACCTCTTTATTTTAGCATGGAAGATAACATGTCCAATGGCCAAAAAGCTGGCAGTGAACTGAAGGTAACATGCACCTGTCAGTCAAAAGTTGGCAGCATTTGCCTTATTTCTCTCCTTAATACGGGGGAAGATGAGCGACTGAAATGCATTTGGCTCCATAACTGAGGTAATTAGAGATTTAAAGGGGGTTACATTTACTTAGTATTTACTCATGCAACATTTTCTAAAAAAAAAAGGAGAATCTTTGGCTCATGTGTTACTGATATCACAGCATAGAGGAGAGAACACAAGTGAAAATTAAAAACAGAAAAAAATGGGAGAACAGCTTTGAAAGGCAAGAACAGGTTTAGCAAAAGGGTCGGGTGGTTGTGTGGAGGAGCCAGTAAGGTGCTGAGTGAAAAGATCGAGATAGAATTCCATCTCCACAGATGAGAAAGCAGTCTGCAAGCAAACAAAAGGATGAAAAGATGACCTGCAGCGTTTTTCCCGATTGACAGTTGGACAGGCTGCCATCTTCCTGCAGCCCCTCCCTCTCGCCCTCTATCCTATACTGTGAATCTCCACTGTCAACTCTTAAAGCAATGATTGGCCTGCCAGAGGGCGAACACAGTGCTGTGTCAGCAAACATTAATGGAAAACTACCTGTCAAAGCAGGTGGGGGGGGGGGGGTGCTATGAAAAGCATAGGATGAAAAGGAAAGGGTAGATGAAGAACAAAGGAAGGGCAAATCATTACAAAAAAATTAATTTAATGACTGCTAAAATGCTCAATAATTTGGTTGCCATCGTGACCCAGTGTTTTTGTGTATGTGTGCACGCGCGTGTATGTGTGCATGCCTTGCAGTCTGCCACTCTTTGTCCCCTGTCTCTGAATGAATTCAAGACTAGTCACAGTGAAAGCAGATTATGAGATTAAGTGGTGTGGTTCAGGGAAAAACAAAAGCTAGTACAGTGGTTGAACGTAGGCAGCAAGTGGAAGGATGCCGCAACAGAGCCTTTCGGTGTCATTCCTATGTACAATCGCACTGTATTAACGCAAAAGGTCATGCAACTGTGTGACGTGTTACCAGACATAATAGAGAAAAGTTCAAATGACTTTGCTCACGATGAGGGAGAGCAGAGAATTGGATCTCAAAATCATTAGCATGGGCTTTGGTTGCGGAATAACCTGCAGAGAATCACAACGACTGCTTTTATCTCTCACCGAGTTGCAATCCTTTTCAAAATTGCCTTGCAAATACACCGCTTAATCCCAAAGGATTAACTTGTATTTGCATGCATGTGTAGCTCCCTGAGGAAGAATTTGTTAACAAATGTAAATATGGAATCAGGATTTCAATCATTGGAGGGACACATATCATCCTTTTAACTACCCTCACATATTCCGTCATTCCTGTTCGTCTTTCTTCCTTCTCGAGTTCCCACTGTATGTTTTGAAACAAGATCTCGTTGCCTCAAAAAGAATTGGGTCCCTTCCACAACACTCAACACATGGCAACAGATGTGTGGCAGTAAGTGTGAAGGGGGAAAGCACAGGGGCAATTAGAAGGAGGCAGACGAATGGAATGAGATGGAGAGAGAAAAGGAAATAGTGGGAAAATACAAAGAGACAAATGGGGGAACGGGTAGAGGAGGGGAGGGATCACTGGGAAGAATGAAAGGTGCGAGGGGGAGGGGAGAGAAATGAAGAAGAGTTAGGAGGTTCTCAAACACTTTGCACAGCAGATGCCACATTCTGTCCGGCGCAATGATATGTGGGCCGCCTCTATTTATACTTTCTCTGTGTCACGTTAGGGCAAGCACACAAGTCCGGAATTGTGCTTTTGCACTTTTACAGCTCAACACAATGGCTGCCTACAGACATGTGACAAATTTAAGAAGAATCAAAATAAACACTTTAAGTAAAACTGCACCATGAGCCATGAATACTTAGATTCCCAACTATATCTAATGATACTAATAAGTAATATACAGTCAAGTATAATAGTACATATATGAATTAGAATATAAATAGCCTCTATAACTCAGTGTTGCAGTGACACTAGAATTTACTGCTTTTAAAGAATGACTGGCCAAACTGGCAGATTATACCTCGGAGAGAGCAGTGAAAATGATCAGACAGTGCCTTTTGAATCACCCTAGTTCCTGGAAATAACATCCAAAAGTGGAACACGATTGTCTCTTTAATGATGACAACCAATAGGAAAGCAAAACTCAAGTCTTATCATGTTTATTTTGGTATTCATCATGTGTCTTTTACTTGCAGAAAGAAATGCTTGACAGAGCTAAAAACAAGCAAGGTGTTCATGTCCGTACTCTTTGTACTCTATCTACTTTTTGTGTTATCTGGCATTGTTAAGCACAATTCCATGAAATATGTAGTTTTTGTCACCCAATCATTCAGAGGCAGATCTGAGAAAAAAAGTCTCTGCACAGCTATCACTGTCACAAACCAAGAGCTGCTGCAGTATAACACATGCACAACAGTGCTTCTTAGTTATTTTCTCTAACTTTTTCCACCTTATAGGAATAACAACTCCCCCATCACCAAAAAACAACTCTCCAATAATAAATAGTAAGGATGGGCATGTACCGATACTGGGTATCGGTATCAGGCCGATACCACTCGTGACACCTTTTGTGGCCGATCAGGAACAAGAAATCATAAATAAAAAAATGTAAAATAGCCATTAATTTCACGATATTTTAAGGAAAAATGCTATATTGGGATACATAGGATGTTATATGCCATTGTTTTTGGGGGGGAAATTGCATGTATCAAAGGTACTAATGGTGTCGGTATGTGGTATCGGTATCGGTGACTACTCAAGAGTTGAATACCCATACTGGTATCAGTCTGAAAACAGTGGTATCGAACATCCCGAATAAACACTATCATTTGTCTAATTTATTTTTTATAATTACACATCTGCATAAGATGGCATCCTTATTAAGTTAAAGAAAACAAAAAGAAAAATAAATAAATATAGATCTACTGACAACAAGGATTAACTTTATTTGTTTTTCAATATGTAACAGAAAAAATGCACCAATCCACTGGATCACATTGCCCTTACTCCACCCCGGGGGAAGAGGGGGGGGGGGTCCGCGGAGGCCCGCCCCACTATTTGAGCAGCACGGAGCTAGATACTCATTTCTATTTGACCTTGGATTCTACAACCAAAGTCACCAGCTATAGCTCAAGGAAGATGTGGCATTTTACAGCGAGGGATAAATTGCATCCAGGTGCAAAATAGGAAAATTGGAGGCAATCCACAAAGTGTCACCTTTGAAATCATGAGAAATGAAAAGCTAAACCTTGTCTTTCATAATTATGTGTGTCTGGGAGATGGACAAATCTTAAATGGGACACTCAGTGAGCTGCCTGCTGCTCTTGTCATAGAGGATAAAAAGTGAAATCAAACCTATATTGAATATATGTGCAAAGTAGTGATTAAACACTGCAACTGTCAAAAGCACAGCACATGGGGAGATTTGTGAATATTTCTGAGGGAGCATTGGCGAAAACAACAACAACACTTCTTCCTGTTCTTTGAAGTCACCCTTTGCTCTTTCTCACCCATGCTGCACTCCCCCTTGTGCTGTCCATCAGCAGGCCATAAATCTACACTCTCATCTGCTGCTGTGCCTCTGAAGTTCAAGAATGTCATTATGGTATTTGGGGCCGTGTGAATTATGGGAACACCTGGAATGGATAAAGGGGTGCAGCACTAGTGAAAAGGGAGGTGTTACCGGGCATCGTTAAACCTATGAAAAGCAACATGCTGACATCCCGCTAGCCAGATGGATTAGTCAGAGGTTAACTATCTTGGAACTCCTAATTAAAACTGGAAACGCAGATTACAAGACTGGTCTTGCAATACATGCTTGCATGCCAAGTAGCAACTTCATATGGGGGAAAAGTGCAGAGAATTTAAGCCTGCTGCTAGGGAGTGAGTTTGTTTTTAAAGGCTGGGGGGTAATAAAAACACAACATGGCTGGGGTCAGTGTCTGACCTGACTCTTTCAGTTTTGCACAACATGTTTGGCATGCCCAACCGTCCCCGTCTCTATATAAGTTGCGACAACATTGTGTTTGTTTGTCTGTCACCGAGGGACACATTCATGGCCCGTTTTTCTTTCAGTATGTTGTGCACGTGTAGGGCATTATAGTGACAGTTAATGGTGATGTGTCCATTGAGTCTGCTGAGTAAAAAAATACTGAGTTCTCACATTTAACTTAAAACGAATAAATATTGTTTTATTTGATGCAATGTTAAACAGTTTTTAGGAACATTTTCAATTAAATATTCACATTATTTTAACTCTTTGACTGCCAAAAACGTTAAAGGAGTGCCATAGACGTTAAAAGACGTTCACTTTGTTTTTTTTTTGTTTTTTTTGGGAAACGGGTGGAGGAAAGCCTTGGCCAGCTGTGCTGAAAGTATCAAGCAGATCTAGTTAGTATAATGCCTATTTTTGGCCCCTAGATGGCAGCGATGACTCTCTTTGGACAAGATTGGGTAGGCGTCAGTAGAAGACGTGAGGCGGAGCTAGAGTGTTGAGGGGAGAATGACTGAGGAAGCGAAAATGGCGACCGGTTGCAAGCAGCTCACGCTTGAGCATTTTTTTCAAAGACAAAAAGCATCGACCAATGCTAAAGAGCACATTGATGACGACGATGATGATGATGGTGACTCCGAGGTTGAATCGGACGACGAGTCCAATGCATAATCATCGGAGGAGTGGGTACAGTCTGATCACGGAGAAGACACTGGTTCTGGACTACGATGCCACCATGAATGGAGTGGATACGATGGATCAGAACATCTCTTACCACCCGGTATAGGAACAGAAGGACACGTAACACCACCGTAACGTCACCGTATCATGATCCTGAGAGTAGACTTGATGGCAACATGGCCAAACACACACTGCAGTATATTCTTGCTATTCCCCGGAAAAAAAAGCCAGCAAGAAAGTGTAGCGTCTGCACGCGAAGGGGCAATCGCAGTGAAACTAATCTGTTGTGCAAATCCTGCTGCGTCCCCTTGCATGCAGGGGAGTGTTACAAAAAGAAAAACTGTATTTGAAACATCCACACAATTGTAAATAGTACCACGGTTGCACACATTTGTAAATAGTTTGCCAAATTGTTTTGTCAAATTGTTACACTGTTGAATGTAAATAAACGTATTTTGCTATCAAAAAACCCTTTTTCATTGTTGGTGGTAGTGTTTTACAGAAGTAAAGCACTGTTTAGGTGTTTGTGGCATCATTCATGGAAAAAAAAAGGTGTCAAATTCATTAGAGTGCATGAAATAATATCGTTTCACAAAAAGCTTGATTTCTCCGTATTTTGTTTCAAAACAGAGCATTTGGGTGAAACTAACCATTTTCTATTGTTGATTACTGAAAAACGGAATAAGGTAGAAACAAACTTTTTTTTTCTGATGAAAGATGAGAGTCCAATCTTTGATTTGGTAGAATGTGTGTTTCCATAGTCCAAACACAAAATTTTCTGTGGACCTTGAAAGATCAGTCAAAATGCTTAAATCGGCTGGCACCCACGGCATCCCTTTTCTGAAAACGTCTGGCAGTCAAAGAGTTAATTCTTTTGATGTTGCCTTTGCCAGCGCAGTAAATTCTGTAGAGTAATTTTTACTCTTTAAATAGAGTAAAATATACATCATCCATCTTCCTCACAAGTGTCACGCCTATTCCAGCTGGCTTCGGGCAGTAGGGTACAACCTAAAATGGTTGCCAGCCAATCACAGAAGCTTACAGCACCTGGTATTGCCAGGCGGTCTCCCATCCAAGTACTAAACAGGTTCAACCCTGCTTAGCTTCCGAGATCGGGTGTTCTCAGGGTAGTATGGCCGTAAGCTCTATTTAGAGTCAATTTTACTCAAAGTATTTTTAGTGTGTATGAGAATGAAAACAAACTAAAAGTAAATTTTGCAAGCAGAGATTTTCACTAAATTTTACAATTTTTTTTCTTTAAACTGTCTTGGAGTTATGGAGATTCCAGCTGACATGAGCGATATACTAACACACAGCAGGAGCTGTGTTGCTCAGGGAGTAGATTGGCTGTTACGGTGTCACCCAACCTGAAGTTTGTTCCTCAATCATTGAATGACTTTTTTTTTTCAAGTCTCTTGCAAGTGTAAATTTTACTTTATTTAGAGTGGGACCAAATCGGCTCAGTTTAGAGTAAAATTTACTTTACAGAATTTACTGTACTTACTTCCAAAATACTGGCATAGCTCTCAGCAAACAGTTGTTTCTCATCTTAATTTTGAATCTTAACTCAAAGAAAGAAAAGAAACAGCTGAAGCGATTCAAATATCGCTTCCATACCAAATTCAGTGACTATTTTTACATGCAGGCAATAACCCTTTTAAAACCCAAATATTAGCAATATTCGAGTTTTGTAAGGTCATGTAAACACGCGCAATAACCCGAATAAGACCCCTGGGTTGCATCACCGGAATTCTTGCTCATATAAACGCATTTGGAATACCTCGATCAAATGGGGCATTGTTTTTTGCTGTGCGCATGCTGGTTATTTTCTTCTTCGTCATCTTGTCTTCTTCTTCGCTTATTTGATTTGCAAGGAATCTTGGTCTATGTAGTCACGGCTTGCATGCGTGGCTCCATCCTACTCCCTTGAATACATTGATTTCTCCGCTGCGTTTTCACATTATTTTGTGTCTCTACGGCAAAAACGCCACAGCTTGTGCCTGTATACACACACAGTAAATACAAGTAGGCCTATAAAAGTCCGTGCTTCTGGCCTGCAACCAACCGGAATTACTCAAGCAGGTAACATCATCAAAGATAACGCTCGCAACAAAGAACCATACTGCTGGAACGAGGAGGAAACCGACTACTATATTTATTAGCGTGGTGAGTAACATAAATATAATGTCTGCCAATGAACGTATAGTAAGTTAAAAGCGGAAAATTACATTTTTTACTTAATTACGTTTTCCTTGCATCGCGGTCCGAACGGGATATTCCAATCGAGTCCAAATGAGCATGTAAACGGGATTAACTCTGTCCACCACACATGTAAACGTGTTGCCTCAAACCAGAATTCTGACCTTAACCCGAATATTGACTGCATTAATTCATTGAAGCAAGCTTTCTGGATCACAATCATGCTGGGCAAAAGGAGTATTCCCCTTGCCGTTTCTAGAAATGAGGAACCATGTCCAAATTGAACAATTAAAATTCAAGAAGTGACAGGTCTTTGCCAGCAACTGATTTGTTTAATTAATGGATGTAATTAAGTTGTATCCCAACCATTCACAAACCAAAAAGCATTCAATACTAACAGCGTTTCTTGAGGAAAATGTCTGGAATGAAGCCATACAGATGACAAGCTCTATGTTATCAAATAAAAAGAAGTGCCCATCAGAGTTATTTGTCAACACACGATACTTTCTCCATATTGCCTTCCAAAACGCACGCACACACAGACACACACACACACACAGACACACACACACACAGACGCACACACACACACACACACACACACAGACACACACACGCACACAGACGCACACACACACACACACACACACACACACACACACACACACACACACACACGCACACACAGAGTGAGTGAATGTAGTTTTTCATTTCCCACTAGTTGGCCATGAATTTTGCCATGTACTTCAAACCCCAGGTGTTCGATAAAACTCTGTCATATCCCCTTTTAAGATAAATTATATTATACGAGGCAGTTTCAAATTGGAAAAAACAACAACAAATGAAACTGATGACAGCAGAAAAAAATTATTGCTTATATGGGAGACATTGCTGCATTACAAAGGCACATTTGGGAATGACAAAATAAATACATTAGTCATTCAACAAAACTGATTTTCTAGACGTCTTTGGAGCTTCCCAAAAGGTTTAGCAACTATCTCCAGCCAAATAATGTTTGCACGATATACAGTAAATATGTACACAGGACTAACAGACATGACCAAATATAATAAAAATGAATGAAAATTAAATCAGGAAAGGATATAGTGTTATCTTTTTGAATGCTCACTTCCTGAATAGATACAGATGTTCTCTCTGTGTAATGAGATGATATTACAGTCACCTCAAGGATTTAGGTTAGGAAGTGGGTCACTGTACTTACTCTGGTTTGCTTTTGTTTAAAGTACTGCTAGGTTGTGATAAAACGCCAGACTTACCCTGCAGGTGTGTCATAATAGCTGGGACTGTCTGTGAGAGAAGTCTGGTTGACTTCCTTTTTAAGACAAGTCAGTAAAGCGTGTGACAGCATGTATGTGCTTCTCTTCACAAGTGGGGGAAGTCACAAGACCTGAAGTCCTCTATTGTGTATGGAAAAAGACTTCACAAAGGACCAAGTGTGTCTCAAACCACATGACCACTGCTATTATCTCTACAAGAGAATTAACCATTGCTCTGTAGATTTGCTAATACTGGGCGGCAAGAAAAATCACTCTTAGTGAGGCTCACTGAAAGTTTTAGCTGGATTTTAGCTTTGCAAAAACATGCCGCCAAAGTCACCATTCTCACTGGGAGCCATAAATTAATCACGTTTTTTATGTTTTAAATTGATTGTACATTAAAAATTCAACATAAAACTGGTAATATTCAAGGCCCTATTTTTGCACCCACCCAACTGTGCACTTTTTCTTTTTCTTTTTCCATTTTAGTAGATTGGGCGCAGTTAGACATATGTATTTGCGTCATTGTGGGCGTTAACAATATCAACTTGATTCCCAGCCTGTCAAAGCGGCCCCTCTCATGCTATCTAAATTCAGCGCAGGTGAGGATAACAGACTCACAGTTTATGAGGAATGCAAGAAAATCACTAATTGTGGATGATGTTGTTCGTACTTGGGGACCGCCATCGATCCTCAATCATATATGTGTGTGTGTGAGAAAAACTCTTAATTCAGATCATTTAGCTCATTTGCGAAGATGACCTGTGTGATAGTTGAAAGAAGTTCTACAATTATTGTTGTTGGGTCTTCCATTTCACCAATGTGTGCATAAAAGAATAGGATTCGGCTTCTGTCATGTTAGTTATTGCTTTGAAGTCTTGACTTTGGTATTTGGACTGTCACCACTTTGTTTTATGTTGCGTCAAAAGTGGTGAGGAGGAGTGAAAGTTGGAGCGATGGACACGATGCAAAGCTTAAAAAAAAGTTGTTTAAAGTTTTAGGATGGTGACGGTGGCAACACCCAGTGTTTTATTTTCTCTGACTCAAAATGGGACCATCATTTTCAAAGGGCCTTGATATTTTCTGAGGTAATGAATCACTTCAGAACGAGAAGGATTTTCTCGCCAACTTGTTGACCTTTAGAAACAAAGTGTCTCTGTTGTTTTCCTCTCCATGCTCGTAGGCTACAGCCACTCTGCTTTTTGCACTCAAGCCAAAGCTGAATATCCATCCACTCACATCAGCTTCATTAAGCCATATTTGCATTATCGTGCCACAATTATGACAGATTGCCCCCAGCCTTCTGTATTCTGCACTCGGTGGTCTCATCTCACCATCAGCATGGCATGTCAAACCTTATTCAAATGACAATGAAGCCACGGAGTCAGCCATAAGCCCCCAATTGTTAGCCTCGGGTGAGCTGTTGCATTATCCCACAGATACTGAGGGAGAGAGGCTAGCACCTGGATCCGACCCAAAATAGCTACCTTGAATGCCTGTCCTCATCCCTGCATGCTCGAGTGCCCTTCATTCCTCTCTCTGTACTCTTTGTCATCTATCTACTTAACTGATTGACTATTTTGGCATCTTCCCGCAGCTTCAGTCAATCTGGTGTGGAAGTACAACATTGCTGAGTGCGGAAAGTCGCACTGCTTGTGCAATACAACAGACTATTATGGTGTCAGAAACACACAATTTACATACAAATGACCAAATTACAGAGTTCCTGCACTGTCAATGGATGCAATAATTCAAGAGCACCACCTTGGATAGGTTACACTCTGAAGCCAGCAGAGCAAGGGAAGCAGCAAGGGATCAAGTTCGCCCGGAGGAATGTGCTTTTTCAGCAGGGTCGAAGAATTTTGTCATCACACGTCCTCTTGCCCTTCTATGTATTGATTCTCTCTGCACTCCAGGCATGTCTGGCACAAAGCCTGTATGACTTTGTCACAGCAAACTGAGCAAATCACAAAAGCCTAAAACTCTGTCAAACAAGCACTTTAAGGTCCATTTACACTACAAGTCTCAGTGCGTAATTCTAATTTAGTGCCTATTTCTGACTTTGTTTTTAAATATATTTTTTTAAGCCTGTCCATTTACAGCATTAATCCACGAGTTGGTCTGTGCACCTCCAATGTACCATATTTAGATCATATTCAGTGTGTACAAGTACCACAAGTTGTGTGTGGGTTCTACGTGAAAGAATCAGTGAATTCATTATAATTAAAACACATTTAAAACATCAACTACAATCAAATTGAATGAAAATTTCTTAACAGACGCCAAGAAAATGAAGGGAAATTTAAAATACAGTCACAGTAGATTTTTTTTCTCCAAATAATGTACAGTATATTTGTATTTAATCTTTAAGAACTGTTTGTTTTTAGATAACATTTAACAATAATTTAAATGGAACCTGTAATTTTATTTCAGCAGAGTGTTAGATAGATAGATACTGTAGATAGATAGATAGATAGATAGATAGATAGATAGATAGATAGATAGATAGATAGATAGATAGATAGATAGATAGATAGATGGATGGATGGATGGATGGATGGATGGATGGATGGATGGATGGATAGATAGATAGATAGATAGATAGATAGATAGATAGATAGATAGATAGATAGATAGATAGATAGATAGATAGATAGATAGATAGAAAGATAGATAGATAGATAGATAGATAGATAGATAGATAGATAGATAGATAGATAGATAGATAGATACCATTTAACAAGGACCAACTACTCCCATTAAGGCCTTATTGATTTTGTTTGATTTTTAGCAAGCTCCTCATTTAGCTTCAGGATTGACTGATGCACAAAGGACTGTTTGAGCTTGACCCTGTTACAGTGTGGCACATGACCGGCGCCCGGATGGGAGAAGCACATATTCATTGCTTGGAGCAGGGCTGGGATCAAAGACATTAAATATCCTTTTTTAGAAATAAAAGCTCTACCATTTTTTATGAACACTTTTAAACTAATGTATTTTAACATAATACCAGATTATAATAATGTAACGACATTTTTACATGATTTTTTAAATTTAGTTTTTATTTCATTGCTGATTGTTGGGAGGAATCGCACAGTAACTACTGCCTTATAATGAAGTGTGAGGTAACATTTAAAGTTACCCAACATGGTATACCTTGTCCTATAAAAGTCAACCACAGAGATTAGTTTTCAGGAATAATAGATTTATCCAATATTCTAATTTTAATATTTTATTTCCAGCCAACTAATCCATCCCAAATGACTATTTTGGTGGAAGTTACCATTCCATGGCTCATATTTTCTCAGAAATGACTACATCACACAATTTCTGAAATGGGCAGGTGCAGCTCTTTACACCAATTCTGCAGTGAAATGTGGTAGGAAGAAGTATAGTGAAAAAGAAAACTCATGAGTCATTTCCATAAGCGCACTAATTCTCATTTACATAGAGATGAACCTAATGCAAATGAGCATGCTCTAAGTGGCACTCTTGTTGTAGCAAGGCAGCAAAACATGGAAATACCAACACCTAAGCATGTCAATCAATTGTCATGAAGCGCAAAACTGGTTGCTCGAATAAGTACTATAATCTTACCGTACTTACTATGAAGCTAATTTCACATTCTGCGAATGCAAACAACCACATACTAAACAACAACAACAAAGCAATAGTTTTATTTCCCTTGGCAACAAACTGCTTTATTTGCATTCTCAGTGGTATGTGTCAATGCCCGGTTGTGTGTTCATTTTGGCGGAATTTACTTCTTAATTGTTTAATAAATAATTGTTTTATACAAATTTCAAAATTTCCCATATGTGTCTGTGACTTATTCTGAATGTTGCTGTATTGCAACGTAACAGTGCACCTAGTTTAGATAATGCCGCCCTTGCACTAAGTTTCTGGCACCTAGACTGGGCAACGATCCGCCATTTTCGAGGATTAAACCGAAACAAATCTTTTTTTCTTTTTCTTTTTGCACTTTAAATAGACTGACTCATTGATTGATATCATGTCAAAGGCAACATCTGAGCACTATTAGCTAAGTTTACACAGGCTGGGCAATTTGAATGCTGGAGGGGGGCACACATTTTCGGCAGTGCTACTGGAGGGCACGTAGGACCACATTCTTCGTAACCAGATGTTTGACAAAAATGCTACTTTAAATATGGACAAAATACATTTTTAATATATTTCATCTTTGACACACTTGCATTGTATTGCATGTATAAAAGACCCATTATTGTAACCAACCCAATAAGAAAGGGTTTAAAGCAAACAACAAAATATTTTTCTCGCAAATGTGCGAGTGCATTTGTCTTAAATTTGTGAATTTCTTTCTCTTTAAAATTGCCCACTTTAAAAAGTCACAAATGTGCGACTTCAATTCATGTAAATTTGTGATTTTTTCTTGCAAATTTTCCACTTTATAATTTCACAAATTTGTGAGTTTATTTCTCATAAATTTGTGAGTTTTCGCTTGCAAATTTGCGACTTTATAATGTCGCAAATATTCAAGCTTTTTTCTCATAAATTTGTGAGATTTTTCTCAGAATATTACACCCTCTCTAAAAAAATTAATAAATATTTATACGTGACCCTAATACGCCGTCGTATTTTTGTACTCTCTTGCTTGTGGAAATAAATACAGTTTTTCCAGTATATAATTCTTCATATCAAAGCATTTACTTTATGTAAAAAAAAGGTTATATATTGTGACACTATTTTCCTTATGTGAAAAAGTGCAAATGTTTACATCCAATTAAATAAAAATGTCAACATTCTGCATGACATTTTGGAGACAGGCTTTGCAGGCTGAAGCATAACAAATAGGATGGAATTATATGTTGAAATTAATCAGGATTTATTTTGTGCAAAGACTACCATGAAGTAAATCGTATTAAGGGGAAAAAAGAGAGAATCTCAAATGAGGTTATAACAGGGCTTATTGTGATTACCGGGACGCAGATTTTTGCTGACTTGTACATACTGCAAGATGAATTATATTGAGTAGAAATATCAGTATTTTATAAATATAAGTATTTGCTTTTGCTGCTTTCACCAAAATACGTTTTTTTTTTAAACTCCTATTCAACTGTGATACAACAAATTGAGGAAAAAAGATTTATGTGAGGAAGAACTGATAAGTAGGGAGTAATCTTTTCCATAATCTGCAAGCATGGCATCACTGAAAGATTGGACAACATCTGTCTTTGTGTTTGCACTTACACACACATTCTCGAATCATTTTCATTTTGCTGTGTGACCTCCAGATAATGCAAAACTATAAAACTGCACTTGCTATAGATGAATACATCTGAGTTTGTATAGATAGCTCAAAGCTCAGTTCTATACTTGTAAGATGTAATGAAATGTCAAGCAGAAATATTTGGAGTTAATAAATAAGGCAAGACTTCAGGCAAATATTTGCAATTTAGTCATACTTTTTTTTTTTAGCTGAGGAATGTGTTGTTCTCTTTCTTGACTACAACTTCTGTCTTTCTTGAGGAACAAACCCAAAGGCCCTGACCTCATGTTTGTACCCCTGATTTGAACAGTCAGGCTTTGTGCCAGCTCTCCCAGCACACCAGCGCCTGGATGTCCGACCCACAATGTGAAAGCCCCTCTCGTCGTTGCCCCAGCCCCCCAATGATTGACCCTTTATGGACGGTATCCACTCAGCTGTGACTAAGTGACTCTCCTCCTATGTGCTGTGTTTTATAATGAAATTATTCAGCCATGCGCAGGAAGTCCCCTGCACTATGTAGCCTTGAAAGAATGCCAGTTACGTCTATCCACTCACACATGGTAAGTCCACTGAGGTGGGGAGACACCCCTTAGATAGTCACTTATTTCATGGCAAAATTCCTACACAGTCTTTGCCTATCCTTTTAATTTTGTAATTTTAATTTTGCTGGTTATTATCAAAGGGGAAGTCAACCCAACCCAATACCTTTCTTTTGCACCCCCTTAAGTCGAAACATGGCATTCTAATTAATATTGTTTTTGTGGAATATGAATTAGGCAGCAGAATCCACCTGTTTTGATCCATCTCAGGAGGCAGCCATTTTGCCACTTGCTGTCGACCGAAAATTATATCATAGTTGCTCAGGGCTCAGGTAACGACCAATCACGACTCAGCTTAAGAATGTCCCATAACCAAACTTAGAAAACAGGTGAGCCGTGAATGGTCGTTACCCGAGTGCTGAGCAACTGTGATGTCATTTTCAATCGACAGCAAATGGCAAAATCGTCGCCCGCCTGAGATAGAGAAAAATGGGTGTATTCTGCTACTTAAATGGGAATCCAACCCAAGCATTTTGTTTACAATAATATGTTGCACGTGCCCCCACTTTCTTATATTCAGGATAATATTGTGTTTATGGAATTAACCAGAAAAATCCACCTGTTTTTATGCATCTCAGAGGCGGCCATTTTGCCCCTTGAGCACTGTCGACTGAAAATGACATCACAGTGGATCAAGGCTCAGGTAACGTACTACTGACCAATCAGGGCCCACCTGTTTTCTAAAGCTGAGCTAGAATTGTAATACTTGAGCCCTGAGCAACTGTGACATCATTTTCAGTTGTCATCAAGTGACAAAATGGGCTGACATGGATAAAAACGGGTGGATTTTGCTGCTTATAACTCACAATACACAAACACAATACTAATCAGAATACCATGCTTAGACTAGTGGAGCTGCATAGAGCATGTTACTGTGTTACTGTAAAGACAATTTTGGGGTTGACTTCCCCTTTAAGTCATATTCCACAAATGCATTATTAATCAGAGTGCCGTTTTTAGACCCGAGCGGGCACATAGAACTTACTATTGTCGAGAAAATTGGGGAGTTGATGTCTCTTTTATTGTTAAAAAATAAAGTGTTATAAAAAATAATATCCAAATGAATCATTGCATTATGGTGGCAGTTATAAAAAGTGAGAGGAAAAAGTAATCAGGGTTCAAACCTTCAACATTAAAGACAGTCTGTGTACACAGCTGGTTCCTGTTTCATTTTCCTGTTGGAGAAATCGCTGCTTGCGTGTCCATGGAGATGATCCTCCCTCTGCTCCTCTGGAATGTTTGCAATGTGCACAAATAAGAGGAAGATGAGTTGAAGTACCTGCAGATCTGTGCTGCGGGTCTCAAGCTGCGTGACCGTCGGAGCCGGCGGCTCTTTGTACACACACACAAAAGTACCACATATGAAGAGAACCACGGCACACAAGCATTTCGGAGGGTGCAATTAAGTACCACATACTGCTTTAGTGCCATGAGCTATAGGAAAAGTTTCATTCATTGCAGTGTTACAGGATTTTTTTTCTGCCTGTGGAAGAGAATAAATTGGGTGTAGACCTGAAAAATCCTTAGGCATCGTTAACTAAAACAAACCAAGCAGAAAGTGTGAGCAATGCATAAAAAGTTATAAGGCTAGGCATGATTTATAAAGTGAACACATTTTTTAAAGTCATTGCAAAAACTGAGCTCATTATTTATTTTAGCTAACAAATAAGGAGACGGTGATGTGAACAGTGGAAATAGATGTGAGGCAAATGGTAAAAGGCATAAAAAGCTCGAGGGTTGTGAGTCTGGTTTACACATGCAGACCACAGTTAAACATTGTGTCTGCAAACCATCGTAAATCTCTTTGCAGGGTTCAGCATGAACAGGCATGCTTAGATGGTGCCCAGCTGTATGCACAGGCCACGTAACACCCCCGCCCTCCAATGAAACTCAAGTCGACAGTAGAACTAGCACCCAACCCATTACCGTGACCTCTTTTCCCCACAGTTAGCACACATATTGATCTACTAAGCATCTGAAGCAGGTGGTTGGACTGGGTGAAAGTGTTATACCTGCTTAACCCTGTTCACCGCATCGCTGCCATTGTGACCTAGCAGGCAAAAACACAAATTGCAAGCACGCGCCCCAAGCATAGAAAAACGACGGATAAATCTCATCCCACGAGCTGCACAAATAGCGATGCGCCCTGGAGTTGGCTGGACACACAGAAGTAGTAAAAGAAACCAGCTGCAGAATGGCGAGAGGCTGAAAATACGACTTTCCAAACATATATCATTGGTTTTTGCTCTGAAGATCAGAGAAGTCCAATCTGTTATGGAACTGATAAAGAATAAGCCTTTTTAAAACAGCCAAATAAAAAACACCTGTGGTGTTGTAGTGAAAACCTGTCAGTATTATTTCTTATAATAGTGACCTTCAGGCATTCATGCGCTTTGAATACTTTTCACAGTTCAAATTTAACCTTTGCAAAATGGTAAACAAAACTCTCATCTGAGTGAAAAGCATTAATTAATTAGCCTCTCAGCAGTGTGATCCCCCAAAAGGGGAGATGCTTTTTAACCTTAAATTGAACAGACAAACCTGTTTAATGAAGCCCTTGATTCAGGTAGAAGACAGAGATGAGAACTAATTTCAATTTAGTTAGGAAACAGCAAATCCTTTTGAAAACGTATATCAAATGATGTCACTTGTCTCCTCCTTCATAATTCCTGGTAAGATTATAAAGGATTAGCATTTTCCTGTTGTACCGTGCATTTGGCTGACAGCATGGCTCAGAGGGAACATTCATGCCAGTACCACGCATTTATGTAACACAATGAAAGCACTGTAATAATCAGCACAGCGGCTTGCGCAGGCTGCTAAATGTTTGACGCACCATATAATAACAGTTAAGCAGCACACAGTGTTTTAACATAAATTAGTGTATATTTAAAAAGGGGACAAAATATTTTGGAATGTTACAATGTACATTAAATTAGTGGACCTCTGACTTGCCAAAACAAGTTGGTGAGCAATATTTACAACATGTTACATGTACAGTTGAAATGCTACACTTTTAAGGCTGAATTAAAAAGAAAAATACAATTGCCATGCTGCCTGTATGGCAACTGACTGTGCAAAAAGATTTTCTATAAAAGCGACCAGATGTGAACAGAAACAAAGTATTAAATGTTGTACAGTAAACAGTAAGGCTTGGGAGTTTATCTTATCTAGATTAAAGACCATATGGCAATAATCCAAACACACTGAAAGCATGAGGGGCTATATGTTACCCCACGCAGTCACTATTATAGTCTTTACATGTGATCCTAATCAAGTGAGTGGGATTCATAGTGTGAACTAAATCAGCAGGGATTAAGCTGGCACAAATAGCTATAAAGTAGGCGTCACATTTTATCCGTAAGAGGTAGTTCAGTTGGATATTCCAGACAAAGCTGTCTGCTCATCTTTGGGCCAAAGTCCATCGTGGATGCTCATAGCTGGCCGTACTTCTCTTTGCAGCGTAGAATGTGCCTGTATACTCTGTCTATCCTGTCCTGGAGGACAGCGGCGTGCTCGTCTGAGAGGAAGCCCAGTTTTGCTGACAAAGGCTCGCTGTCCTTATAGAGCTCCAGCAGCCTTGTCTTGGAGTCTCTACGCCGGTGGAGCTCGGCCACGCGCTGCGCGGTCCTCTTCCTGAACACGCACACGGAGCTCAGCACCGTCTGGTGATATTGCTCCCACATGTTCAACACCCGGAAGCCGTGCACTAACCCGGCTTCGTTGTCGATAAAAACGAGGTCCCCGCGGGGCGTTTTCAGGAGATTGTTGGTGTCCCTTTCCATGACGCGCGCGTCCCACTGCAGGCTGAACAGATTGCTGACCAGCCGGTCAAAGTTGGCCGTCATGTAGTCGAATATGATCAGATCGCTCCACTGCATGAGATCCACGAGCTCCGCCGCGGTCTTGTTGAGGAGCTCCGGGTGCAGCCCATCGCTTTCCTGTCGTAGCGGAGCAGGTGTGACCACCCCGCTTAGGTTGGAGACCCACTCGGTGAGAGAAACCACGGCGTGGTCGCTCCATTGTAGTCCGCCGAGGCGCGTCTTCACCGCCCCCCATTGTTCGCTGTAGGTGTTCAGCTGGGACAGTACCAGAGGCGGCACGTTGGTGATGCCCAGCAAACAAGCAAGGTAATAAGTCAAAGTTTCACCTTGCACCTGATCCGGGTTGATCCCGTAGCGCACGCACGCTTTGGAGCCATCCGCGAAAGTGGCGAGCTGATTGGATATCCTGCCGCATCCTGGCTCCAGCCTCACGATCCGCGCTGCCCTCGCCCTCTCTCGCCAAGCCCGGGCGTATTCCTCCGTGAAGCCCACCGGGAGTAGATCCTCCAGCCAGGCGCTCCAAAATATGCCATCCTCCACGGGGGGGTTCAACTTGACCGACCCCCCCTGTGGAGTCGTCTTATTGTCATTCACGTGGTCATGGCGACTCCCCGCTGTGTTCTCACTTAGGTTGTGAGCCTTGAGTTGGGTTCTGTGTGTCGCCGGGACAGCAAGCAGAGTCCGGAAAGTTTTCGCGGAAAGATCCACGGGGAGTTTGGGGTAGAACGACCCACCGCCCGGCACCGTGAAGCCCCGTTTGTGTCGCTCCAAGCGGTCCTCGAGTGAGCTCCACACGTAGAAAACCCCCGCGAATGCGCCCAGGAAGAGAAGGGCGAACAAGTTGGATGTAAGTACCCTCATGGCGACTACACACACTCACACACAAAAAGATCCACTTCTATTCAATCCCCGGCTGAGCTGGGGCGGCCGAAAGCCTGCGCGCCCCCGAGCCCAGCGGCTGCCAGGCAGACTGTTTGAGAACGATGCTCCAAAGCGGTATGCCGCTCATCTCAGATGCTTATCAAAAGCCGGAGACGTTTTGGATGTGTCCTCTACTGAACCCTCTTCATCGCTGCTCTCTGGTGATGGAGTGGCTCTCTGCCCGTGAGCACCTCACTGCTTCTCATCCTCCCCTGGCTCGCTCTTCTCTTCTCTCCCTCTCTTTTTAACGGGTGCTGGGTGAGTTTGATTTGTGGCGGTGTTGGCTCGCTGAGAAGCTAGGCGGTAAGACACGTGACTCCAGTCCCGGGTTGGTGGGAGGGTCGTGTGGAGGAGGGCGCAGGGAGGAGCGGAGCAAGTGCACTAGCGTTGTGTGTGCGCGCGTGTTTCCATATTTCGGTAAATTTTTAATCCTCTCCTTTTAGAGAAGGAGAAAGTGTTTTCAGAAATAGACTCATCACCTAATGTTTTCACCCAGCTAAGCCACAAGTTATATTTTCAGCACCGAGGCTTATTCAACGACTTGATTCACATTTGCACAGAATGAAACAGCATAATGATGCAATTACAAAGGTGGCAAAAGTACTCAAACTTGTCTTTACTTCAGTCAAAATACTTTGGAAGTGTGGCACTGTCAATGTGGAAAAAACATTATTGTCTGGTAAATACAATAGAGTTCAAATGTACTTGCAAATATGTTTAGGCAAAGGTCAAACGCATTTCCAAATACGTTTAACCCTATCAACAAGTACAGCCTTTTTCCCATCAGGTCACGGCTATGCGCATGTGCAAGTCAATAGGGTAACCCATGGCATTATCCGAAAAAATACCAAATAGAAATTGTGCACTGCAGACATAATATAATAAATAATAAAAAATACGAATACTCAATGTTTATTTACTCATTTTTCAAACGTATTCTTATAATGTAGGCCACATATGACAAAAAAAAGTTTTTTTTTTGTTGCGCAAGTCAATGCCCGTAGCATTATGTAGGAAAAAAATGCTACATTTTAGCATTTCAAGTCAAGTCAAGTTTATTTATATAGCTCTTAATCACAAGAGTCTCAAAGGGCCACAGGCCCAGTTGACAAATATTAATGACATCCCTCTGATCAAACCACAAGAGAGCAAGGAAAAACGAAAAAAAAAAACATCAGGGGAAAATTGATAAACCTTGAGAAGGGACCGCAAATGTGCAAGCTAATGATGGCGCTAGACTCTGTGTGTCACCCGTTAAGCCTACAAGTATGTTTGAAGGTACCTGCAATATATGTATTTGCAGATATGTTTAAACGATAAACATACTTGCATGTTTGAGCATGCATGCAAACACAGTCGAACGTATTTTCAAATAAAAAATTAAAGTAAAGGCTCTGAAATGTACTTAACTCATTCACTGGCATTGACGGCTATAGACATAAAAAATTCATTTGAATTATTTCTATTAGTTAAACATTTTTTCCCACTTTTGTTAACAAGAGTGTGAAAACCTAGATTTTTTTTTACTGTACATAGATATAAAATTTGTGATTAATCGTGAGTTAACTAGTGAAGTCATGCGATTAATTACAATTAACATTTTAATCGCCTAACGCCCCTAATTTTTTATAATCTTTTCTCTTTTTTTTAAATCACGTCAGGTGAAATCAATTTTCATTGTAATTAATCACATGACTTCAATAATTAACTCACGATTAATAATCACAAATTTTATATCAGTTGTAAATGTACAATATTTTTTGTAGGTTTTCATACTCTTATTAACTAAAGTGGAAAAAGTGGAAAACTAATAGAAATAGTTCAAATGAATTTTTGACGTCTATAGCCGTCAATGGCAGTGAATGAGTTAATTATAAAGGTACAAATAAAAACGAAATTGTACTGTCAGTAAGTCAAAGTGTCCCAATAGTCAAGACTCCACACTATTGCATTTTCTGTGTCGTTTCAGGTATCAGTCGGACGGACGTGAGGCCATCAACATTTAACAGCTTAAGCTTGGCAGTGTAAGCCTATCATTCCCTTTGCTCACCAAGTGACACTGGAGCATCATTACAAAATTGCAGCCTGGCACCAAATACTTGGAACGTAACGCCTTTAGGTTGTTGAACATGATAATCTTCTGCTTGAAGCGTTTGAATAAAGAGAAGTTGGCACATGTTAGACTTTATCATTCACAGAAGCAATCCGCAGGATCAAGCTTTTGTTGATGCCTTGATTCAGTGCAGCCATACGGGCAAATTGTCCCTGACTTTGCATGAATGCCATCCTTAGGAGATTAGCGTTTTCGTCAGTGGACGTAGACCCTTCCGATGTATATTTTGTTAAAATACAAGTTTGAGCAGTGTGACAGTTAAAAAGCTTTTAAAACTGGCACTTAACCGAAAACGTCTTGGTCAGGCAGCAATTTTACAACACTTCTCCAATGTCAATGGGCAAGCCGGGGCAAAAGTGTGATAGGCTTATAAAAATTGCAGAGGTGAAGCTGTCAAATGCTGTCGGCTTCACATTCAAATGATACCTAGAACAAAATAGTGTATAGTTACTTTTGAGACACTATATGGTGTCTCTGCACACAAAATAGTTTTCCTCTTTTATTGACTTTCAAGGAAAAAGGCAAGCTAATGATGGCGCTAGACTCTGTGTGTCTCCAAAAATACCCAAACCCAGTCTAGCCTGCCCCTGTACAGATTTATAACTTGCCTCATGCTAGACTTGCAGTGGATGCACAAAATAGAGCCTCTGATGTTGTCTAATGGTACACTAATGTGCCGCCATCGCAGAGGGTTGGGAATTAAGAATGGGCATATCGATACTGTGGTATTGGTATAGTGACACTTTTATGCAATTCATATGGCATTGATTTCTTCACACTAATAATACAGTACATATTGATGTAAACTCGCAAGTAATAATTGGGGCGCATGGATCACTTTTGACTGTTTTAGATCACTATCTTCAATTACTATGTTTCGATTCACCTCCATTCATGTCAGTGTGTTGCACTGGTCCGCCCAACAACAACATTTGTGACGTGATGCCAAACGTGCGGCTTGTCTTCAACACAACCAGCATGGATGCGGACAGACATAGCTAAAAAAAAAAAAGAAAAAAGAAAAAAAGAGATATACAATTATACAAATATACAAAAAGGCAGTAGAATCCTTTATCGACCTGTCAATATGTTTAAAATAATTTTAAATGGTTTGTAATGACTACACGGGTAGCTCTCCCAAGATACAAAAGACACACATCAAACTTATTAACTCATACTATTAATAATCACAATTGGCCAAAATTGCTCATTATATAGTATTCTGATTTCTTCAAGTCCTAAACACAACGCTGCCTCACAGATCATTGTGTGTGCGTGTATGTGCGTGTTGGAGCAGAAGGCGAGGGATTGGGAGGATAGCCGTCAAGCAGGAAAAGTTTCAAAGGTGAAAGAGTTGGTGCGTGAAATCGCACTGAGCTTTTGTTTGTTTTTGTTGCTGTGTCTTAGGCTGGTAAGAGTTTCCAAGGAGAGACAATAATGTGTTTCCAACCATGCTCCACAGATTAGCCCTCTGCCAACCAACACATATATTATTTCTAATGCATAATATACTGTATATTTAAAAAAAGTTCCATATTACTGATTTATTCATTTATTTATAGAGTACTACTTTTGTATCACTGCCTGATTTTTTTTGTGCATACCTTTGTACCCTTGTATCTCTCTTCCACTTTCTGTTTCTTGGTTGAACTTCCTGGGTCACACTTGCCAAAACAATTAATTTTAATAACATGTTAGAATTTTTAAATGTCTACTTAATTTGAAAATACCAAGTGTAAACCTTATTTATATTTCGGATGTTTTTTGTTTGTTTTTTACTACAATGCCCTAATTTACTAGAATTAGAGGTGCACCGATCACAATTTTCTGGCCGATCACCGATATCTGATTTTTTAAAAAGTCTGAGCTGCCAATCCCGATTTTTGCCAATCTCAATTTTTTCATAACAAGCAACATACACCTTCAGAGTTCCAATCTTATTTTATTGGAAAACATTGAACAATATCTAATAAATAATAATACAATAATACAAACGGGTTGTTTTAACTGCAAATTAAGTAGTTCTCTGAAATAAAAATGAAAAGCCTATTAGTAATCCCGGCAGAAGAGGACATGAGCTGAATTTTTCAGACCCCTGAGGAGGGACATGAGATCGGTGGAAAAGATCGGCCGATCAGCGATCCCCCAAAACTAAGGAAATTGGGGCTGATAAATCGCCCGGCTGATCGGTGCACTCTTAACTACAATGCCATAATGTCAGGAGCACAGTGCATTCAAGGTTAGCATATCGGCTTCAGAGTTCTACGGGTCCATGTTTGGGTGGATTTTCTCCAGACAATCTGGCTTCCATTTGCAATTGCAAAAACTTGCATATTCGGTTAACAGATATGTGTGCGTGTGTGAATGGTGACTTATTTAACTTATTAAAGACGCATGTACCACAATTAACATGTTCTTGTTTCCATATGTGGTGTTATGATTGGTAAAATGTCTGGTTGATCATTTTATTTGAATAGGTTATTGTTATGGGAAAATCTATTGTGTGATGGGTTTTGTTTATTATTAATAACAAATGTGTTAGCTATATTAAATTAATAGCTTCGTTGGTACAAGGGAAGTTAATAATTTACTATGGCCAACAATTTACTGATATAAATAGCAAATACGTTTATTGTGCAAGTAATGTGTGTTGTATATGTATCACATTATACGTACGTAGGTAATAATTTATTACCCATGATTGTATGTCTGATTATTTATCAATTAAAAAATATGTTTTTTTTATACATGTTTGAAATAAACATAAACATCGGTCCTGTGATTGACTGGCGACCAATCCAGGGTGTACGCTGCCTTTCGCCCAAAGTCAGCTGAGGTAGTCTCTAGCTCACATGTGATCCTGGATAATAATAACTACAGGCATAGAAAACAATCTGATGTAGGGAGCCGTTTCAACCAAATTAGTCTGCAATGTGTCCCAGATAAGTAGATAGCAAGGCTCTTTAAAAGACGATCTAAATAACTGGCACAGACAAGGTCACTAAAATACTTGAAGCCATGCACATTGTATCTGAGCACATGACATGCTTTTTGTGTGTCTGCCGTCCAAAATCCTGCTGCACGTTGGCTCAGTTGCTTTCCTTTCACTGTGGAACTAAATAAGTAGCTAAATAACAGCAACAGTCTCCTGGGGTCTAGACACGGGAAATGAATGAGGCTTAAGTACATTGCTGGAATTCCGTCGGATGTGTGTTGGCTTTTCGGAGTATTCATGTATGGACGGGATCAGCGTGCAGAAGCAGCCCAGATTCTGGTGTCTCCTTCCCTCAGTGCAAGTGCGGGCATGTTCACATATCAAAGCGATCTGTTTCTTGCCATGTGTTATCTTGCAGGTCAGCAAACCTCGGAGCAACCGTCCCTCCTGCCGCATTCCTCCCCCATGCTTCCTCATAAAAACCCACAGCGCTCCCCAGAGGGCCGTAACACCGGGCTGGCCTTTCTCCACTAGTCGTGGTCAAGCGCTGCAGTGACACAAGAGAACCCAGGCCGTCTGTCATTCTGTCTGCAAAGACGCAGTGGACCCATCAGCAGCCGTCTGAGTGCGCCACAGCTGTGATGCGGTCTCGGGTTCTCTGCGTGGTGCCGCTCGGCCTGCGCAGATGGCCAGAAGAGGGGACATAAGACATATTGGGGGTCAGGACAGAGGAAGAGAGAGTGCACTGGACCTGTGTGGCTTCCTTTATAGTCTAAGGTTAGTTCACACACAGCAATAAGTCATAAGTCCCCTGACACTTTGCAGCACTTTATCTTCAGGACTGAATAATGAATGTGCAAGTTTCCCATTAGCGTTGAAAGCTACAATTATTTCACAGGGCTTGACAATTACTCATGCTCTGGGATTAAGGACAGGGGGGATCTATCGGGAGGAATTCATCGTCTTGAAGTTTTTATGGTTGTTGAAAAATTTGTTTCACTGTGTACGAAGTGCTTTTGCATCTCTTTTGCAAGTTTGAATGCAGGCTCTAAAAATTAAGACAGGATCGCTAAAAACCAAAACCAAAAAAGTAACCGGTTAGTGGGTGCGTTTCCATTAGTCTCAGTTTTGTGCAAGCTGGTAATGGAAACACAGGATTTTCGGAAAAAAACTCAAATATTGCAAAAAAAGGTTTTTGCACTCTCATGAGTTGGTTTTTGAGACATGTCGAAAAAGAAGTATTTCGCAAAAATGTAATGGAAACACTTTTTGCGCATTTCCTGTAGTCATGTGAAGGGAAAATAACCATGGTTTGATATGTCCTCATGTAACCTCTTATATAAGGATATGTTGTTGTCCTGAACTGTTGTACGAATCCAGGTGCCCAACAGTTTGTAAATAAAGGGCGGAATCAGCCTGGGAGTGAATGCCTTGTTTATACTACTGTACAGTCCTCCCTGCTTCGCAAACATGTTTTCGAGGGTGCCTGGGACAGGGCTTGGCCAGCCCGGTTTCTCACGCTCACAACTTTTTGTTAATGAATAAAAGACGGAGCGGCACACGGTCCGGGCAGAGTCAGCTGTGGAATACGTACGATTGCCCAGCCGTTTTGCAGCTCGTTCTACCCGGATCGTCCGCTCCACGGTCTAGTGTCAAGGTTAGCGCTGATGATGATCATATTATGCTGCTTAAAGTTGAAGTGTGTTGATTGCTGTTTGCGGGGAATAAAAGGTACAATTATTCTAGCACAGAACAGGTGTTGATTGCTGTTTGCGGGGAATAAAAGGCACAATTATTCTAGCAAAGTGAGGTGTGTTTATTGCTGTTTGCGGGGAATAAAAGGTACAATTATTCTAGCACAGTACAGGTGTTGATTGCTGTTTGCGGGGAATAAAAGGCACAATTATTCTAGCACAGTATATCAGTCTCTGTGTATTCATTGTTACCGCCGATCACTCACGATCTTGCATAAAAATATAAAAATCAAGTAGTGTTTTCCACAAAACATCATGTGACCCCCGCCCGGTCATGGAGTAAAGGAAATAGAAAGTACGGGGACATTTCTTGTCTGAACTGCCTCCCGAGGGGATAACAAGTCTTTTTAAGCACAAAGCGATTTAGCTATAGAGCCTAGGCCGCCGTTCCGTGCACGCTCCATATCGTTGAATGAGAAATGGCCGTTCCAAACGGGCAACGAGCAATCAAGCAACATACGGTGCACGTCGTCGTTGAAATCCGTTTTATCCTTCCGTAACCATAACATGGATACTAACACCAATGGCCTGAGCCCGCTCGATGAGGGGAGAGAGATAGTTTGAAAGTAATCCTAATAATTTCCGTCTTCCGTAAACATCATGAGCACCTCCTACAGAACTACACAAGATCTCACGAGACGGGACATTACGAGAATTGTGCCTCAGAAGCGAAACGCTCTTCAAGGGAAACACCTACAAGTCGTAATTGCACTTTATCAACATAGTACAATATCGCTTTTATTTTTGTGAAAAACTGTAATGGAATAGCAGCTAGTGTTTGTACCCTACTGGCAAGTATGCTGGAGCACCAAGTGCTCTATATTCGTGCCCAGTGCAAAATTGGCGTATAGGCAGGCTAGAACTTGTTTTAGTATTTTCGCAGTGGCACGCTGCTTGGCACAGATAGAAATGTGCGGTTTTGCCGTTGTGAGCATGAACAAAGCCGACCTGCTTCTCAGCCAACCGAAGCGGCTGCTCTCATTCTCTTTAAAACTGGCATACAAAGTGTGTGCGCCTCTTGCAAAATGAGTGAAAATTTATTTTTTTGTAATGTATTTTGACTAAGGAAAAGATAACTATATTTGTCAACCCTTGTCGTTCCAATGCTGATTAAATAGAAAGTAAAGAATTAAACAATTTGTGCGTCATGTTTAAGTCTTTGCAGTGCCTTCCTGTGTGCACAACTTGGTCACTGGGGGGCAGTATAACGGGCGTGTATGCACAAACGAATAAGTAAGCTAGAGTTATATTAGTTGATTGTCGCAGAAGATAAAGAAAAAATGCCTGTCGCTGTATTATTACATTGTCTGTCTACATGTTTTGCTGCACTGTCCATCCATCCAACCAACCATCTATCCATCCATCCAACCAACCAACCATCCATCCATCCATTTTACAAACATTGCTTAAAGCATGTTAACACCACCACAATAATGCAATTCTTCAACCCATCTATGACATGACCCAATATGTTGAATGCTAAGCTAGGCTAGTGGACAAAGTTATGTGGTTGTAATAAACAGACAGTGTTGTAATTCGTTTTGTTTTATGCTTAGAAGAAAGAAAAAAACTTTAACAGGTGGTGGCAATTAACAGCTTGAAGCCTCTTTTTGAAGAAGTGTTCTATCTGGCAAAACTGCTGATTGTTTTAAGTTGAGTTAGGGCTAGGATACACTACTCTTATATGAAATTGCTGCTCACAAGTCAAAACAAAAACATCAGTCAGAAGAGGGATCATACTTCGAAAAACCTAAGTTGGGTCACTCGTGTCTCTCGGCTCCCATGTATTTTAGTTTAATTCAGTTTTAAGGTGACATATTTTGGACTAATATTGCATCCTGTCTGTTTTTATTCACATTTATGTGAACCAATGTTTCATTTTAGTCTCTTGGCCTGTGACTTTCGGGTGTGTTTTATGTTTTGTCCCTCCCTTGTGATTGATTTTGACACACCTGGTCTAGCTCAACCCTAAAATGGAAAATTCATGAAATCGCATAATCATTCCTTTGTGTTTATGCCATGCAGTATGAATTTAAACATTTATTTTCGATTCACATTTGCTGTAGTTGGTTTGGCTGGTGTATACTGTGACCTCTGAGTGATCTGTACGTCTGCAGCCTTTAAATTCATGTTCCATCCCCATGTACATAAATTATCAGTCTAAACTAGGGAGGGTGGTACTGAATTCCTAGACAGAGGCCCAACTGATATAAGATAAGGACAACCTTGAAGGGCGAGTGTCTGTTTTCACAGGTGATTAATTAGAACACAATGCACGGCAATGTTTAAGAATAGTATAAGACTCGCCCCTTGACTCTTTTCCATTGTCAGATGGCTGCAGACTACACGCCACTGTGTACCCTTCAATTAGTTAATTATGTGGTATCTCTTTTCATCTCAGCAAATACTGAAAACTACATTGTTCGAAATTGGCAGAGAAATACATTCACAATTTTCAAAGTTTATTGTGCAGTTGTTGAATTCTCAATGCAGCGCTTGATGCGATCGTAAAACCAGCCTCCTGTCTGCTGTTATCTAGGTAGAAGCTCAAGTCTGAGCCACTGAGCAGAATGGGCAGGCAGCCCTACACAACGAATCAAACTATTTTGCCTTGCAGGGACATGAGCTTGGCATATAGCCAACAGAAACTTTCCCATTTTTTTCCTCTATTCAGTGCAATTTCAGTGCCCTGTCTTTGCCAATGTTCTCAAACTGAAGCTTAATGACCAATCAATTAAAGCTTGCTAATGAAAATTGAGATGTCACTCAATGCTGCATTACTCTCATACTCATGGAGGAAGACGAAGCATGCATTTGGTTGTCTTGTTGTGGCAGTAAGAACACGTTGGCGAGTGATGGTAATAACCAGCTGAAGAGTGAACGATTGTCATTCTGATGCACATGGGGGTTTCTAGCATGTGTGAGAAATCAGGAGAGCGTGTAGTATCCTGCCGCTTGATTAAAGAATCAGTGTCCAATCTCCTGGATTTCACCTCCTGACCTGAATGACAAAGCCCCTATTAAATAAATCAGTGAATTGTTCTACTTTACCATTCCTGTTAAATGACTTATTGACTCAAGTGCGCTTAGTGTGTTGTGCCAGTTCTCGTGTTTAAATGACTGTAGCGTTTTAAAGCATGCTTGTTAACATTTTATTTTATTTTTTTGTATTTAATGCATTGATGATTTTTACAGATAAAATGGCACAATGTCATACATATCGCTACAACTGTGTCTGCCGGCTCTCCAAGGGTTAGGCGGTCAGGAAGAATTTGAGATGGTGGTTTCATGTCCTAACATTTCAGCAATAATGTCACAGCTGGAACCTTAAAGGGTGAGCAGCATGAACTGCTTGCTCTCATCAGATAACACCGGAATGAATCTTTGGCATGTGCCATGTGCCATACGTATTCTTTTGTTACTCTTGCCGTCTGTAGATGTCAAACCAAGCGGCTATCGCAATAAATTGCGCTGAGAGCAGAAGGAGATCAGGCACTAAAGTATGATTTGCTAAATACAGAAGTATACTGTATGCAGACAGGTTGGATTTGTTGAGCAGTGCCAGAAGGACCATAGACACAGACATAAGAGGTAAAAACGTGTCTATTTACATATCAGTTGCTATCCTGGTTCATCGAGGTTCGGGTATGTATAATAATGTAAAAATTGCCCAATCTGTCACTATAAAATGAAAATATCTATTTGAACATGCCCAGTTTTCCGTTTTCTTTCTAAATCAATTTTTTGACTAGTTATTTTTAACTCATTCACTGCCATTGATGGCTATAGATGTCAAAAATTAATTTTAACTATTTCTATTAGTAATTTTTTTTCCACTTTTGTTAACAAGAGTATGAAAACCTAGGATTTTTTTACTGTACATTTAGAACAGATATAAAATTTGTGATTAATCGTGAGTTAACTATTTAAGTCATGCAATTAATTACGATGCCTGACGCGATTAAAAAATTATTATTTTTTAAAAATTAGGGGCGTCGTTAATCGTAATTAATCGCATGACTTTACTAGTTAACTCACAATTAGTCACAATTTTTTTAGATCTGTTCTAAATGTACAATAAAAAAAATTCTAGGTTTGCATACTCTTGTCAACAAAAGTGGGAAAAGACTAATTAATTAATTTGTTAAACTAATCCAAATAGTTAAAATGAATTTTTGACGTCTATAGCCGTCAATGGCAGTGAATGAGTTAAATTTATCTCCAATCTGGTACATTTCTTTATCACAAATGTAAGATTTAATATTTTGATCGTTTGTGGGAGATTAAAAAAAAAGATGCTTTTATGAGATTCTTCTGCTGCTCTCTCACAGCTTTATCTTCTCCATCTTCAAAATGGGTCGAACTGATAACCCCTTTAGCTCTGGAAACAAAAGGGGACAAAAAGTGTGTGTGTGGGGGGGGGCAAGAGGGAGCCAAGTCAGTTGACTAAGGAGGTTGTTCCAGCACTGCGATGTTTGGCAAGGAACATTTGGGGCATTTTGAGCCGGTGCGTTGTCATTGTGAAGCAGTCACAAGTTGTCTCACCTCTTCTTGCAAAAGTCACTGCTTGACATCTTGTTGTAAATGTGTTGGATGATGGTCTGCCCAACATGAAAGGAACAATTTGTAGTCAAAGTTTGAAATGTATTGTGACACCAACCATAGAACTTTCCCAAAAGACCAAGGTGTACCACACCTCTTGCTCACTGTCAGCTGGAATAGGTCACATGCAACCCTAATGAGGAGAAGTGGTTATCTATAATGGATGGATGTTAAATATAGACACAAATACTGTAACTCCATATTAGCCACTATTGTGACAAAATGGCTGCTTTGAAAAAGTGAATCTAAAATAGCACGTATAAAGCAACTAACCTAAAATGATAAAATACTTGAACAAGCATGTCATTATTATTAAGTGAGCAATGCGTGCCATTGGAATGATCGTAGGTAAAAACATCAATTAATATTGGGTTGGATTTATAATACAGTGCAAATACATTACATTCTAATGAAAGGTAATATAGACGTAAAAGTGCTCTGTTTTTATCATTTATCATTGCCGTCCTAATGATTGAGGAAGTAAGATGCCATATGTAAGGAACGCAAACATAACCTCTTTGACCCAAAAGGTGGACTGTGTTGACAACACCCTGCTGGGGTGACGGCTAGGCAAACAAATAAAAAAGCACATGGAAAAGTATTTTGTGTAACCAAATCAATCTGTTCAGTCTTGATAAGTTTAAGTGTAGTACAACGTGATTGAAGCTGTTTTCGTAAAATAAATATTTGCTCCCGAGCAGGAATTCATATTTCAGATTATTAAACTAGATCCGTCTGAAATATGCTGCCTGGTTGACATTCCTCTTTCCTTGCTAAATCGGACAAATTCATAAAACAGCATGTAAAACGTGTTTTCGTATTGCCACATGAGGTTGCTGAACAATTGGACTCAGCTTTATTTCACTCAAGGTGGGCGGTAGCTTTATGTCACTCATGGTGTCTGCCTTGTGGAACAAGCCTTAGCTATATGTAGGAGTTACACTTATTCTACCTCCATGTGCTTCTCTTGCGCCTGGAGTCTCACTTGTGATCGATTTCTGCCCCTCTGGACAAGTTTGTGTCACTGTTGGCTGTCACAACATAGATTAGGCCTGTTTAAGAAAGAGTGATTACTTCGATTAACAGCAAAGCAGGTTGAATTGAATAAATGGAAAGTTGTGGGTAGAATCAGTATACCGTATGGCGCTTTACTGATAAAAGGAGGGCGGAGAGACCAAACAGTCAGCCCACTAAGACAGAAGAGAATAAAAGTTGAAATAATGAAATCAAAGCTATTAGATATGCTACCTTAATTTCTCACTAGCTGGGATTGTAAACTCTTGTTTGCGCTTTCCTACTCTTATTGGCAATTTGATGTTGCGTAACAGATGGGAGAAAGAGAGAAAATATCAACAGTGATGTGCCATTGTATAATGGTTTTTTTCTTGATAGCTTTGATCAGTGAATGTTTTTATGGGTGAATAAAAGTCAAGGCATGGATTCCAGATTCTTTACTATCCAAGGCTATTTAGGATTCAGCTCATGTTCCCTTGAAGGCCGTTTTATAGATTTATAGTCTCTGACTCCCTCTAGAGGGAGAGGGGGAGAGTCAAACAACATAAAAATCTTGGATAGTGCTCATGAGAACGTTTTCATTGCTGCATGTTGCTGATTAAACATGACCTTTAATTAACGTTAGCGGAAAACTCAGTGTTCACCCATGGCTATTTGAAAAAATAAGTCTTTGTGGTCTCTTTAGTGAAAATATCAATACATTTCAAAGAGTCAATAGTTAGATTGGTCTCATTTTCTATGAGCAGGACTCGTTGTTCATTCATGCAACTTAAGCTACTACTTTTTATATGGAGTTGTGCTTGGACAACCTTGTGACAAATGGCCTTTTATTGCTGAGGGGAAGAGAACAGAGTGCATAAAAAGTGCATGTAAAGGCACCAAAATGACTCTGCAGCATGTTGCACTGCTGACAGTTTATGCGTAAGAAGAGCATGACGTAACAATTCTGTAAATGCAAATTAGAGAGGGAAATACATCAGCAGCGCTGTCAGGGAATTCCGTTTTGTTCCTCGAGAGCATGTAGTACTGCTATTTCTGGCAAATATCTTCAGCACTTGGAAATATCTCAGTTTGATCCAATAGCAGATTTTTTTTCAAGCACACTTTTTTTGTGTTTCTGAATGATTTGTAAAGGGGGTAAAGATTAAGCCTTTTGTTTTGGAAACTTTTGCATAGTATACACATTTAAATTCAACATGTACAAAGAGATATAAACAACACCCTTTGAAATTAGTAACTTGTGCAGAAAATATGTCTCAACCAGATATAAATATGCAATGCCATCCAATCCATTTAAAAATATGTAGCACTTGGCAATAATATTGCAGTTGCGTGTTGTTTGTTTAATTTGTAAGGTCAACACTTTGGCCCACTTTTCCAAACATGCGTGTTTCCATGTTTTGCCACAAGAGTCTGCTCTACTTCAGATAATTACATGAGTCTCTAAGGAGACGCTGATACTTAAAACAATCATTAGTTTTCACCAAGAATAAATTATTGAAAAAGAAAAAAAGGTATGTATTAAAAAGCCTGCATAACTTCAAAAACATATTGGCTACACATGGATATTTAAGTGGTATTATAATTACATGATTATCAATTACAGTGGTGTAGAAAAGAACACCAAGACGGTTACAATACAATTACATACTTTGTGATGATACTGTTTTACAACAAAGCAAACTACACCCATACTACTACTACTACTACTAATACTAATAATAATAACAACAACAACACTACTACTACTACTACTACTACTACTACTACTACTACTACTAATACTACTAATAATAATAATACAATCCCCTCCAGAAGTATCAATTCCTTTGTTGTTTGTTGTAAACTGAAGACATTTGGGTTTCAGATCAAAAGATGAATATGAGACAAAAAAATTCAAAATTACAGCTTTTATTTCATGGTACACTGTAAACCTGAACGCTCAAAATAATCAAATAGATTAAGTGCACAATACTCAAAGTTGTATGAAAACAACTACTAACTTAACTTTTTTAATTTGGTGTATTTTTGTATGCTTTTATGAGTAATTTGTACTAAATTGAACTATGCTAGTTTTTGGGTAACTTAAAAACATAAATTAGCTGATATTTCATAATTTACTTTACTTATTAATTTGTAATTTTATTTTAGCCCTATAGTTGACATTGTAAATGATCATTTGTTCTCAGTTTCCTATCTGGTTTAAAAAAAATGAATACTAATTTATGTTAGATTATATGCCCAGAGCAGGCGGCATGGCGGCCACTTGGTTAACATTTCTGCCTCCTAGTCCAGAGGTTGTGAGATCGAAACCGGCCCTCTGGCCTTCCTGGCTGGAGGTTGCACGTTCTCTACGTTCCTGCATGTTTTTTTTCGGGGTACTCCAGTTTCCACCCACATTCCCAAAAATATGCATGGTATGTTAATTGAACACTGACTTGTCGCTAGGTTGTCTGTGTGTGCCTTGCGATTGGCTGGCAACCAGTTCAGGGTGTACCCCGCCTACTTCCCGAAGACAGCTGGGATAGGCTCCAGCATTCCCGGGATTCTCGTGAGGACACACAGTGTACTTATGGTTTGGACTTCTGTTAACTTAATCCAGTGGTTTTATAACATTTATAAGTTAGTAACTGAGAATAATTGAGTTGCGGTAACAGAAAGCTTCTAAGTAACTATGTATCCAAAAAATGTAAAATGGTGTAATCAAACCATTCAAGTTCTGCAAAACTTGAACTTTTGAGTTGATCAACTCAAAAAAAGTGAGGCAACCGATCACTTCTCTTTTTTTGAGTTTTGCTAACTTATTCGGGTTAACAGTATAGTTACATCTACATATAATAAACTAAATTAAATAACAGGCATTATTTAATGAACTTAACGTGATAACATTTAGTATTAGTTACCAACCCATCCCTACTTAACAAGAGTCTATTTGCTTTGTTCTGTGCACCCACATTATGTTATCATTTGAGATGCCAGAGATTAAAGAATCATTTTTACTAATCAATAACTGTATACTGTACAATTTATCTTGCTAATCTAAAAACAGATATTTTATTTTCATTATTGAATTTTTGTGCCTTTTAAGGTGACCCAACTGGGAGTGAGTGCAGTGTCCTAGCAGAATGAAAATATTTCTGATGATGGATACAAAAATGATCATTAGTTTCTTTTCTGATTAGTCTCTGACACGGATATTGTAGCTGTGGTATTATTGTTAGCCACTAAGATCTAAAGGAATGATGTCTCTTCAATAACCATGTTGACGGTAAAAACGTGTCACGCATATCTGCTGGGTGTTTACCATATTAATGGTGGCTGCACAGTGAGTTGTAAAATACTTTGTCAGGCACTAAAAAAGTGATTTAAGAGAGTTGGTGCACACTTAATATTGAGGTTGCAGGCTGAAATCTCCTGTCTATAAAGTCACACACTAAACTTGCATCAAATGATTGGGTTACAGTATTACCTACGCCAGATCACTCATGAATGTAATGTCTTATAACCGGATTTTGGATGCGTCTGTATGAAATTAATGATCCTTTAGTTTTTGGTATCATCATCATTTATTTTATTTTCTTTCATTTTATTATATCATCGAGGCACTAGAAAGATCCGCCCCTGCACCCATTGTTGTTATTGTGGCGCGGGAGCAACAAAACCCTTCCATAAAATGATAAAAAGTTCTGGGGCACACCCCGTAGGATGAGACACACTCCTGTTTGTTTTCCAAAGTCTTGTTGAGTAGCTTCTTCTCGATCAGAGTGTGCTTTTTATTTTGAGTCAAGCGTAGCTCACACAACTCTTGAATTACAGAGAAGTGGTTGAGATCAGTGGCTCCTGTCTGTACACTCAAGAATTACAGGACAATAGAATGTTCTTATGTGAAGTCTGGAATGAGGAGGTGGATGTGCTGTAAAGTACGGAGTTTTTCTTCATGGACATTGAGAGTGTTTTTTTTCAATTTTATAGTCCAGTTCTGGTCCTTATTGACCTCAACTGCCCATTTCTCTATCTGTACCTCATTCTCTCTCATTTGTCTTTCTCCACACGTAACACGCTTTCCAACACGATACAGGAATGATGGCCTGATGGCTGATGGTGGAGGCAGGAAGAGTTAAAAAAAAATAGAAACCCACTTCAAACAGCTGGTTGTCATGGTTCACAAACAACACATTGTCATTGTGGGATACAGTAGCGGTCTGTTATTATTTGCCCCAATCACCCAGCAACCGTGGGTTTATGATAAACAAAGGCAAATGGAAGGAAGTGTGTATGTGATAAACAACAAGCCGAGGTCTGGATGTGTCTCTTATCAGAGACCTCACGCTCCGGGTTGCAGCCTGAGGGTGGACCTGGAAATGATCCTCCTCAGTGACATTCCCTTCTGCTTTAGTCTGAAATAGCCATTATAAGAATGACATCTTTCTTATTCTTCCTGTGTGTTGACATCATTCAAGCAGGGAGCTTAGTCAGCAATCCAAGGATTTGCAGTTATACTCATAAAACGCAGAAGCACAGAGCACAGCAGAATCTAAAGTCATCTTATAAACATGACTTCTTCAAGATTTACAGCCTTTAATTTGGTAAAAGGAGATGAGAATATAACCTTGGTGAAACGTTGTTTTTTTTTCTATAGAAGATGCTTACTGGGGGAATTGACTCTACTAAAATTATACACTATGTAGCCTACTATTAATTTGATATAAATAAGTACTTTACAAAATTGATGAGAACTTGCTCTGAAGGCAGGCTAGTGATGTCCAAATGAAATCATTGAGCTACTTATGAATCTTCCTACACTTTCGAGGCAAGCCCGTGTCTTTTCTCATTTATCCGTAGTTTTTGCATTGCCCATAAAATCCACAATACTGTGGCAATTGTGTTTTGATATTTTTTAAGTTGACATTGAAGATATATATAAATATGTATTTTAAAAAATTGTCCTTATACTAAATAATAAAACATACTTGTACAAGAAAGCTAAATATAAATAGTAAATGATGAAAAAGAGCAGATTATGCAAATTTTCTCTCCACTGCAGTCTGCTTGTTTAGTTAATTTAGTGTCGTAACTCATATAATAGTGACTACTAGAGTGATAACTAAACCAACATCTCTTTTTCTTCCAATTCATGCTCCTTGGCACTAAAATTGTAAATTTTAAAGAGTGAGTCATGATTCATATTGAAAGTGTTTGTATTTAAAAAACACTAATTAAAAAAAAGGACTCTAATTTTTCGCAGCGCATACTGCATCTAATTCTGCCTCTTTTTTTTCTTCTTCTTTTAGCTATAGACACGGCTCACTGCTGGAAAACAATATGACTGGTGTGGCAAACAGCCTACTGCAGGCTTTCGTCTTTCATGTCACCTGACTAAAGAGTTCCACCAATCTAATGGTGTTAGCAGGTTGAGCTGTAAGAATACAGTGGGGGAAGGTCTACTGTTTATCCTTTGTCAGTTGCATTGCCATAGAGACAGGAGAGATGTGATGATGTGATTATTTTCCTGGACATTAAAACCACTCTGTCATTTATTCTGTTTTTCTTGGAAACCTGGGCCACCAAGAGCAAAATACGTTTTAAAAATTTGGAAAATTATCAGCGGAAAACGTTGTCAAAAGCACACACATCTTGGGTATACAGATATTCTTTAAAATTTGTGGGATTTCTGCTTTGATGACAACAACAGCAATGTTTTCTGAAAGTGTGAGAATTGTAGTCAATAGCTTGCTGGATGAAAATCAATGTAATTATAATGCTGGGAAGCCAAACTTTTGTTGAGATAGGTCTGATATCTGCATTTCACAAATTTTTAGGTGCGTTATCCAAAATTTTACTCAGTTTTTCTCTATCATGTCAGGTTTTTGGATCTCTATTTTGTATGCAATGGTTACAATTTACAAGCTTTAAAATAATACTGAGGATTAATAACGTTCAAATTGAACGGGTTTATGAAAAAAAAAATCTGTGTCTGATTCTTGACAACAAAATCTGCTAGAAAGCCCATATAAAACATGTTAGGGCCAGACACATATTAAATGAGAAAACAATGTATATTTTTTATTGTTCATTAATATTACCATAATTGAATTACTGTGTAGAAATTTGGGGTAATTCCTACAAAACCACAATACAGTCATTATACACACTGCAATAAAAAAAAAAGCATACCTTGAAAACACCAATAAACTTTATTTTTATTTTTATTATGCACACTAAAGTTTAGGAATCTGGTGGATTTTAAAACTGTACGAAAAATGTATAAGGCAAATAATAAAATGCTGCCCGGCAACATACAAAAAATATTTACAGAGGGGGAGTTATTATTTGAGTGGGGAATTGAAATTTGAACAACTTTATGCTCGCACAAAACTCAAAAGTATGTGCATTTCAATCTGTGGAGCGGTTTTGTGGAATGGTCTTGAGGAAAACATCTACAGAAGTACAAGTATTTGTCAAATACTGTAAATGTAATTTCTGTGCTTTGATGATATCATGAGCTTTGTGAAACCATTTTATTTTACCTGGCAACACATTATTTCAACCTGAGATCAACATAAATTCACAAATATTGGTTTGTCATTGTCAGTATTATGGTAAAATATCTGTTTCAACACATTCAAGATCCATTGATGGCTGAGAAAAGACAGATTTATTTTTCGGGTGCTAAAGCTGTCTTATATAATTAATAATAAGTCATTGGTAGTAGTGTAATGAAAGGCATCACTTTATATTGGCTCTGGGAAATAAAGAATATGAAGAATAAGCTTTTTCAGCTGCGATAAGCAAAATAAGAAACCCAGCAACTGACACTGATGCCCAAAGTGCACCTTTGTCCATTTATTTATTTAATATAAAAATAGTTTGTAGTTAGTTTGTAGTTTGAAAGTAGTTTTTTTGCCTTTTAAAACAAAAATTCAACAACATAATTTACATAAAACAAATTATTATTACGTTATCCTTGGATGACGTCATATTACTAGACGAGCGCCCCATTCTGCCAGGTCGAGCGCCACTACACCTGCGGTCTCACAGTAAACAAAAGCCAAGGCCATAGAATGCAGAAAACTCAAGCAAAACCAATGCCTTTATTTTGATAGATCTAGTAGCCATGATCACAGAGCATGCTGCTTGCGTGCTAGCCTAGCTTCAATTGAAATGTTGTGACACATGACATGTGACAATGAGCCTCGCAACTACGAGGAAGTCTGACATTTGGGCGCAGTTGGCTCTGAGGACGCCAGGAAGATGTCCCCCTCCGTTTTATAAAGACCATGATCCTTCCCATCCACTTTCAGCAAAAATCTCAGGTAAAGCTAACGTTACTCTTCCATTGGGACAAAGCATGGAGCTTGTGTCGGGTGTACAGCTTCTGCTCTTACTACTGAAGTGTTTAAGGTACACAGAATATGTCGGAATTTGTAAATCTCGCTCAGAATTTTGATAAACTCTTCCTGAAAACTCCAACTTGTAGCAGGTACTCAATGATAGCTGAAATATACTTCAAAATATATGTGGAAAGTGCTACATGATCGTTGTTTTTATTTTAACTAACAGCTCGTTTTGGGGTAAGGTCCTAATAAGGAACAGGTAGCAGTGTGTTCAGAAATTAGGGGGACAATAAAGAACCAAAAAAGAGAAGAAGAAAAAACACTATCACAGCGTTTTAGCAAAAACAAACAATGTAGCTTGCTGAGATGTGGCAGTTACAGTAATTGTTGGGTACAGTCCCAATAATAAAATATTAACATTAACACCTGCAGAAAAATAATAAACTGCATTTGTTCTTACCTGAATCAAGCTAAATGTAAAGTAAGACATTTTTTATGCTACTTGCACTATAAGAAAATCCTTATTGTGTTATTTAAAAATGTCAGTTTCATGTACATTTGACATAAGCATTTCTATTTATGTAAATTTGTTGTTCATCAATGGTTTTTCATACACAAATGTCAACAAGTCTTTATGGTGATTGGCAGTGCAGACAAACAACAGTTTCATTATGTGTGATTTATTGTTTAGCCATTATTTCAATTAAAAATTTCACACACACAAACGTACGCATGCACATATCTACATCCACACCCTCTAAAATGTTCTGAGCTATTCACCCCCAATCCCCACACGGCGGCTCGGTGGTGACATGGGTTTGAACCCCGAGTTGGTGGATAGTGCAGGCACGTTATCATGTGCCCCATTTTTGTTGCTTTGAGCACCTGCCCCTCCAAAAGTCCCTGCACGCTCCTGTGGTAGGGGTAAAAGTAGAAGAAAGCCAACTGTTAGCTCATTTGCTAACTGCAAACTTGTCTTCTTGCATTTTTGTTTGTGGTAAATTACTTATGAAACACATTGTGGAAATACTCAACACAACCAGTAGTTTGTTTAAATTGGCTATTATTCCATTTCACATCACACACAGAATTCATTGCGGGGACAAACTCAGTGTCGACCATAAATAGTTCTTGTATATTGAACATGTTTAAATTTTACAATTGTCGGCTCTGAAGATTTTCCGAGTAGATCAGGGAGGATAAAATCAGTCTTGACACACCCTTCTCAAGAAAATATTTCAAAGACGTCCAAGTCATTAGCACAAACAAATGCAAAAGATGTGTAGAAGACTAAGACAACAATTATAAAGAATGTCTATAAGGTACACATACCATCACATAAAATTATTGTTTCACATTAGTGTCATTTCAGTCCACTCAATTTACATATTTTGGCCAAAACACACATACAGTGCAATCAGTCAGAACAATTCTATTCCAACCCCTCTCCTCGGACAATTTGGGCTGCCTCCAAAAGGCTGATTAAACACACCAGGGCCTTGTCAGTAGCAATCATGGGCGTGTTTCCATGACACCGCTGACTCAAACAATGACCTCAGAGAGAGACAATGATCAACAAACAATCCATAATCTTCCGAAGACCAAGATCTTAATGAATTGAATTTTACTAAAGGAATGTAACCAGTCCAGGATGTACCTCACTTCTGGCCCAAAGTCTACTGGGGTGAGCTCCAGCACACCCTAGTGAGGATGAAAACATGGATGGATGAATACATGAATGTGCAGTACGAAATTGGCAAGAATATTTACCAAAAGGAATTGAAATTTAATCATCAGACTATTCCAATTACAACTTCCTTACTTATTTAACAATAAACCTTTTATTTCTAATTAATCATATCAATTTCAAAGACAAGGGTGGGGGGTGCCCCAGGCGATAAACGGATGTTTTTTACACATTTTTACAAGCTTCTTACAGAAATCTACAAGCTTCTTTAGCAGTTAGTCCAAAAATATTTTTAGTTGTTCATTCTTGAATATTTGCATGATTTCTTTCACCAATTGTACAATTTGCAAGGAGTCTGGTGGCCAGTTCAAAAGCAGGGTTGGATCCAGGAGTTTTTCCTCTCTAAACGGGGGTTTGATCGATACATGACTATCCCACACAGTCCCCTGTGTTCTTTTTTTTTCTTTTCTTTATTCCATACATTGGACATGTCATACCATTGTAGCTCTTATATCTTTGCTTAGATATATTGCTGGCAGTGGGCCGAAACTTTGTACTGCCAAAATAGTCACTTCTTAGGAGACCCCCAAACTGGCATGTTTGTTCAACCATTAACTTTGCATCCATTATCAACACTTTAGTTTGGAAAATAATTTGTAAAAATAACACCCACACGTTTGGAATTACCAATAGTATTGATTTTTGAAAAAAAATATTGACTTAAAAAAAATTGTGACTTATGTGGCTTTGGCCCAACGCCAGCAATATGAACCTAAGCGCATTCCAATGTATAGTTGCCATTGTTTGTACATTGCGAAAATTGCTAACTAAATGTTAACTTGTGAAAAATGCTGCGGTCTTACAACTGTTTTCAGGATCAGACCCTTGAAGAAATTTAATTACACTCACGTTAAGTTTTTGGAGAACACTTGAGTAGTCCACCAGACATGAATTCCATCACATCATTTGTTTTACAGTACATAGCAGTTGTTTGCTTAGCTTCATTGTGTGTGTGTGTGGTCTTGTTTTTGTCACATAGTGGGGTCATCATTTCAGGATTTCACCGAGTTGTGGGGCCCACCCGTCCATGCGGGGCCATTTTAGACCTCTTTTTGAGGGTCAAGACTTGGTTTTAGAGTTTAGGTTTGAATTGGGTCATGGTTGAGGTTAGGGTAAGGATTAGGGGTAGGCAATCATTTTTGATGGTCGGGGTAAGGAGAAGCGGCTATGCATTATGTCAATGAGTTGGCCCCACTAGAAATGTAAGCCCAAGACGTGTGAGTGAGTGTGTTTGTGTGTGTGTGTGAGTGAGTAAGAGAATGTCAGACACAATGAGTTTTGCATAAAGGTTAGGGGCTGCGTTCATTCAAGAGTAATGCTTGTCAGTCGGTGTGGAAGGAGTGGAGACCACTGTGAGACCGGACTGTAACTTGAAACCAAGGATAATGAGAGAGAGAGAGAGAGAGAGAGAGAGAGAGAGAGAGAAAGAGAGCAAGAATGAGAATTAGAAAGAGAGCGAGAGAAAGAATTAGAAAGAGAGCGAGAGAGAGAGAGAGCAAGAGAGAGAGAGAATTAGAAAGAGGGGCGGGAAACATTGAAAGAGTTTGAGATGGTGATGTCAGCTGAGATCAGAAAGTAAACAGAGTTCCAGACTGCAGCATGCTGTCTGCGGAACCTGGACTGCAGCTGGGGCAGACCGATGGGGGCTCCCACGCAATTCCCGGGACCAGTGCAATTATCAGTGGGAGGGCAGGCTGGTTCCTTCTCATTTACCTCCTCATCTTTATCTTCGTACCTCAGGGGAGCTCCTGGCCCAACAGTAAGAGACCAAGTTTACTTGTATAGTTCACCCCTTTCTCTCTGTTGTGTTTGTTCTCAAAACATCTTTGTCTTGATCCAGTCTTTCTTTAAATCCGTTAATAGCACAAAAGCAGGACTGAAAAATGAAAGTCTTCAATAAGATTTATGGCACTTTTATTAACACATATGTTTTTGTTATCTATTGTAATAAGGACACAGTATGTTATGTGAGATTGTTTATCTGGTCTTACATAGTCATAATTTAATAAAAGTGCTGTTACAGCACATTCCTTTGTATGTAATTTGTTTCTTAAAATAACTATTTAGGCTTGGTATTCCTTTTGTGTGCAACAATTTCTCTGGAGCAGAAGCACTTGAAATAGTCTCTGCTGTAGTTGCCCTTAATGACTTCAACAGGACGCGGCAAGCAAAGTTCGAATCGATCATGCTGACTGCAGTGATGCGTGCGCCAAAATCTCCCCTGCCCTCCGACTCCACTTTGCAAAACTCCAAGTAGTCAAAACACAATAAAGTCGTGTTGGCCAGTGAACTTGTCTGTGCTGACTGGCAGTGATTAGAAGCGTTCCTTCTTTCATTCTGTGTTGTCAGCTGAGTCATTCTGGAGATGGTTTGTTGCATAATAGTGTGTAATTATCTGATGATTAATCCTTTCAGTGGAGCATCTTTATTGTTGTGTCCTTACCTGATCTGGTGTGTTAGGATCAACAGAGCTAAAACACGACAAAGGTCAATGTGTTTGAGAACAGAGAAATGTCAATTACAGGCAGCATGCACTCCTATGTTGTACCTTTTTTTTAAATGTCGAAATGGATAATAAAATAATATTACACTTAGTGTTTTTTTGTTTTGTTTTTTCTTTTAACAAAGGAAGTTCATTAGAGCGATGTACAGGATGAGCGGTGGGATAAGCCCACACTCAGATCTGCACTGCCCACAATGCTCCCCCGGGAGTTTCCTTGTTCCATGCTAGCTAAATCACACTGACCTCAAAATACCGGGCAGCTGCTGTGGAGACTATGCAAAGGGAACACATACGCACATTTGAAACTTTCCACAGTATGTCATGGTTAAAATAACCAAGATTTTGCCTTGAAAAAATTGTTTAATTGTGTATATATACTGTATAATATGACTGTGTAATGTCATTTACTTGACAAGGAGGTTTTGTACAAGTTTTTGCTCAATATAAATGCTCTCATTCGTGGGGTCATTATGCTTCTCAGCTTCCCATTTGTCTCTTGTGATGGTGAAGTTGTCAGTTGCGATGCGGCCACTCTTCGGTCCTATGTTTTAGGTACTGTATTTGCGACTCTTATTTTGTCATATAAGCCTTTATTCTTTCGTATAGAATTGTGCATTGCCCTAGCGAGAATTACTGAATGACTCTTTTGTCATTATATTGAGGTTCCTTAGCCGAGGTTTTCTCTCAGCATGTTGAGGTTTCCTTTTACTACTTTTCCATGCAAGTTGTACTTCCATGTGTTCGGGGTTGCTTCCATGCATTCAGCCCTGTTCCCTCTATTGAGGTTTCTCCGTCAAGTGTTTTCCTAGAGGCCATCTGAATCCAGCTCTTCTCTCAGTTGTTGTTTGCATTTTTTATATTTTTTTATATTATGTTTGCCAACTCAAGTGTCTTACCTGTGTTTGGGTTCTAATTCCACATCTCACATTATAGATGCTGGCAGTAGATTCATAATAGTAAGATTTACACTGCATTTGCACTTAATATTTAAAAAAAAATATTTGTATGGATACACTTGACAGTATATCAATATGTAATGGTAGTTTATGTGTGAGAGATAACAATTTTCTTGTTAAAAAATATATCGTCTTTTACTTTAGGCTGTCTGAAATAACTATAATTTTGTAAAATATGCAAAATAAGACACGTTGATTCAAGCGGTGAGCAAGAAAATGTCAATGATTGATATCATGTGCGAATGCCACAGATGGTTGGATGCACAGATGCATTTCTGATAACATTTGGGTATCAACATTGAATTATGCAAATTTGCGTACTGTGAGTCTTAATGCAGCTATTTTCCCTAAATGTCATCTGATGTTAAAGTCAATTATTGAAACAGCACAAACAAACTCTTGACTTCAGATTGAATCGTTAGGTTGCTAACTTCAAAATCTGCAGCACGTTGACTGTTTGATCTTTTGTCTAGACTTACTGCATTAGGGGTCAAACTGTGCTGATCCATGGAGCAACGTTTGTAATTTCCATGAGAACTTCTCTGGCTGTGTCAGCAATGATGTCAACGTCTGCATTTACATCAAAGGTGTGCAGCTGAGCGATAGACGCTAACATCTGTCATGTAGCACATGGAGGTCTCCACCAGGCGTTGGAGAGTTTAACAATGAGTGTTATTTCTCCAGTATGGCTTTTTCACATGCTTCTAAAGAGTCTCCAAAATCTGGAGGGGAAAAAAAAGCAAACACCACTTCCCATTTCCAAAAGCCACAGCAACACACACAATCTGCATTCAAGTTGAAGTGGAAACGACCATAATAACTACTTGTGCTAGCCTTCTAGTAGCGTTGGAGACCATGCAAACTCCATATTCAATTCTTGACAAGAAATTGGGACTTCACTGCAACTTAAGAAAATACATTCTGCCTTAAAGTGACTGATCAGTAATAAAAAAATCTCTGCAAAGAAACCAAATAAGAAAACCACAAAAAGAAACAGTGATGGTCCATTAATAATGCAACGTGCATCCCAAAATAATACTATTTTACTGTGTGTAAATATTGCTCTTCTTTCACACTCAGAGGAGGCAGAAGATAATGATCATGTTTCTACTTTCCCATAGAACGGCTTCTTCTTATATAAATCCAGCCATTTAAAAAAAAAAAATATCTATCATGTCCTTATTAGGGATGCATGCTGTTCCTATTAGGCCGACTTTGGGCGGCGTCATCATGTTCTTTGATAGCTTATTTAATAATATTCCGGTAACACTTTCCAATATAACTAGTTAGTAGTTATGAACTGTAAACTGTTTATTAATCAGTTATTAATGACTTGTTAAGTGCTTGTTAAAATTTTAGTCATTTATAATGATGCCTATAAATAGTTAATATATCATTAATAAACTGTTGGTAAATGAGTTATAAATGAGAAATTAACTGTATGTTGATGATTTATAATTATGTCTTAACAATTAGTAATAGATCATGTACAAGCTATTAGTAAATTACTTACTAATGACTTGCTAATTATCAGATAATAGTTTGTATGCAGTATGTTATTGGGACGTTATTATAAAGTTAGTTGCAACTTTAGAATAACGTCCCAATTACATATGTAAACTATTAACTAATACTTAGCAAGCCATTAGTAGGTAATTTACTAATAGTTTGCTTATGATAGTTACTAATTTATAAAGCACGGGAATATATCGTAAACATACAGTTAACAAGTCATTTATAACTTATTAATAGTTTTTGATGATATATTAACTATATATAGGTACCACTTTAAATCCTTTACAAACTGTTATTAAGTCATTAATTTATTAATTAACAGTTTACTAATGATCTATTAACTAGTTATAACGGATGGTTACCAATAGTTCAGTATAGCATTTTATTTGGATCTCTTTAATAACAAGTTTTCAGCAGACCAAAGACTGATCAGATCAACTGGGTCAAGATTTGTTTGTTTTGTTTTGTTTTTTTAACTCACTGATCGGCGATCAGTCCCAAAAATCCTGATCGTGTAAAGCCTACCGGTACTTTTCAGTATCATTTTTTTTCACCGAAAATTATACACCTCATACAACTTTTGGAGTTTTAGAATCAAACTGTCATGGTTTGGTGATTAAGTGCCACCATTATCATCCTCAAGTAAAGTTAATTAAGTCTAATTAACATGAAGAATACGTTTTACTTGAAGAACCCCCCACATTTGACCATGAACAAATGTGAATGTCAAATTGAATGTGTTTATTGGAGCTCAGGTGTGCCTTACTCTCTTTGACTCCCACATCATTCTGAATTTGGGATACGTGAGGCACAGTCGTTGAATCGCATAATTATTCACCTAAAAACAACAAACGAATTGACAGTTTGAATGTTTGCCAAAGATCAGAATATCTTCTGTTGGCCCCCCTGATAATTGACAGCATAGCTAGTTGTCTGACGTTAGCAGTAGAATAGCCTTAGGCATGCAGCTCAACTGTTGGCTTTTATTACATTACAAATGTAAAGGAAGGAATTGTAATAAAGTTCACTAAAATCTGGAACTTAATGTCATTTTCTTTTTGCATCAGTGGTGTGTTTTGTTTTAAATAACTTTCAAAACTCAGAACTCAGTAGACCCCCATGTTGAGTTTGGTTGTCTTTTCCTATGTAAATTGGCAGACTGCTTTCTGATTCATGGAGAATGACGTAAATGTTCGGATTACACGGAAAGGAAAGGCTATTTGCTTTGTGGGGTGGGAGGAATGTTTCAATTGTAAGCCAAATGGCAAAAAGAAAAAGAAAAACCTTGACCAAAGTGGAAATTTGCTTGTTTGTGTTTGTCACTTATTAATTAATATTCTACATTGATTAATGCAGAATGACATAACGTGGACCTCAGATGTTGGAATTTTCTTTTTACATTCTGGGGAAGTTCCTTGATTTACTTTTTCATACATTTTTGCAAAATACATTAATAATTTAATGTGATCCTGCTTAGCACATCAATATAATAAAGTAAAAATGTGACATTTTCAACCTGAAGCAGGGTTTCATTGAAGGCAACCGCGGGTCAGCTCTCTAGAGATACAGCACCATCCCGTCTAATGTCATTACCAGCCTAACTGAGGTCTTTTCATGTTCATGTCCAATATTTCAGGTTTTCAACTCCCATGGTCCAGTGTCCTTTACCGAGTAGGGAGGAAGCAAAGTGTTCTCATGAGAGATGGTGTCTGCATCCTCCATCTCAGACCCGCCCCCCTCAGATCACCATATGGCAGTCATCACACCTTTTAAATAAGTTTTTCATTCTGTGCTGGAAGCCATTGCTGCTGGTTAGAGGTCACAGTAAACAGAGTGAATGGTGACATTCGCCAGTAACTCGCTTGATGATGCGTTTAATCCACGGTGTACAATTGATGGGCAAGATACAAAACATCAGTCAACTGAAGTGTATTTGGTAGCAACCATTTTTTTTATTGTGAGTGAAAGCAGATGAATGTTAATGGTGTCCTTGTGCACAGACGGTTCCTCGATACATCACTTATTCCATTTTGGGGTCACATGCCAGGTAGAAGTTGCAAGGCAGGTTGAAGTATTTTAGTTATCCAGAAGAAGAGTGCAAATGTGTTATGTTTTAAATGACCACAAAAAAAAAAAAGATTTATTTGTGTTGGATGCTATTTTGTTTTGTCTGGTCAACTTTTCTATAAACAAGCCTTGTCCGCCCTTACAGTGCATGTCTGTGGTTCCAACATGGAAATCCCCAAAGGATGACCGTCTGGACATGAAGTGTAAGATGATCTTTTTAGTCAGACAATGCGAAATATAATGAGACAACACAAGGACGACAGTATACAAAAATAAAATTGATGTGTCTGTGAGTTTATATTTGTTGCCACAACAAGAACCTACAACTAGTGGCTGGTATGACAGTCTGAATAGTGTGAGTGCGTGTGTGAAGGGCCTGGTGTGTATGATCAATCATGTATTCTTGAGACCGCAGACAAATGTACTGCAGTCAGAAACTGGTGGAGCTGTCAAGGTTAAAGCACAAATTCAACCAAACCCACGTTGTCAAATAAAAAAACTGACTTCAGCAACTCGCAGTATAAAATAAAACAGCATAAAGCTCCAAGCAGCTTTGTGGAGCAGAAAATCTGCCATTTGAAAACCTGCAGTGAAATTAACCTTCTGGAAATACACTGGCCCAATTCTAGTTGATTGATATCAAATGCGTTGTACCTTTGGTTATGGAGGAAGAATAGCGGAAGATGCCAAGTATCTGCATCAGGCCGATACCAGGACACATTTCACAGACATAAAAAAGTCATTAATTTAAATCAAGCAATTTTAAAGAAATTTGCTATAAGTAGGATATATAGGTCTTTTAAAAAATATATCTGTCATTGTTTTGGGGGAAATATTATTTACGATTGGTATTGGCACTTGGTATCGGTGAGTACTGAAGATTTAAGTATCGTAGCAGTCTAAAAAAAGTAGTATCGAACATCCCTACTCATTTTAGTAGTGTACATTTAAAATGCACTTTTTAAGCACTGTGTAAAGTCAAGGCAAGTCAAGTTATTTAAAAAAAAAAAAAAAAAGTTTGATCAAATTAGGAAACATTAATAGCATTTGAAGTGACTTTGTCTGTTTTTAATATACAAATGACGTGTAATATAGGAATTAAAAGGATGAGCTAACTGTTGGAAGAACACTGTGCCAAGTTTAAAGTGCGGCATCTGTTAATTCTCCTTCTACCACAAGGACATTACCCTGTCTCTTTCCCAAATTAAACACAAAACCTTTACATAACCACACAAAAATGCTCAAAGGACCAAGAATGCTGTCTAATATCAGTCGTGGTGACTTTCATATTATAGCAGCTTGCATGATGTTTGATGTTCTTCACAGCATGCAAACGCACAGACGTGCTAACTCCAAAGAGTAGCTTGAGGCCTCATAGCTGTGGAAAAAGCCAGAGGCCAGTAGGCAGCCACTCGCATAAACACAGCAGCCCTCTGTGGACATTGAAGTCAAGTCTGCTCATGCAAATATCACATTTGACATCCTCCTTACTTTTCAACCACATTTACCGTCCTCTCTATTTTTGTTGGTAAATGAATTCCTTGTGGTTTAAAATAAGGCTTGTTGGTCTAAAGTACTGTATTATCTTATTTAGATTACAGGTATTTGTACAACCACTGCCCAGGTCCGGAGTGGAACGTCATGTGCAGGGGATGTTGCGAGTATGATGTGATCCGCTGCAAATGCCCCCTGCAGGGGACGTCGGTGGGCTACGCTGTGCCCTGCTGCCGCAACGCCCTCAATGAGTGTGACCCCTGCATCATCCATCCAGGTACAACTTTAACTGTAGCTGCCAGACAACTGGCACAAATGTGTAATGTTAGCATTTTGGCATTTGCCAACATGTTCTCAATTCAATTTTACTGCAAATAAACAATTAATTGTTTAACTTCATGCCCAGTATCAAGTCAGCTAATTTTAGAAAGATTTATTAGACAAATATGTCATTATCCAATTTTGCATGTACTTTCCATGATTGCTGGTTTTCTGCAGATTGTCCAGCTTCCTCCCTCATTTCAAAAACATGTATAACCCTATTTTATTTTATTTAGACAGGCATCCATACACTATGGATCTGGCAATTATTTGGAAATAAAAAAAGTAAGCTAGATTTTAAACTCGCTAAAGTCATGTCTAAGTGGTGGTGTAATCCATTTTGGTGGATTTGATCAAGGCACAGGTAGACTGTTGTGGATGTCACTGTGACAGCCGCATGGGATAATCCCCCTGACTCATTCTAGAAATCGATTAATTGAATGAATTATTATCATTATCATCTTAAAAATATTTCTCATTGCACACCACTGACCGCGCAGCACAATTATGGGTGGTGGTGGTTGGTTGGAGCAGGGGTGGTTGTCATACACAATCTCACAATCGCGATCTTCTTGCAATTCCTTTAATTCTGTGCTTCTCAATAATTTTTTGTTGCCCCCAAATTGAAAATGTGAAAATATTTCACACCCCCAAATGTCCGCCTTGGCTATGAATAGTATCATTTGTCTATTAAAGTGTTGTAAGTACACATCTGCAGAATAACTCATATTCCTTGCAAACTGCACTGCCATCTACTGTAGTGGATGTGCAATTACACCCTTTTCTTGTAAGGATACCAAAAAAATAAAATAAAATTCCACCATGGCATCACATGTCGCTTCGATTGGTGGGGAATCAAGTCAGCTGTCTTCAAATTTAAATCTAAATTTTTTCTGTGCTAGTCTGGCAAAATACCAACAGAAAGAAAACTCCACCCATATGCACAATTAAATTGCTGCTTTGTACTAGACTTGTGCTGGGCACAAAAATAAGACACTTTACATGGAATACTTTAAAATGACCTTATGTGTGAATGTGAGTGTGGATGGTTGTTTCTTTATAAGAGTTTCTTTATAACTTTATATCGGCTTGCAGCTACAGCCTTCAAAGTTTTAGCTCATAATCTTCATTTGTCCTCCCCGTTGTGACAAGAAAAGGTACTTCCTGACTTGTGTGTCGTTGAAATAATAGACATGGCTTTCCTTCCCATCTGTGGTATAATCAGGAGCCATACAGAGCCAGTCTATGATACTAAAACAAATTGAGACAGCTGGCTGCTACTCCTACAGGAACTGAAAATGGAAGCTAATACCGCTTCCATTCTTCTGGGTAGAATTTCAACAAGATGTTGTGAGTGTCAGAGTGGGATTTATTGTCCATTCATCCCGAAGAACAAAACAGTCAGACGTCACTTATGTTGGTTCCTAGAAAGAGCCTGGCCCACAATCAAGGTTCCAGCTCCAGAAGCAACCATGCCAAGCCTCTCATTGAGAAATTAATGTTGTATTCATATAGTGGAGATTGTCGAATGTACCCCAACTGTCCCATATTGGCTAATCCAACTCTGGCCACATAGTTTAAAAAACAACAACTTTGCGGCCCTCTTTGTAAAATATCCCCAAACGACTATTTTACTTTTTTTTTGTAATATGTGGATTACGCAACATATTCGCTGGCGACAAGAGCCAATTCATCATGTGAATGTGCTGTTTGACACATGAGTGGCATGCTTTTAGACAAGAAAATAGGAGATTGTGACGCTATGTTGATTTTAGTCAGTCCTGCCTGCCATGTATTTGGCACAACACCAAGAGCTGTCTGCCTCCTTTGGCTTTTACACTGCAGGGAGACAAATAGGTGTGATGGAAAACCTGGAAAACAGTTTAATTATGTCTGATCTTATTTGTTTCCAGGCCAACCTTACATCCAAACATCTCTTGTGAATCAAGACTGTTTTAATGTGACTCAAGCTGTTTATGTTTGTTCTTGCAGGAGCTATACATAATTTTGTGCTGGCAATACTGTACAGTACTGGCCATTTCAGCACACATATTCAGTTTGCTGCTAAGTCAGTTGTTTTCTGAAATGCCATTTTCCTTCAGAAGAATGTCATGTTTTCTACACAGAATGAATGTGCTTTTATAGAGAAAAAACAGATGTTGAGAATTAAAATGGATACAAGTACCTTGTGTTCGGCTGTAAAGCACTAAATGCACTCAAAGGGGCTGTGTACAGTCATAATTGACCATGTGTTCAAATTCATACCTGTCATACTTTGCCTTCCTCCCCCTCCATTTGACCAAGCAGCCACTTAAGTGAAAATCCGTTCGCTCAGGAAACTAAAGGTGTAAAAATGTTTCAGCATCCTTTTGCAGTGAAAGATGAGCGTAATGAGTTTAGCAGAGTTCATGTACGTAAAGGAAATGTAGTGAATCTGCATTACGAGGATGGAGGCCCAGCAGAACAAGCAGATGCTGTGTGGGAGGGGGAGGCATGCGCTAAGGAAGAAGCTATGTATGCCATTTTGATGAGGACATCAAATAGCATTGTAGACTCAAAATGTGTTTTTCCAAGGATACTGTATGCCCGACATGATTCATTCCCTTCCCAATTTTGAGTTGACTACCCCCCCCCCCCCCCCACACACACACACACACACGCACTCACAAAATTATTAGCAGGAAATGATAAAAGAATGTGACAGAAGACTATAGAACATTGTGGTACGACGGCGCCTTGCACGGCTTACAAGTTGTTCGAGATCCGACCCATTATTAAGCCAGTTTTTTGCTTTGACTTAAGAGCAACAAAATTTAGGATATGGGTGCTGTATGGTGGCAGTGAACTTACTTTGCAAATGGCAACATTTGACTGATAGTGAATAAGTCTTCCAAAAAAGTATCAAGCGAGGTTATTTTAGTTAACAAAAACTAATGAAAAAACTAAAACTAAAATTCAAAAAAAAAAATTTGTTAACGAAACAAAATAAAAACGAAAAGGCTTTTTAAAAACGAAACTAAAATTACCAATAATTATAGCAAAAAGGTCCTTTGTTTTAGTCTTTGGTAATTAATTTAATGCATGAACCATTGAGGATAATTAAATGTGATTTAAATGTGATTTTAAGTAGATTTATTTTGACCATTGTGCCTTTTGAATATTGCGCACAAGTAATCCACATTTTTTCTTAAATAAAAAAACAAAAACTAATACTGAAACTAACTAAAACTAAATTAAAGCTAAGTATTTATTAAATAACTAAAGTTAATAAAAACTAACAGAACCATCCTGAAAACTAATTAAAACTAACTAAATTTAAAAAACAAAACTCCAAAAGAAATCAAAACTAACTAAAATGAAAATTCTAAAACTATAATAACCCTTGTATCAAGCTGTTAATTTCCACTAGTTAAAGTTCAGTGCCAAATTAATCAGTGCAAAGACAATTACATGTTGTGACAAAAGTACCTTTCTTTTTAGCATAATGCTAACAAACAATGCAAAATGTCATAGACAAGCTAACAAATAACATTGGTGTCATCACTGGTTATGCAACATATATTTGAACGCTAACAGTATACATACCATGTAGGCAGATAAATACTCACAGGCATATAGTATATTCTTTATCCCTGCAAAGAATGACTAATATTATTAATAATCAATTATATTCATTCATGTGAATACACTGATGATGTTTAGGATTTCTCACAGTAATTAGGAAATAGATCATATACAACGCTTCATTTTCATAAAATCTCTGTCAGTGTTTACAATTTTGAATGATCATTTCCACAACATTCCTCGAGCATGTTGTCTCATCACAGGTGAGCCATTTTTAAAACACTCATTTGCTCCTTGCGGACTACCTTGTGCCCGTGTGCACCACGTTGGTGAATCCCTGTTGTGGGTTGTGAATGATAGCGGGTTTGAGGTTCATCTTTTGGTCCCATTCTACGTTTCTTTCAGGTTGCAGTATTTTTGAAAACTGCAAGCGGTGCAACAACGGGACATGGGGTCCTAAAGATGACTTTTTCATCCGGGGCCAATACTGTGCTCAGTGTCGTCCTGGATGGTCTGGTGGAGACTGCATGAGTAAGTGAGATCATTTTCTTAAGGAACACATGACTATACACGCATGTACATTTCTGTGGCATGAAGTAAATGCTTTTTCCTTCCCTTTGGCCATACTGACATCTGGCATGACTATGCCCTCTTGGAAGAGTGCCCATGCCCAGGAGGGCTTCTTGACAGTCAGAAATCAAGATACTTAAAACCATTTCATATGTAACATTTGGACTCCACAGCTTTACCAGGATAAAAATGTTCCACACAAAATAACAGTGTTTTATTTATTATTTTTTTAAAAAAGAAGAAAAAAACATCTTCATGTTTGTTGTATGATACATTCTCCTTGGTTTATTTATGTGAAGTATATTAGAACTTTGGAATCTTGTAATTTGGCAATACTGAGTCCTGCTAAAATCAGATGCATGTGCAGCCTATAGACCAACATAGTAGTTAGTCCCTCATTAAAAGCTTGTAAAATTTTATTTGCAAGCCACTTTCTGTGCAAGCGCCCAAATACAGTAAGCCCTTTCTGTTGTATTAGAGTGTGGTGGAGTGATCCGCAAACGTCAGGGTCACTTAGTTCTGGAGAGCTACCCCAACAACGCTAGGTGTGACTGGACCATACAGGTGGACCAACCCTTTACAATAGAACTCAGGTAAGGAGGCCGTTCTGTTGTTATGGAGCACACAGAAACCATCTATTTACTAGACAATTATAACTTCTCTCTCTGGATTTTTATGTGTTGTACAAGATTGCAGTTATTAGCCCTGTGGAATAAAAGGACATAAAATAAATAATAATAATAATGAAATGACAGTACAGATCAAGACTTGTCCTGGACTGGCATGAAAGCATTCATTTGAATATGAATTGGCCACCTGTCATAGTGATTAATCGCTGGCAAAATATCAAATGTCTGTTCAGCTCAGATCTTTTTGAAATATGTGTCATTAAGAATGGCAAGTTTAAAGGTTTGGATAACGCAGCAGGCCTGCTCCCTTTAAATACTTTCCAGCTGAATGATTTACAGGCAGTCAATATTCTGTCTGAGGCTAAATTTTTGTTTTTAAAACATTCAAGATAAATTGCTTACATGCGTGAGTAGACTGAGATAACTCCCACATACATATTGCAATCTAAACCGCAACAAATGGATAACATCCTTACACAAAGAGACGTCATTTCCGCTTTTTACTTTCTCCGGTCAATCAAAGACATATATAGTATATAATATATTCATGTCACTCACTACACTGTTAAATAGTCGTTTTCCTCCTTGCTGCAAAAGTGTGGTTCTGTCCTGCGTCGCCATGTTTCACCATTTTTGTTTACCTCTGCTTGTATTTCCGCTGGGTTGCATGCCAGACGCATGGACTCATATGCAGACGTGTGAGACACTGTGGCATTGTCGCCGTAGAGACAGAAAATAACGTGAAACCGCCGCAGAGAAATCAATACCTACTCAATTTCGGCTCATTTAGCGACCGAATAGAGCATGCGCAAAACACAAAAAAAATTCAATTTAAAGGAGGTACGCCGATCCGCGTTTGTATGACCAATATTCGGGTTAGGTAGTTGTAATGCAGGGGTCTTATTGGGGTTTTAAAAAATGTGCATAAGATTACTTGGCCTTTCAAAACCCGAATATTGTAAACGTTCGTCGTTTGAAAGGGTTATTGACGGCATGCAAGCGTAGTCATTGAATGCTTTCTTGTAAGATATGTTTTTTTATCTAAAGGTTAAACTATGTCAAAAGTAATACAGAATGACTTCTCCTTTGAAGATAATATAAGAATTAAAAGTCAGTCTTCACCATTTGCCCCAAGTGATATAGAAAATGGATGGATGTATTATAAATATTAGTTCTGAAGGCTTCTAATGTCGTTCCTACATCACTTGCATCTTTTATACACCCTTGGTGTGTTAAGGCACCGACTTGGTACTAAAATAGTTGATGTTTTTATAAACGTCCAACCAATTAATGGTTGAAGTTTTATAGTCATTTAACAGCTACGGATCAGACATAATTAAGAAGTTTATCCAGGCTAGAGCCATCATGCTGTTTATCAGCAGTAATTATCATCAGTCACACAAATGGAAAAGTATTTATATGTGCATACTTTCTGTTTAACCCTGGAGAACCCAAGAACCCTTTTCTTCTTTGAAAAAGTATGAATTATACATTAAATGACTGCTATAAGTTCACTGAACACCAAATTATATGTTTGTTTTTTTTAACCCTTGTTTTTTGAACTAGTTCAGAGTTGCTAATTTATCAAAAATATATATATAAAACATACTCCTAGGCATTCTGCAACATGATATGAAATAAATTAACAAAAAAAACACAATTTTACCATCTGATGGTTTGCTGAGAAGATGGTTTTGTTTGGATTGATTTCCAGCTCAACAAAACAGCATGTTGCCAGCCATCTTGTCACCACCACCCTGGCTCATGTAAGTGCAATATCTAGGGGTCAGAAGTGTCACTCTGGACTTTTAAAGTTAAATTTGTAAAAAAGAAAAGAAAAAAAAAGGTATTTTTTTATTTAAGTAGCAGAATTTATAGGGGCCAAATTTGACCCCGTGGGTTCTCCAGGGTTAATAGGCGCAAAAGGTGTGTTAATGATAAATATCCTTGTAATGTTAAGGGTGATAAAATTCATTGAGCTTTCCAAAGCAAAAGCCCAATGCAAGGTTTGTAAATTGTTTTCCTAAGAAAGAAATGTGTTGGCACTACATGGATGCTGCGACAAGAAGAGTACAAAAATAAGTAGATTCTTGCATATGTATGAGCAATATAATACATTTAAGTATTAAATTGCACTATGCCAAGTACAATGGAACACGCATTTGACTCACCTTTCACATCAGCAAAGCATGTATTAGCAGTTCCAGTCACTTTCCGCAGCTGTCAGAGTAATTACTGTCATTCATGACTGCGCATTGCCTGTTTTCCTTCTGAGCGCTGTGAAGCATCACAACTGCGGTGGCAGCTGGTGGAGCGCTGCCAGATAACACAGGTGCTCGCATAAGGCGGGAGAGTGCGATCACGGCGGTTGCTAGGGTGTTGGATTGTGTTTGTTTTCTTATTGTATTCATCTTGATGCCAACAGGTTTATGATGCTGAGTTTGGAGGTACATCATTCTTGTCGCTATGACTTCGTGGAGGTCAGAGATGGTGACAGCATCAACTCTCGTGTTATAGGTCGGTTTTGTGGAAGCAACAGACCCGCTCCCATTCTGAGCACGGGCAACAGTCTACACATTCATTTTGAGTCTGATGGTCACAAGAATTTTGATGGCTTCTTTGCTACATTCCAAGAGAGTTCAGGTATGTCTGAAGCAATACTAAACTTGGTAGTTAAGTCGTTAAAAGGAAAATACTGTGAGGAGCACATTTTAAAAGGCACACTCACTAACAAAGTATGGCAGTCCTCCCAAATGACCAAATAACTTCATTCAGAACATGATTTTTAGAAAAATTGGAAAAAGTTTAGTTTTGAGACAAAATGAACAAAATAGCCTTTCATTGCAAATATTTTGGAATGTATGTGATTGGATCGTCTGTTCTGATTTTAGACAACATGATAATGCTGGGTGTAAGCCGAGTGACCAGTTATGATTCCAACATACCTTTTTATGTGAAATGACAGGCATCATATAGAGACAGACAAACTTTCCCACTCATTCACATTCATGCATTCATCGAGTGGGAATTGTACCCATGTTGTCTGCAAGTCAGTGACTCACCTAATTATCACAGACCGATCCTCTTGTCTTCATACGTTTGGGCAGTTTCATTGTCTTGTTGACAATGTGAAGATTTCTGTTTGTCACATGATTTAACTTGGCCTTCAGTTAGTAGCGGTACTACCCACTGGTGCCCACTGCCCACCCAAGTTCTCTTTGATACGGTGAGCCGGCACAATGGAACAAAGAGATGCTGTATGAAAAACCAACGCCTAACAACTATTCAGCTCTCCCAGAAGAATACATTATTACGTAATCAGATTTATGACATCCGCTTCTCAAATTCACTTAAAAGCTTTGTGGTGGCTGTGGTTATATTGTATGTCGAAATTGGTGATGGGAAAATGAAGCTTCATGAAGCAAGTGGTGTTTTTTTTTACTCTTCTAGATGGTGCTCTTGGTTTGAAGAAAAAGGCTAGGGCAATGGAACGTGATTACGTTTCCACTGCTTCTTTAAACCAAGAGTGCTGTCAACATGAGTAAAAAAAAAAAATCACACATGTTCATGAAGCTTCATTTGCACATCACTGGTGGCAACGAACTGAACTCTCACAGGAATACAATTGCAATGATTATCAAACTCAACTAAGTTGTATTTTCTGTGCTTAGGTCTCCTAGCCCACTTAATATCCTCCTCATTCATTTGTAGGACTACAACTGTTTAGTGACATGCTCATTCCCATACATTCAATATCAAATAAAAAACCCTGTTTTCAATATGTTTAAATAAACTCCAAAATTATTTAACAAATAAATATTTACGTGAATTTGTAATGCAACTGTCTCTTGGAGCTTCACTCCAGTTTCACAGAGCTCTGCAAAAATCACGACTGCAGTCGACAGTACTGGTTTCATCGATTTAACCTAATTTTAAAAAGCATCTTTAAGATGCACAACATGCCGGCAATAGCGAAAGACTGACACAACTGTCGACAGTAGTTTTATGTCAGAACATTCATAAAAATAAAAAAAACTGTACTGTTCTCAAAATCAGACACATTTGCTATACAAGCTGCAAAGCCGTATCTCATAAAATGAGCTTTATGTATTTCTCGACATGCCCACACACATTTAGAAATGGAAAGTGAAAATGACACTGAAATGGTGCCAGCTTTGAGTACACCCCCTTCCTCCCACTTCAGACTTTCCAATATGTACACGGTTTCTCCTTTAGATAAATACTTACTTACCTACAATACACACATGTACGCTGATATTATATTTCTTTTATGACAGCTTGCAGCTCCTCTCCTTGCCTACACGACGGGACTTGTATTCTTGACAGCTCTTACACGTATCACTGTGCCTGTCTGGCTGGCTATACAGGCAAGAGGTGTGAAAATGGTAAGTCTCCTGACACTTCATAAAAATGGACCAAACCCACTCACATCTGTTTTTAGTTGTTGCTGGGAGGGTACTGTTGACATTCATGCATGGGTCAAATGAGTCATCATTAGTCAATTGGTATCGCAGGAGCAATCCCTCTCGTCTGGTGTGATGCTACGAAATGGTGCGTGTTGCCTACACTCAGATGCCATTCTCACCATTAAGTACTATTTCCCTTAACTGTTGTCCATTGTTGCTGTTGCTAGTAATAAAACACGGATGTTTTACACCCTAAAAAAAACTCACGGATTTGTTTTCTGGTCTTATAATGACTATTTTTCATATAAATAAACATCAGCAATTTATTTTACTAACTACTCTCGACACTTGATGATACTTAAAAGCAAATTGTACGAATTGGAAAAAGTGATTCTTTTAAAAGTGGAGGAGGCTTTTATTTTGGGCTGGGCGGAGATGAGCTGTCTTGGAATTAAGATTTAAAAATAATCTGCAGTATGTCAAGTACATGCAGGAAGAGGAAAATTATACAGAATGTGTGTTGTTCTGTTAATATCACTAAGTTTTTCCCCAACACAGTGGAAGAAGTGAGTTAGTGCTTCCTCAGAGAGGCGAGAATCGTTTTGGTCCTTCATGGTCTTGCATTAATGGGTGTCTGGAACTTAACTTGTGTTTTTAATACCTTACACATCTCCCAGAAAAACCTGCAAAAACACTTTTGTTGTGGTGTCATTTTCAGGGTTACATTGAAGGCTATAAAATAAATGGTAAAACAAGTCTGCATCTCTCTTCTCTTGAACGAGCTTTCCCATAAAATGCCAAGCTGTTTATTTATCTGTCCTCCATTGGGAGTTCCAGCCTTTCAATTTTATTTCAGAAACATGAGTAATGTTACTATCTAACATTATAGCGAGAAATTGTCTTAAGTTTTATAAGGTAAAAAGACTTAAAGATATTTCATTGCACCGATGATGAATCCGATCTGCTGGAAGCCTGCATGTGTTAGTTAATCTGACATGCTGCCAAGGAAACCCAAAGTAGCTATCATTTTCTTGTAAGTGTTACATTTATAAAATGAAAGTTTTCCACTTGTGAACTGTGGTGGACAAACCTCCGATCTAAGAGACACTCACAACCCTGAAAAGAAGTCAACTGTGGAAATAGCACTACACCACTGGTTAGCCAACAACATTTTCTTCCATCAGGAAGTGAAAGATTAAAAAATTTAATTTGTTGGAAAATCCAAGATTATAGGGGCAAATAATTGGTTTGGATCTTAATAAATACAGCTAATACCACTGACCAGGTCAAACTAAAAGATAACAGCGCATTAAAGTGAGTCAGTGCATTGCAAGATAAACCTTGACTCCATTTGCAACAACAACTTCTGTATAACGTGTTTTCTTTTTGTAGCTATACAGATAATACTGTTTTGAAATATTCCCTAAACTGCTCATTAAATCATATTTTACTGCTCTTAAATGGAACACTTTGCTTAAAATCGTTTTTATTGCACCGACAGTATCTATGTTGGCGTTTACAAGCCATGTGCTCCAATTTGCGCTATAAACTGTTCATACAATTCAATAACGAGTCTGTGAGGTTTCAGCAATTTTGAATTAAGACTAACAAGTCTCACAGTTTTATTTTAAATGTTAACTTGTGGCCTACAAGCAACACAAGTCACACATTGGTGTATTTGTGTGGTCTGTTACAGCTGGGAAGTACACTTAATCAATGCTTGAGGGAGGGTACCGAAGTCTTTTGAAGTCTCCGTACACAATTTAGCATTTTCCTTACAGACAGACCATGTTTAGAAATGAACTGAGCATGCACTTTGTGTTTCTGTGCAGTGGTGGGATGCCGCAGGCCGCCTGTGCCCACCCATGGATCCACACAGGGAGTGTTTCATCACGCGGGGGCACGGATCACTTTCCACTGTGACGCAGGATTCGAATTGCAGGGATTACGGGCTGCCATCTGCTTAAGTGATGGCACCTGGAGTGCACCTGCCCCACAGTGTGGTAAAAAAAACAAAAATGGATTTAGTAGGAAATGATGATAGGAAATCAAAACCTCACCTAATGTATATGTTTTCTCTGTCATTAAGTTCCAGGGGAAAGAGTAGGCCTATGTGCTCTCCCACCAAAGCCAACACACGGAGACCACTTCTTGGTTTATGGCCCCAATGATGTTTTAATTGCTCTCCAGTACCTTTGCTATCAGCCCTATGAACTCAGTGGAGTCTCTCAAAGGACTTGCCTTCCTAATAACACCTGGAGTGGAATTCATCCTGTTTGTACCAAAGGTCAGGCCAAGTCACTGAAATATTGAATTTTCTTTTCCAAATCCTTTATTTATTATATTAGATGAAGTCCTCAAGGGCAAACAAGCGGATTTGCATTGCTAAAATAACTCAATTTCATGGTTCATAGTTTACTCTGCAGAAAGAGTCAAATCTAAGACCATCCTCTGAGTTTTTTTTTTATTATTTTTTTTAGCTTTAGTGGTACATAAAAAGGAAGACTATAATGATCAAGCATTCTCATAAGTTTTGAGAACATAACAAACTCTTAACTTGTACTGAAGGCAAGCGCTTTATTTCCTAAAATGTGTTGTCACTAAGGCTATCCATGTTTTGTATTTTGTTTAAAAAGAAGAAAACCTCCGCTAAACATAAAAGCCACATCTTGATAAAACACATCATCAACGTCAAGCAACAACATAACAGCTGTGATTTCCACATTTCCTAGTCTTTCCACACATTTTTGGAATTCGTTTTTTCTTTTCTTTTTTAAGTCACATCTACATCAAATAGCCTAAATGCCTGCTGTGCAATACACACACATTTGCCTGAGTTTTACCTGATTAACCCAAAATGGTTCAGAAGTTATCAAATTGCCTGTGAACCTTTTCTTTACAAAAAAAATAAAAAATCAGTTGCCACATATTAGCATGATACTGGATGACTTTTAGGCTTCCATTTTGTTGCATTTTTTTTGTTTTTGTTTTTTTGTTATTAACAACACATATTGACCAAGTCTCCAAGATCAATTTGGACCAGAATGTTCTTGTAAACAGTTTCCTTTTGTTCCGACTTCTACATTTCATTATGTGTCATAACCCCAATGATCCCAGATATTAATATTGGATTGCATGCTGCTGCATCATGTTGGATCACTGCCTCTTAGTGGATATTAGGAAAAATGCAGACAGCCTGCTGTACACTCTAAAAAGAGAATTGCTGAACCAACTTAAATAAAAATACATTTCAAATTGAATAGTTGACCAACTTAATAAAATCGCTTCAAGTGTTAACACTACAAGATTGAATTAAGTTAGTCCAAAGTTAATTATTAAGTTTAATTAATTATGAGTTCATTAAAATTAATATATTCACTTAAATTAAATTAATTAAATTAAATTAAATTAAATTAATTCAACAATTCTCTTTTTAGAGTGTAAATGTGTGCTGGAATTTCAAAAATGTCAAAACAAACCAAACATTTTAAGGATTCATACAAACGTGTTCCAGTCGGTGAAAGAGTTTATAATATGATGGCAATATTTGTTGTGAAATACGAAAATGTCCTGCGTGCCAATTTACACAACATTCAACACCAAAATGAAAATGTGCTAGATGAGGAGCAACAAACCTATAATTCTCTAATGAATCTTTTAACGTGTTCTTTGTCTGCAGTGAACAACACACTCACAGAGGCAGAAAGAGAAAATGAAACTGGCCAAGAGACAGCAAAAGGTACAGATAAAGATGAAATAGAAACACACAGTGAGAAAGATATCAGCAAAGCTCAAGAAAAAAGTCAGGAGAACACGGGTATAAAAAAAGAAAGTGATCGCTGGACTACATCACCAGAAGACACAAACATTGGTACTATTCCAGGGAAAACTCTTACTGAGGATTGGAAAGAAGAGGAAAAAAATAATAGCCGGGAGAAAACCACAAGCGGCAGTGAAGATAAAGTGGGTAGTGTCGGCCCAGACAATGGCCTGGACACAGACGAGAATAAAGAACCTGAAACAGTAAAACCTGGGAAGAAAGAAGACAGCCATTCCCCCAAGTCGGAGATGGATATCACTGACATAGTGGTGATAAAAGACAAAGGACAAGGCGAGAAGGAAAGAAAAGAGGAGCAAGTGAATGGAAAAAAAAACTCTGGCAAAGTTGGACCCAACGACACGAAGCCGCGGACGGCCGTCTCAGAGGAAATAAACACAGTAGACATCTCTGAGCAGGAAATGGCAAAGAACAACACAGTCACGGATGATATGACTGCCTTAAGGAAATACAATAACACAATAGCTTTACCAGAGAGGAAAATCATTCCCTCCAGAGTCAATATAACACAGTATACGCTGTACAGGTCAGGAGGTGAGGAAAGTGGCAAACCAAAGGAAGGCTCACCAATTAAAGATGACAAAGCAATGACAAGCCCTACTGAGAAACCAAAGGAACTTGACTTAGATCACAAGGAGAAGGAAGAAGAGAAGGACATAAACCAGAGCTTTATTGGTAAGACAGAATGCTAATGAATAAGTTTCCCCTTGCCCTCATACTCCCCTTGAACATGAAGTGCTCTTCTCCAGAAAGGAGCTGCCCGCCTCTCCCTCGCCTCTACCACGGTTATCACGTGGCGATGCCAGGGACCGAGCCTGAGACTGTGCAGTTCTTCTGCAATCACTCCTACGCTCTGAGTGGAGACGCCCTGCGAAGCTGCCAACCAGATGGTACCTGGAGTGGAAAACAGCCCCTGTGTGTTCGAGGTAACGACCTTGCTTTAGCATTTTTACTGGACGTAACTTACAGAGATGATGTAGAACTTTTGTTACGGATGCATGGGAGATTTTTACTTCATGTAAAATGAAGGTTAAGTCATTTCAACAACAAAAAATACAAATTTCTAGTACTCAATATACAAAATATTACATCAGCGTTAAGTAAGGGTGGGTGAGTGGTATCGGGCCGATACCCGGTCCTCTTTCAAGGTATCGATACCAGTATCCGCCAAACTCATGTGGTCGTTTTACGATCAGGCACAAGAAATTATACTCAACAAAAATATAAATGCAACACTTTTGTTTTTGCTCCCATTTTTATAAGATGAACTCAAAGATCTAATACTTCTTCCGCATACTAATAACACATACATATTAAGATATATGGTGCAATGTTTTGTACATACTCATGTGTGTGTATATATATATTTAGAGTGTGTATGTGTGTGTGTATATGGGTGTGTGCAATGTACTTCTCTACACATGTATACTTCGTGGAAGACTTCTGGGAAGTCTTCTACTTATTGCTGCACTTCTTATTTATTTAATTTTAATTTTATCTCTTTCTATTCTGTTGTTTTCTCTTTACTGTAAACTGCAGCTGGACGGAGTCCAGGAAAAAGTTCCCCACGGGGAAAATAAAAGTATATCGTATCGTATCGTATCGTATACACAATATCACCATTTCTCTCAAATATTGTTCACAAACCAGTCTAAACCTGTGATAGTGAGCACTTCTCCATTGCAGAGATAATCCATCCCACCATATCAAGATTATGTTTAGACACCATTATTAGTGCACAGGTGTGCCTTAGACTGCCCACAATAAAAGGGCACCCAGATCTCCCCCCTCCACCCCATCCAATTTTTAGATCTTTTGAGTTCATCTCATAAAAAATGGGAGCAAAAACAAAACAATGTGTTGCATTTATATTTTTGTTGGGTGTAAAAAGATACACATTTGGCATTAATTTCATGCAATTTTAAGGGAAAATACTATAGTGGTATATACAGGTCGTTCTGTTTTTTTGTGGGAATTTTTTTGGTAGGTTGCCCACTTATGTAAACTACAGTCTTGCTCACAATTATTGGCACCCATGAAGGTAAAGTACATAATGTGGAATATCTTCTGAAAAAAATGAATCAAGTAATTCATTTTATATTTTTATAGAGAACTTGTATTTCACCTGAAAGACCAAGTGATTAAAAAACTATTTAAAACAAAAATAGAATGGGCGGAAAAAATTGAGAAAACTTAAAATGTGCTCTTTCACCGGTAATGGCACCCTTCCCTGTAAATCAGTATGGAAACGCATTGTGACTCACCTTTGGTAAATCACAAATGAGAATTCCCTGTTCTAAATTGTCTGTGCCCAATTGACATGATTTAATCAATGAATGATGACCTTGATGTTATAAAAAAGCCACCTGTTATCCCCTTTTCCTTTGTTAAAATCGTGAAAACAAAAGGAGCTGTCTGAGGACGTCAGCAGTGCGATTATTCACACACACAAGACTTCCAAATGGTATAGAGCCATCTCCAAAGATTTTGGTAGCCCTGTTTCAGCAATGCGTAATCTTGTTAAGAAGTTTGACGAGCATTGAACTGTTAAGAACCTCCATGGACGTGGGGGGGAAAGAGAAATTGATCACAGAAGTCTTCAACGGTTGGTACGAATGCTGGAAAAAACACCACGTTAAAAATCCAAAGACTTGAAAGACAACCTGGAACAGTCTGGGATCATGGTTTTAAGAAGTACTATACGCCACACACTGAACCAAAAATAGGGCTAGAGTACCTGATCAAACCACAATTCTTTTGGGAATGTCCTGTGGACGGATGAACCAAAAATAGAGCTTTTCAGCAATGCACGCCAACAGTTTGTTTACAGACAGCGCAATGAAGCTTCCAAGGAAAATAACATCCTCCCTACAGTTAAGCATGGTGGAGGATCCATAATTATGTGGGTCTGCTTTGCTACATGTGATACTGGAGGCCTTGATCGTATCACAGGAATCATGAAATCAGAGAATAATCAACACATTCTAGGGGGACATGTCCTATCAATTGTTAAACAACTTGGGTGGAGTCGAAGGTCATGGGTCCTCCATTAAGACATAGACCCAAAGCACACATCCAAAAACACACATGAATGGTTAAAAAGGAAAAAAAAAATACTGTTTTAAAATGGCCAGCTATGACTCCTGATCTCAATCCTATTGAAAATCTTTGATATGAGCTGAAATTTGCCATTGAGAAAAGAAACCTGCCAACATTCAAGAGCTTGAACAATTTGCAAAGGAAGAATGGGGGGAAATACCAACGGATTAGTTTGTGGTTAAGAATTGGACAATGCCATGTAATGACTTATGAAAAAAAAACTAGCTTCATACTGAGATGTATTTTTGTAATTCAGCAGATTTATAGGAATATGTCTGTATGCTTCTTGATCAACAAATCTATTGGCCTGTCCTATATGAGCACCCCTTTTAAATTGAACCACTGAAATGAACATTTCCAATTTATTGAGATGTGTCTGCATGTACATGTGTGTTGCAGCATGTCGGGAGCCCAAAGTTTCAGAACTGGTCAGACAGAGAATTCTGCCCCCTCAAGCACCATTCAGGTTTGTATTTTGTTGTTGGTATTGTTGTTTAAAGTGTAGTTTAAATTGAATTAAAAAAACAAGAAGCCCCCCCCCCCCACCCACACCCCTGTAGATTATAAAACACAGTCCCACACTACGGAAGCGTATTGCATTCACTTAAAAAATAAAATATTTTTTTTCTGTTTTACTGAATTTTTTTTTCTGTCAAAAAAAAATCAGAAAAACAGGCAAAAAAAAGAAAAAAGAAAAAATGACATAAAATAATTCTGAAAAACAGAAAAATAATTATTTTATATAACAGGGAAAATTTACTCAGAAAAACTGAAAAAAATATTCAGAAAAACAGAGGAAAATATATTTTTTGAACAGAAAAAAAATACTCCGAAAAAAAAAACAGGGGAAAAAATTCAACAAAACAGAAAAAAAAAATACTCAAAAAAACAAAGCTCCCCCCAAAAATTAGTCAGAAAAACAGGAAGGACTTTTTTTCTTCAAGTGAATACAATACGCTTCCATACCACACAACAGCAAAAATAAAAAAAAAATAAAAAAAAAAATACTTCAATACATTTTCGTTGTTCACATTCAAAAGAAGAATACATGTGATCAAATGCTCTGCACGGGTGTATCTCTTGTTCTTGGCCTTCAGAAAGACTCCAGTGCACAAACTGTACTCTGTTGTGGGCCGGCACATCCAGTCTGACGGCCCCACCAAAGGGCCACCACTACCTTCGCAGTTGGCTCCTGGTTTCCATCACCTTTACACACACATCGAGTATGACTGTGTGTCTCCCTTCTACCAGCACAATGGCAGCCCTCGTCGTACTTGCCTCAAGACAGGCAAATGGAGTGGGCGCCATGTATCTTGTTCACCAGGTGAGGGCGGCAGAGGTCCATAATGTTATTGGGGTACGAGAAGCCATCATGTAACACTTGAAGCTACATTTCTGGTATTTGGACAATTTTGACCATTATTATTACTCAGGCTAAAGTCGGAAATGTGAGTAAATTTCTACATTTAGATACCAAGATGCAAGGAGACCATAATATACAAACAAGCACAATGGCAAAAAAGAAATTGACAATGTTAAGCACACAAAAACTTTTTAATGTTAATGTACTGCTAGGTGAAGTGGGTAGACCCCTGGGTGGTATTGTGACCTGTTTTGGGCTTTTTGATGCTTCTGACCAGGCAATTTCAAAATAAAATACCACCCACGGGTTAAAAGGTTATAATCTAATCTAGGAAAGGTTAATAAAACTTTGGTGAGATCAGCAATGTTGTTTGGTCTGGAGACAGTGCCACTGAGGAAAAGACAGGAGGCAGAGCTGGAGGTGGCAGAGATGAAGATGATGAGGTTCTCTCTGGGAGTGACCAGGATGGATAGAAAACGGAATGAGTACATCAGAGGGACAGCACAGGTTAGAGGTTTTGGAGATAAAGTCAGAGAGGCCAGACTGGGATTGTTTGGTCACAAGGAAGCTGAGTTTCCAAATGCCAGGCAGAAGGTCTAGAGGAAGACGAAAGAGGAGGTTTATGGGTGTAGTTAAAGAGGACATGAAGGCAGTTGGTGTGAGAGCAGAGGATGCAGAGAACAGGGTTAGATGGAGGCAACTGATTCGCTGTGGCGACCCCTGAAGGGAAAAGCCCAAAGGAAAAGAAGAATATGCCAACTCACCCGTATGGTAGAACAAATCTTTTTTAAAAATGTTTATGTTTGATCACACTTTTGTTATTGTGGAACTTTAAGAAACTTCAAGGAACTTCAGTTTCACCCAACAAAAATTAGATTTTTTTGTGTTTTTTGTTTTGCAATATATTACTGTATTGGTAGGTTCAAAATGCAATGAAATAATCCAAAGCAATCAAAAAATACAGTGAAATCTGTGTACATCTTTAAAAAGGTCACTTGTCTTTCTGTTTTTCCATTACATTATTATTATTATTATTATTATTAGTAGTAGTAGTAGTAGTATTTATGTATTAATTTACACCATCTAATGACATCTCAACCATTTTGGTGCAAGCATGTATTTTTGAAAATATAGATAAAAAAAATGTTCAAAGAAAATATAAAATGTAAATGTTTTTGAATTGGTTGTTTGAATTGCTTCACCATATCAAAAATATTATCCCTTAGCTGAATTTATGTACTTTAACAACATCTGCTGTAATAAAGTACTGTATAAGAAAAACAATTATAATAATACAATTAGAAATAACTATGGATGGATGGATAAACAAAATGTTCTGCACTATAAAAAGAGAAATGTTGACCAACTTAACAAAATTGCTTTAAGTAGTAACACACAATTCAATCCAAAGTGAATATATTAAGTTTAATGAACTCATAATTAATTAAACTTAATAATGTTATATTCACTTGGGATTAACTTAATTAACTAAATATATCACTTTGGATTAACTTAATTCAGTCGTGTGTTACCACTTGAAGCAAGTTTAAATTGGTCAACAACTCTCTGTTTAATCTTAAATTGGTTCAAAAATTCTCTTTCTAGAGTGTACTTGAATCACCATAACGCCGCTCACATTGGTACTTAGTACGAGAACATATTCTTCCTTCTTTATATTGAGAAACAGCCAGTGCCTCTGTGATATTAAACATTTATTTTATGAGAGACATAGGCTACATAATTTTGTGATTGATGAAATGTCTAAACAAGAACTACATTAAATTTTGTTATAGTAAAAGACATTCAGAAGTGAACTGAAAGAAGGTTCGACACTTTTGCGCCACATTTAACCTGTCCCCCCTCTTCATCATGGTCTTCCCTTTCTATCCTCTCTTCCTGTCACCTCCTCTTTGGCAGTATGTGGGAAGCATCCAACCTTTGACCCCGATAGGCCGGAAGAGGCTCATTGGCCTTGGCTAGTGGCCATCTACCGTCGCTCCACCAATGGTGCAGAGACCAAGTTGACCAAGGCAGATAGCCACACTGGATCTGTGAAGAAGAATGGCAGCGCTAGGTCTAGCAACCATATCCGGGCTTCTGACTGGCAGCTGGTGTGCAGTGGGGCTCTAGTGAATCAAAGGAGCGTTGTAGTTGCAGGCCATTGCATGACACAGCTGGGGAAGGTTTATCCTCTGGATGCAGCAAAAATCAAGGTGGTGGTAGGGAAACACTACCGTAGCGATCACAAGGAAAATAAAGGTCTCCAACACCTGAGGGTAAGCGCTCCAGAGATTCACCGGAGATCAACTTTTGTACCTTTGTGATTTCACTAACAATTACATTCCGTCTTTCTCCCAAAGGTGGCCAGCATCATTATTCACCCAAATTACGACCCCCATATTCTTGACTCGGACATAGCTGTCGTCAAGTTACTGGACAAAGCCAAGATTGGTGAGAAAGTGCAACCCCTCTGCCTGTCAGACATTCACAACGAGAGCGAGATGTCAGGAGAAGGGCTTGTGACAGGCTGGTCTCCGCTTCCTGACCCGGGTTTGGGTGCAGATGAAAAAGCACGAGTTGGCACTGTTCACCTCGCTGACATCGTCCCATGCGAGCAGCAATACGCCCGTAACGGGGTGCCAGTCAGTGTTACTGACAACATGCTGTGTGCAAGCCAGAAGCCAAACTACGGACCCTCGAACATATGTCCCTCTGACACTGGGGGAATCCTTATCCTCCCTGCACTCACTGACAACAAGGAGAATCCTTCCGTTGGCTTTACTCAAAAGGGAAGCAAAAGACTTTGGAGACTTCTGGGACTAGTAAGCTTCGGCTATGACCAAGGGGAGTGTGATCCTGAGCTCTATACAGTCTACACTCATGTTGCAAACTTCAAAGACTGGATAGAGAGTAGTATGAAATAGGCCTCTAATGCTACGTTCAGACTGAACCGAAAATGTCGCGATGCTACGCTGAACTGGCGTGTGTCTGTTCGCGGGGTTCTCAATGGATTTTTTTTTTTCGCTCAGCGCTGCAACAGGGGAATAGGAGGGATTTACGCTTTGGTAGGTGGCGCTAACTTTAGTGTAGCATTGCTAGCTTGTTTCACACTTCGACAATTAAACAAACAAACTCACCAGATAAGCCGACCTCCACATTTCTTCCTCCAAGCAATCTCCTTTTTGGCCCGGTCCTGGTACACGTAGATCGCCGTGTCGTACGGCTCCGGGTGCCTGCAAACCGCGATTGTCAAACTATCCTCTACACTACCGCTTCCTGTGTTTTGTATGCTGTGTGACGTATTTGGTGACATGGACTATCTCAACAGCGGCAAAAGTTCAATTCAGCCAACGCCGACGAAATGGGCGAAGTGGCAAAACGCTCGCCGGAAACGTCCCAAACGAAGTCAATTGACTACAAAGAAATTGCGCCGCCGAAAACGCCAGACCCACTTTTGGTCTGAACGTAGCATTAGTGTTTGACTCAAGGTTTTTCTGTACCATGTATCTTTCAGTCGTGTTACTTTTGTTTGCTTCATCTCATCTTAATGTCTTGCACAAGGGCAGCACTGGAGGACTGTTCAAGTGAAGAGATGCTCGCACATTAAATGTCTTTTGATCAGAAGACGTCTCGTTCCTCAGTCTAAGGTTTCACACTTGAAAATGACTAAAAGTTCATCCTTAAAATGAGGGTGTAATGTATTATATGCACATCGGTATGTACTGTATATACAGCATATTGTAATGTATTGACTTTTCTATTAACTAATATGACTGAAAGTGTTGTACATATTGTATTGAAAGACAGAAAAACAGGATGCTTTTAATTAAAGAAAGGAGGTGAGGTCTGGTCTGTTTGATTCTTTGTGTCAGTGTAAAATGCAATGCATGTACTCAACTATTCATAGGTCATCAAAGAGTGAATTACATGGATGCTAGGAGTAGAAAAACAAAACAAAACCCTGCTCGCTCTGTGAAGCACACTGTCTGTGTTATGAAGCAAATGAATCCAGGTCAGAGCAGCACCATTTCCACAACCATAAACGGAGCATATTATTCACATATCATTTAACTCCTCCGTGCTCAAATTAAATCAATTACTTCCAACCTGACCCGCTTCCATTATTCAGTTTGCGTATTGCAAGAGAGGCAATAAAAGTACATTTCCATTCTATGTTCAGGGACTGCTTGGTGATTTAAGGGATGCGTTCAAATTGCGAACTTCGGGAAAAATGTGTCATTAACTCTTTCACATCATCATACCTGCCTATTCCATTAAGGACAAACACCCATCCGTCATTGTTAAGAAAAAATACATTTTGTGGCCCCTGGACAGCAAAGTGGGGCCTGAGGTTGGCTTCACAATGAAAAAGGATCTGGTCTTGTATAGCTCTGTACTTTCTATGTTGAGTTTAAATGTTATCGCTTTGCTTGTGTTGAGTCAGTTGCGATTGATTGGTGGTCAGTCAAATTTACTTGCATCTCACCCCAAACTAAGCTGAGACAGCATTCACTGGCAACCCTGGACAGAATAAGGAAATGGATGATCGATCGCTGGTGGCACAACAGGCAAACTATAACATAGAGGTATACATTATGATCTTAGAACAAAACTATAATATTAACTTGGGAAGTGTCATATGCATATGAATGTGGTGGTGCATTCGGCGTTAATGTTATCCAAAATATTGCATGTTTTGTTCTTAAATTTTCAGACTATGATTATCACATGTTCACACATGAACATTTTAGTGACAATCAGTCACGTTTTTTTGGGACATAAAGTGATGTGTCTACAAGTCAGTGTGATAGCCAAACGTGAGTAGAATTAAGAAAAATAATGTGAGTTTTGCTCTAATATTTTCACACTATGAGTATTACGCCTACATTTTTTTGACAACTACAAATGTGCGTGTGTCGTAATATCCAGTCAAAACAAGCGACATGTATATGGTCTTGTCAGCGTTTAATCGCAAAACCTGTTTCCTTTGCCAAAATTCTCATTTTCCTTTTTTCGATTCAAAATCGAAAATCAAAATCAAATTCAAAATCAATTCAAAATCCATACCTTCCAAGCGTAAAATCTTTTTTGCGACTTTTGGTCCCTTTTTTGAATTTCTACCGTTTCCATTCAGTTTAATTTTTGCATTTCTTGAAAATCCGAATAAAAAATGGGTGGATGGAAACCCCACAAATCATATCTCAACAAGTTTTATCATGTCCACCAGTGCTGTCATCCTGGTCCCTCGTGCCATCCAATCAGCTCCCTCAGCCACTTATGTCTTGTCCAGGTGTCTCTTGTTGTCTCATTAGTATGTTTTCTGCTTTCTTTCAGCCCTTGTCGATGTCATGTCCATGTCCCATTGTGCTGTTTGCCGCCTCGAGTATTTGTTGGTTGGTTTATTACTTTGACTTTTGTTCTTGGACTTTGTTGATTTTGTGTTGGATAACTGTACCTGGTTTTCCGTTTTTGTTGTTTAATTAAAATACTTATTTTGAGCATACCTGCCTCTCCTCCCTGCTTCCCTGCATTTGGGTCCTCAACCCCACCTAAATGTGACAAATTGGCGCTCATCTCAACACACAATATGCTATTTTCTATCTTCTCAGACAGGACACAACCTTATAGGAAGCAAGCAAGAATTCCATTTTTTTTGTTGCGCCCTCTGGTGGAGAAGATAATTGTAATGTGACAACAAGCCCCGGGTCTCCCCTAATATAATATGTAACAAAATTAGAAACTGTTGAGCAAAAATCCTTCATATGGGGCTCTTTTTCATGAAGCGGCATCAATTCATACTTTGATTAACCATTTGAAAACGAAAAACCTGAATTACTCATATCTGCAGTATAGGGATGATTTGGCATGCAGAAAATGTTTGTTTCTTATTGTGTGATATTTTTCTATCCATCCATTTTACATACTGCTTCTTGTCACTAGGGTCATGGGTGAATTGGAGCCTCTGCCAGCTGACTATGGGCGAGAGCTACACCCTGAGCTGGTCACGAGTCAGTCAAAGGGCACATACTGTATAGATGCAAAATGAAAAAAACAAACATGATCACTTTTGAGTTATTAATTACGATAAGAAACATGTTTTAGACTTTGGAAGGAAACCAGAGTACACAGACAAAAGCCTTGGAAGTGTTGGGGTTGTGTAGTAGTTTTATGCTATTAAAAAAATCTTCTTGCTGTTGTTTTATGGATACATAATTGTTGTAAATCACAATATGAAATAACATATTATATACAAAACATCATAACATTAATGCAGCAGTGATTCTATGCTCCAGTTTTCTCATGGACAGCATCTTTAAAAGAGTTTCTGTCTTTCCTGAATCCATTTACTGAAGTGGTAAAATAGCCCAACATATTCCCATGATTCCCTGAGAAGAGTCCTGTCCACTTGGGCTGTTCACAGGCCCTTGTTGGCTCGCACAGCTTCTTCAGTAGAACTATGGGCTACAATTAGCCTACACAAAATGTGGCTGGCCTGGGAACTGGGATGAGCCCGGAGCAAAATGCCTTGATGATAATGAGCTGAATGAAATAGTTGCACACATAAGAAACGGAGGTGCAAAATACTTAACCTAAAATCTTTACATTTTAATGCAATTCCCTCCCCTGGCCTTGCTTACCATGTGAAATGTGATCTTAAGTATTATCTAATTATTTGTCTTTTTTGTGCTTAACAATGGTGGGATTACCATCCACCTATTTTTATTAGAATTTTCAAGAATTGTGAAAAAGAAAAAGAAACTGAATGGAAACACAACATTTGCACATACAAAAATTACGCTTGGAGGGGGTGGATTTTGAAGCGTATTGAAAAAAATAAAATGCACATTTTCGCTATGGAAACAGCTTTGGCCAATAAGCGACTAGAAGACCGATATATGTTATGTTATATTTAAATGGCGGATGATAAAGTAAGATATGTTTGGGAGACGAAGAAACACAATTCTTTTTTAAATTAATTAAAGAAAGAAACGCTACTGTTTATCAACAGTTACAAAACCAAATGATGGCGAAAGGTTTTGACAAGCCGCGGACAATACTCAGAAGCAAGTGGAAAAGTCTCAAACAGATATACATGGCTGAGAAGCGTCAGTATAGATCTATGATATATGATCAGACTCTTATATAACGTCATCTCACGGCGCAGTCTCCTCTCACTATTCACAAGCGAAGAACGGCTGGAAACGGGCACAAGCCGCATGTCCGTTTTGCACATTTTCACAAAATTCGCTTAAAATTTTCAAAACATTTGGATGAAGACCCCAGCCGCCCTCTAGCATTTGACAGACCAATCCCACTCTCTTTAGGTCAGCAATTTGATCACTTTCTGGAAGTTGGCACATTTTGGAATCTTTTCATCGATGTTTGTTGAAGTCTGTTGGACCGTGGCATTTTTCAACAGATTCCATACAACATTGAAATATGTGACGCAGTGACAGTATTAATTCAATAAAAAGTTGACATTCTTTTAGTGGGTGTCCCAGAGCTTGTGTGGCTAATCAAATAAATGGGTAAAATAGGATAGACCAGTCACATTTTAAATTGGCACAGAAAAGAAAGAAGAAGAAAAAGCAACATTGTTAAAATTGATGTATACCTGAAAACAGCATGTTGTGATTTAAGTCTTTCACTGCATGTCATAACCCAGTCCAGGTTGTCCAGACATTCTTGCCCCAAGTCAGCTTCTTTCACCTAGGATTAGGATAAGTGGTAAAAAAAAAAAAAAAATGAATGGATGGATCGACAGTATATCATAGACCAGGGATGTGTAACTTCAAGCCTGTGACTTCAGTGACACTTTGAATAAAAAATACAAATGAAATATAAAAATAAAAAATGTCAGCATGTTTTTACAAACCAGAAAACAAACACTTATAAACATACCATTTACATAAAAAAATACCAGAAAAAAATGAAAAAATCAAATATTAAAAAAATATTTAATACAAAAAAAAAATCAGCGAATGTGCGAATTCGCCAGTACTGATCTGCATAGATGCATTGACTATATTTTTAAGTTGTAGTATCACTATTCACCACTAGATGGCAGACATGGCTTAGTTGCACTTATTTTGATTATCGTTTTGGCGTAAGAAATTTCCTTTACCTATCCTATTTGAGTGAAATGCCATTGAAAATCTTGGTGGACAGGATCGTTCAAATTCTACAAATGCTTAGGAAAGGTACCTGTATGTAACCTTTAAGCCACCTTTAGCAAAGGTTATTCCTGACCAACCTTTATGAAAGGATTCACACATTTTCAACAGTGCATCTCCACAGCAACAGTGTGGGGTGAAATAAAAAAGCTTTCCATAACTTTTCATCTTAAACATATTAAGATGAAACATGTCAGGTTTAAAGATGATCGGATACATTTTGTAGGAGGAGTTTGTTAACAACCTCTATAAAAGGCCCCAAAAATGGGAACAAATAAAATCAAAGTAAATCAAAATGGCCGACTTGTTTGGTTTAGCATGTGGCTCCAAAAGACTTTTTTTTGTACATCGAGGGCTGTTGCATAGACCTCCAAGTTTTCATGGCTTTTTACAGTATTTAACCGCTATATACACTCATATATACCCATAATGCATTAGTTTTACCCATACAGTTAAAAAAAACAAGATAATGCTGTAATTTTTCACTGCAGATTTTACAAAAACTTGTGTATTTGATTTGACAGTAACTTAGATTCATGCAACTATAGTGCGTGTGTTGGGCTTCAACTTGAAGATATCCTAAAATGGTCATCTAGGACTTTTACTTGAGGACCCCCGACCTGCTGCAAGCGAGCCGCTGTTTATGGTTGGGTTTGTATCAACTTTCAACGGGATGCAAATGTACGCGCGAGTGAGAGAGGTATAGGGTAGGTGGAGAACAGGTAGCCTATAGGCTGCATCTTTCACCAACTGGAGCTGCATCCTCATTAAGAGGACACAAAGAGGAGGGGGCGGGCGCAGGCGAGTGGGGCAGTCAAGCGCCGAGGGGTGAGGTGAGGCATAGCTCATTCCGTGGGCTCGTTTAGCTGCACAGCTCCTCGGATTCTACTGAGACAAAAAGCCTCACCGCGATCTCTCCGTCAAGCGCTCCTGTGGTGGAACCGCAGTGGCTCGCTGTGTTTGCCTCAGCCTCCGTGACGCGGATGCAACAAGACCCTGCAAAGGGGCTGCACCGAAAACTTTCTTCCTTGAGGTTTGGAATCAAGGTAAAATGCTGCTTTTGATCTCTTGAAGGAACACTTTGCGATGCTTAATAGAAACAGCAATTTCAACCCGATTGGAGCGTGCATTAATTGCAATTAATTTTCTTGCTCCTTTTTCTGTACGCGCAGCGCGCATATTAAAGATGTAGAGGCGCGCGACACATTCCATCAGAGCTGCGCTGACTTTCATCCATCTGTGTTCATTCATTTAAAATGATCAGACATGCATGTAGAATTGCAAGCAATTTGTTGCAGATGATTGATGCGCGTTAACCTTTATGTCCATGGAACTATTTAAATTGGACGTGTGTGTGTGTATTATTGGTTGCCACTTTGTTATTGGAGCACTTTGTGCTGGACTTGTTTATTGACTGCTTCATTTTAGACATCAAACCTCATTTTGCGCTATCTTAATAGCAAAGAAAGTTGTTTGTGGTTAATTAATTCAGCCTTTAACCATGAGTAGTATGTTTGTTTTCGTGAAAATACCGTGATTTTGTGGCAATGGGATGATTGATTAATTGAATTAGGCTTCTTTTTTTTTAAGGTGCATCTGCATCGTTTCTGTCAGGTGTTTTCTGATGAGCATTCTGATCATCAACAAGTTGGCTCAATATCTGTTTGTGGTAAAGGCAATTCATCAATGAAAAATGTAACTGCCTTAACAGGAAAATAATAGTGGTTTTAGCCTTCTGTGTATGTAAAACAACAGCGTTTTATTAACACACAAAAGAAGGAAGCACTCCATGCAAAGACAAATAATCCTAACCTTACTAATGTACACCACCCACTTTAGGAGCCAATGGTTACTCCCCATTCACCCTTTCATTTAAAAAACACAGGCACTACAATAGGCATGCGCACACACATACACATCACAGTTTCCTAACAGCAGCACCAGTGTCACCATGGAAACCAACACTCTCAGTTGATCACTCACTCCCTGCTCATCAATTTCGAAAACGTGCACGGGGTGTGTGAGGAGGCTTCTGTCAACAGCACATTGACGGATGCGTCCATGGAGGAGATCAGTGTGGATGTTGGATGATTAACAAGACCTTCTTCCCGGTGAGACATACTGGCTGGACCATGGCCATTTTGTCACAGGGGCGGAATCTGAAGGGAGCTGGCGTTCAGTGTAATTGCCGGGAGAATCCGTATTGAAAAGTGTCCATGCAGCTAATGCGTTTTGTCCTTTTCCCAGAGGCCAAACTACTGTACTGTGGCCTTTTCTGCCTTACATGAACGAGCACAGACATCCAAGGCACATACTGAAAGGCGGGATGAGTCATTTTGATGTATAAATGTCCTATATCTGAGTGTGTGTGTGTGTGTGTGTGTGTGTGTCATCATCAGATCAAAAATCACATCAATGGGACTCAGAGATCATTATGCGCATATATTAAATACCTCTCATTGAGAATAAAGACACTACTCTAAGACAAACTGTTCACTTGTCAAGGTTGCCACTTTAATATTCAATTTACATTTGTTCAAGTTATGATGTGAAGCTTTGCTCATGTCAAATATGAACATTTGAAGTGTTTATAGATTAAACAGACTAACATAAATTAAAGCAAATACACTATATGAACATTTAGCATCTCAAGAATTCCAATTAGACAACGAGAGATGCAGCATTTGTGTGTGGGCATTATACATGCACAAATGCTGATAACAGCAACCATAATAAACAAAGATAATAAAATCAGTATGTATGAACATGTCAACCCTACGGAGCGTCCACATTCATGCCAGCCATCTGGGTAAACAGTGCTTTAATTAGGGGAGACATTGCTCAGGGTAGCTTGTGTGTTTACATGAATGTGTGTGCGTGTGTGCGCGCACACATTTTGTGTGTTTATGTCAAAAGCTGTATAGTAAGACATACAAGAGAAGCTTTGATTGGAGAAAAAAAATATGCAAGTTAATGTCAACAAAAATAGGAAACAAGAACTTAGTGGTGAAGAAATGTAACATGCAAGTACCGATACCAGGTATGAGTATTGGGCTGATACCTGGCTTTATTTCAAGTTATCGGTACTCGCGATGGTGACAAAAGACGGTGACCGATTCCGGTATCGACTGCCCTCTTGTGGTCGTGGTACGATGAAGAACTTGAAACTAGAAAATAGAAGAGTTTTTTTTTTTTATGCCATCAATTTCATGCAATTTTAAGGAAAAATGTATTTTGGGGGTATACAGGTGTTTCTCTAAAATTATCTGAGTTTTTGTGTGTGTTTTTAGTGGTATCCGTACTTGGTAATAGTATCGATTACTACTCAAGACTTGAATACTTGTGCTGGTATTGGTTTGGGGGAAAAAAATGGTATTGAACATCCCTAGTGATATATTTTATGCATCATATAAGATCGTAACTTTACCTCAAATTATTATTTTTATTTATTTTTGCATTTGAATGTATTATTTTTTTTAAATATTTTTTTATATCAACAATTATTTGAGCTATACTGTATAATGTTTAATTTGGCAGCTGAAATAATTGTTTCTTCTGTCTAATGGCTAAGACAGTTTTCTAAAGATTTACTTTAAAATAATAGTCAAACCTTTCGGCAAATAAAGTGAGCTAAGACTTGTTTCTGCCAGATGAACTGAGATGTACGTAGGAGTGCCAGGCGTTTGACCAAGAGTAGGTGACAAAGTGGGTGTGACACAAAAGGTGTGCAAACATTAAAATAAGAATATTTTTAATTTATTTTTATCTAAGTGTGAATGATAAAATAGGGATTTATTGTCAAGATCGTGGAGGCTTCTTCTCCGTGGACATGGAGAGGTAAAAGGGCAGCAAAGGCAGCATGAAGATGCAACATATGTTACCTGCCTGGAGGGAGCCAGCACCTTTTCTCGCTTCTGCTGTCAGGCCGCTTAAAACGAACCAGGAAAATATAAATGAAGCTGGATAAAAAGTGACACGGCATTTGAAATAGTCACAGGAATTCACCATCCATGTAAATGTGGGAGCTTTCCATTCATGGAGTTCCTACTGTCATTGTGTGGCTTCCACTGCTTGTGTAATCCTCCTGGGAACACACGGAGGATGCCAAAGTAGCATCCAACTCTTGTTTCATTCTGTAACATCCTACTGTTTGTCTATACGGATTTGCATTTTCTCATGTCTCTACTAGGGAAATATCTCACTTGTTATCATTTTGTTGCTCTTTTGTTTGATATAATATTAATGACATTTAATTTCTAATTGCATTTCCTGGGGCTTAAAGTCTTTGAATTTATGTTCACTGGATTCCTAGTATGGATCTTCCAATCCACTCTGTGGCCTTTCTTTTTTATTTTGCGAATGTCGTCCTGCCTATAGAATCAGTGTTTTAGTTCTCAGAGGTCTGCACAGAGTGGGGTCTTTCCCATGGGTTGACCAAACAAAGAGCCTGGCTCGCTTCACTTCTGTTTGACTGCACAGGAACAGGACAACACAAGCATTCACCACAGTGCCTGCTGTTCGGCGGCAAAATCATAGCGCTCTTGATGGCCACGGTTAAGGCATTGCTTGAGCGTTGCGACATTGAAATGTCATGTTATTTTCATAACGTCAACACATGAGACATTTCTTTGCCGATAAAAATACCAGTGCAGGATACACACCCCATCTGAAGAACTCAACAAAAATATGCACTACAATAGAGAGGGAGATGGATATGTACAATATTGGACATCCTTTTTCTATAGTGTGCATCCTGTCTAGACTACAGAATGGAGCATATTTTCTGGTTCGAGATGAAAAGCAAATTAAACCCTGGACTGGTTGCCAATCAATTACAGTGTAATGGCGAATGGGGCATAAGTGGGCATTGATCCATTTGCAGCAGCACAAAACACTTGCACCAATAAACGGTCAAAGATATATGAGAACACAAATTATTCCGAAAAAAATTGTTCAGTGGTCAGTAAAAAAAAATCAGCTTGGGGACAATTCACATTCTGACTATATAGAATATTTATATAGCCCACACGGAAACCTGAAATTATTCACACTGGCCAAATGGTGAATCAAAGGAACTTTCATTTGCTGAAAGGATATTTCTGGCTAGAAAACATTTGATTAAAAAAAAAGGACTCAGAGCATAAATAATTGTCAAAATAATGAAAATAGCTCAGAGACTTTTACATTAACACGTCTTTCCTGCATCATTACAAACCACCAAATTCACTTTTACTAGAAATCTGGCAAATTTCCAAATGATCAACATGAGTGAGTCACTCACAAATTTAGACACTGGGTGGGATGTTTTTCTCTCTACTAACACCAAAGGCCAAGCTCCTAATAACAATCTACACATTGCGCTGGAATCAAGAATCGTAATTGAAGGTCAGTCATTGATTTGTTCAAAACAAAAGGAAGACTTGAACTTTTACAGGTGTTGTCCACATGTTTGTCTTGAGTATAGACTTCAATGGCATTTCTGAACAATAGTTAGGATGTTGCAAAATTCATTCAGATATATGGTAATTGATCATACCAGAATTCAGAATATTTACACTATAGAGATTCTGTAATCCAAGGATATGAGTGCGTTTTCACTTAGAAATTTTACAATTTGTTCTTTTCACCAATAGATTGTGCCCTAATAGGAAAACTGTGCTCCACATGTTTGTCTTGACTACACTTTTGAGCCATTTTCGATTTTAGGGTCATGTGAAAGAAACTATCCAATATTATGAACTGTCAATTCGAAAGGTACGCTTTTGGTCATTGCAAAAACAACAACAAAAAACTTTAAAGAGTTTTTCACGGCCTCACTAGCCCTTCTTTCCTCATCCACCTTTCCTTCGCCCCTTTACTCTTTCCCAAATCCTCAATTAAGTGTGCAAAAGAGCTCTGAGGAAGGTTTGTGTGCTTCTTTGTTCACTGCGGGTGCATCGGCAGGCATTAATGTTCCTCTTGAGCATGTAAATGGCCTTGAGCTCTGGGAGCAGAGAGCCGAGCTGCCACTTGTCTGCTCGGATGCGGGAGTGCTTCATCACTTGTGGACCTTTTCGGAAGCCAACGGGGTCTCATGCATGAGAACTACAGCGACGAGCACAATGACCACACTCGGAGGAGAGACCCCAGCGTCCATGCACCCCCACTTCTTCCGGAATAACCACCTTTTTTTTTTTACGCTCTCTCTCAGGAGTCTTTAGCGTCACCCTTTATACCCCACCAATCTTCCCCTCCTCCCCCATCACCATGCACCCCCCCCCCCTTACCCCACGCTGCTTAACCAATCATCATTTGCCTTGTGTGTAGCTCCCCACCGCTTAGCCTATCACCGTCCCCGCAAGCCCAGCTGATAGAGCGTACTGTCTAGTTTGTTTACCTCACCCACTTGTGCAACGGAACACACAACAATCCCCTTCATTGCCTGTTTGTCTGAACCCCCTTTCAGGACCGAAAGGGGGTGAGAAGAAAAAGGGGTGGAGGGGCCTGCAAAAACAAAAAAGAAGGAAACAATTAAATCACCCCTCCTCCCAATGAACCCCGAGCTTGCGGTTTCCCAGCTCGATATTCTGTGAACTAACTTGGAGGCCTGTAAAGTGGCCCATTATTCGGGTAGGGATGGCGTGTTCCAAGAGCGCTCTGCCTCAATGGCTGATTAACACAGAGGGCTTTTTGTTTGTAGCTTTTGGCTCACTGCATTATACACTGCTTAATTAGGACTAGCATCTATCTATCTATCTATCTATCTATCTATCTATCTATCTATCTATCTATCTATCTATCTATCTATCTATCTATCTATCTATCTATCTATCTATCTATCTATCTATCTATCTATCTATCTATCCATCCATCCATTTGGCAAGTAAATATACCCCATCCTTGTTTTTAACCATTCTGATGAAAATGGGCCGCTACACTCTAAAAATGAAAAAAAAAAAAAAGTAATCTAGGAGGTTGAGCTCATATTGGCTGGATTAACCAATAAATTGGTCAGTCATTGACCATTCCGGGTGGTTACGGGCATACCAATTTTTTGGGTTAGCCAAACAACCAATGAAATTGGCTACAATAGAAAGTAAATCTAGATAGATCACTTGGAAATATATTTATTGCATCAAATTAATTAATTATTATAAGTGATTACAATATATTATATAATATAGTGTTTAAAAATGGAATCGTGTATCTAGATAGATCACAAGGTGTGACCAGCTCAGTGGCCTACTGGTAGAGTGCCTTCCCTGAGACCGGGAGGTTGTGGGTTCAATCCCTTTCTGGGTCCTTCCAAAGACTATAAAAATGGGGACCGCTTGACAGTCAATATTATGGTTTGGAATTGGGGGGTTAGATCATCAAATGATTCCCAAGCGCGGCCACTGCTGCTGATCACCGCTCCCTCAATGTGGAGAATGAATTTCGCTCCATTTAAGTGGGTGTGACAATCAGTGGTGCTTTTTTTGAAAAAAAGTCAGCCTAACCAATATCTTGGTCAGAAAGACCAATTTGTATCAGTTGGCCCAATCACCAATATATATTGGTGGAAAACGCATACCATTCTAGAGCGGTTGTTTTAACCAAAAGATCTGTCGGACACATAACAACAAACCTGTGTTTTTTTTTGTAAATTTGCCCAATTTGTTTTTATGATTTACAAAGAAGTCACAATTACTTTTTTATTAATTTACAAATTATCTTTTAGGTTAGGGGTAATTCATTGCGACGTCACAGAAAATCCTGGTTTGTCACTGCGATGATTCAGCCAGGATTTCGTGGAATTTATGTTGTAAGCTTCCACTGAAGGGGCTTTACCATCTGAGTAGGTTAAGGCAAGCGAGCTCTGGGGATTTAGCCGTGACGGAGATGAGCGGAACAGGGAGAATATGCTGAGGAATGCTTTTCATGGATTTAGCTAATTAATTCCAGTGACTTGAGTTTTGAGAGCTACTTCTCGACAGCGTAGCTGCACTTAAACGTAAAAACAATGGCGTATCTTGATTTCCGTGCCAGTGCAAGCCTTGCTTAAGTCTGGAAACCGGACTCATTGCTGTAACCAGCGGATGAGTCCGGTCACTGTTGGCATCCAGCGCATTTCTGAGGCGGGGCAAACTTTCCCAAATAGATAGTGAAAAGATCCAATCAGCGAAGAATGGACGTGATGGCATAGAAGCGGGATGTGTGGAAGAGTAGTAAACACATGGACGTACATATGACATATATAATATGCATATGTAAGTCTGTGAATACATTCAACATGGCTACTCAAAGAGAGACAGTAGTGAATGGCTGATGTCGTTGTTGCGGCAAAAACCTGAAGACACGTGTGAGGATAGACTTCCGGGGCCGAAGAGGACGTTGCTCACGACGAATGCCTCACAGTAAATAAACAAATTTGATTGCACGGTTTGTTTTGAGCCTGGCTGAAATCGCTTTCAATGACCGAGGGACCAGACCCACTTTTTTTTGTTCAAAAAAGTGGATGTGGCTTGCCAGGCTTGCCTTGTTAAGGAATTTTTTCGAAGTTTTGGGAATTTGGCAAAGGATGTTTCCTTTGACGCATCCCCGGTGGACCTGGCAATTGGTGGGTTTAAGTAGGCTAAACCAGGTCTAAGAAATGGCACAGGTAGTGTAGCGTGATTTTGGTGAATGTGATTGAGGTGCAGACAGAAAGATTCTAAGCTCCACGGTATGCGTGAATGTCATCATGTTTCATTTATAAATATGACAACAGCCTCTGAATTATTGTACAAATCAATTCATTGAGCAAATTATTATTATTTTTATTTATTTTTTTTTTTTCTGGGAAGGAAAAAAAAAGCAAATTATTATTATTATTATCAAGGATGTTTGATAACACTTTTTTCAGACTGATACTGGTTTGAGTAGTCACTGATACCAAGTACTGATACCACTAGTAGTTTTCACACAGGAAAAACAATACTGGCGTTGGCCGCTGTCGCGAGCACCGACACTTTTTTTTTAAATAAAGCCTGGTATCAGCCCAATACCTATACCTGGTATTGGTGCTCTCCCATCTCTAATCATTATCTTATTTATTAAATTTTTGTTCAAATCGTCCCATTGGCCTCCAAGTGCCCGCTTCACAGCAGTGTACTGCAATCACCCTTGGCAAACTCCACTGTCCATCATCTACCCGTGAAGGTCTGCTCACAGTTTCTTATATACGTGCTTTGCATGTGTCGATATCTTTCCACTGTGTTCACACCCACAACGGTTAAAACTACAATTTCTAAATATGCCCACCCATTCGCACAATTCGACCACGCTACGCGCCAGAGTTCAAGACTTAATGATACAGCTTTGGTGGTGGAAAATTATGGACCTGAGGAGTCTCACAGGAAACAGAAACAGTAGATGATTGAATATTATTTGTGGCTATTCCAGTGAATATGTTCATCGTGTTTTAATTGAGTTTGTCATGTTCAAACAAGGTGTGTGTGAGCTCCATGGGGATCGCAGTCTTAAGTGACCGATGTGATGATGTGTGTGTCGGAATGCTCTTTGTGTGGGTTAGTGTAAGGAGAGGCTGGCATTGCTACTGCTGCTGGCGCTGCTCACTCCCAACAGACTTTGCTGTTTAATCAGTGAGAGAACATCCATTCTCCTTAGTCTTCTTATTGGCAAATCCCAAATGACGCCGAGACCTCGCACCCCTGCCTCGGAGCTAGGACCGCCGAAGATTTATGACAATGGCCGACTGTGTTGTTTTTGTGTGCGACTGCCTGCAATTACACGTTAATGTGCAGGAAATTTGTGAGACAGTGCGTGTAAAGGCATGTGATGTTTCCGTGTGTCTATTTTTGCTATCGGCAGGTGAGCCTATCGATGTATGAAATGTGATTTGCGCAGTAATGCCATTTCACAGGCGGAGCTGCCCAACACAGCTGTCAGCTCTTTACGTAGTCGACAGATTACCTGATAACAAAGACTCTCTCCATGAAATGTGCATACGAGATACTTCTAGTGATTGCTTCCATCTGACGTCACTTATGGCTGTTACAAGCAGCCACACCTTCTGCCCTCCCCGCTTTATTAGTCCCTTTCCTCCATGCACGGCTGCTCATCTATCTTTATATTTTATCCTGCCTACCGTTCCCTCTCTCTACTATACACCTCTCCCTCATCCTCTGCCATTCCCCTCTCAGCTATGCGGTGGATAATATTGGTGCTGTAGCAGGGGGTGGGGTGGTCCTGCCTTACGAGCTGATTTAATGAGCTCCTGTGGGGAATGGGCCGAAGCCATCAGAAGCTGCGTGCTGCCATCTATCCAGACCTGTTTAACAGATGTGCCTTTTGCTAATGATAGCAACGCTGCTTTGTATTTGCATGATCAGCCGCATAGCTTTAAGGAAGAGATGAGAGATGAGGACGCCGGCAGTAGGTGCGGAAGCCCTCCACAGTGTTGAGAGAAAGTAACCATGAATATGGATGATCTTCGTTTCTCCACTGGCCTTTCATCTGTGCTGCAGTTGGAGATTGATGGTAGTTCGGATTGGGAGGGAGTCAGATGGGGGGACACGTTTTCGAAGAACATCCTGTAAAAACATGCCTATTACAAGTGGAATTCTACTTCAACAAGAACCACAATAAAAGAGAGTGTAAGAAATGCAATGTGCAGTAAAGGGATGTGCGGACAATCATTGGAAATCACTTAACCGTCGAAACAGTAGTGAAGAGGGCCGTGGTTGGATTACATTTCAAACTGTAGTATCTCTGCTACTTCATGGAGATGAATGGGAATTATCCAATTCAGTCTATCCCGAACCCTCTCCAGCATAATAGGCCGTTAGCACGTAATTAGAGCTGAACTGGTCACATCTGAGAGACCTTATACAGACTACAACACGAGCCTCAGGATTCCCAGAGGCTCCGTCACTAATGACTGCCTCATTATCAACACAAAGGGAAACAAAGAGAAAACTTAGAGGATGCTGACAGGCAGAGAAATACTGATCAGTCGTACGTCGCCAGCATGAGACGCAGCCTGATTGGGGGATTGGATGGTAAAAATGGAATGAAAGTAATGAAACATGGTTATGTAATGTTCAGTCATGACAAATTGGAAGTTTCTGCATTTGATGATTGTGGCTTGAACAAGGAGTCTGTGCTCGAAATCTTTGGCTTCTTTTGTTTTCCTCAAGACAGATGGTGAGCTCCTTCAGCACTAGGTGGTCACTGACCATGGTACTGAATTCTTGCCCCTGCTCAAAATCTTAAAAGAAGTCACAAGTGGTAGTTTGTCATGACAGTGGAATGGTAGACACTGATCACAGGCAGGATGACGACAATATTATAAAGACAATATTGGTGGACATCCGTCATTTTGTCATCTGTTTAAATAAGCCTTGGTTGAGGAAAAAATAATGTTCTGTGTTCTTGCCATCCTCTCTTTTTCATTTGAAAGTGACATCTATCTGTCCACTATGAGTAGAATTTCATAAGTCTGGAATTGCCCTAGAGATACTACAGTGTTGTCTCGCTACTTCGCAATACATGTACGGATTTTCATTTGTGAAATTTGTAACCTGTTTTCTGGTTAAAGTCAACTATTTTAAGATTTAAAATAAAAACTAGCTATTAAGCTAAAGTTCCGTTGTCCTCATTTGCTGCCGGGTAAACGGAGTGTGCAGCCGCTCACATTAATTTATGTAAGCAGCTTATAATCAGCAACTTGGTATTTGTTATACATTTCACATTTCAAAAGTTTAATTTAGAACGGTGCAAGCGTTTTTAAAAGAACCGAAAATCCCAAATTTCAACCCTTGCCATGTTGGGCGAGGTTTGGAACGTTTCACCAGTCAAAAAGTGAGGGAACACTGCGGTCGAAAATGGAAGAATATTGAAAATGATCATCTTATTGTCAAATTCCAATGTAACTGTTTCTATGGCCACACTTGAAGTAACAAGGACAAAAACAGGCTATGAAACACTTTAAGGTGACAATGCTGCTTATGGAGTCATAGTCAACTTTACAGTTTGTAAAGTACAACCAATGTTTTTTTTAAACAAGCATAAAATGATTTCAATACAAAAACGTCCCACTTTGTACCTCCAAAATCATTCCCATGAGTTACTAGTTTGAGGGTGACGTATGCAAAGTATACTGTGGATTGTTAGCAAAAAAAACAACAACACTGTTTATTACTGTAGTTGTATTTTAGCAGCATATTAGAAATGGTGTAATCAGTGTGCACTGTAAACAATCCCAATAATAAGAATACTGTATTCCTTAATTAATACAGTTATGATGATCCAGATTACTGTTATATTTGCGTAAGAAGAACTCTTTCTTATTGGTTTCATACACAGTATATATTAAGTGCCGATCGAAATGACTCACAGCTGCAAATGGAATCAACCAGACTTTCAAAACTAAAGCTACTTTTCACCATGTTGACTGGAAAACATATTTGAGTAGGAAGTGTAATTAAAAGACATAACGACAAAGCCTCTCTTTCTTCAAACGTTGGAATTCATCTCCCACTTCCTATGCAGCGCACAGCCCGAAGTGTTTGCTGAGGGCTTCATTTTTCTTTTTCACAGCTCCCAGGCAGCCAGAATGCGTGAGCCCGTTTCTTCCCACTACATAACAAAGTAGCTGTGAGGCCCAATGGGGCCAGATATATCCGGAGCCTGGCCCGGCTCCAGTTGTCTTTACCTCACATTATATTGTGATGCTCCAGTCATGAGAACGGCCATTGGGCCCCAGAGACGCAAGTGGGAAATGTGTATTGTCATTTACATCTTCTGCTTGTTTTTCAGAAGCGTTTTTGACAATTGACACACACACTCGCACAACCTAACTTTAATGCAAACATATTAGTCAGTTATGTAATCAAAGATTTTTGCGATAACATATAACAGACATATTTATAATCTAATTAATCTTTTATATGAATGCAATTTGCTATCGCGTTATGTTGTACCCCATCCTTAGATCGTGGCCCCGGTGGCGTATGCTAATGTTTGTGAGCTGTGTGTATTTGTGTGGCTGAGAGCGTCCTCCTTCCCCTTCATCCCCTTCTTTCTAAGCTGCAAAGTGTTGCCAGGACAACCCCTTGTGGTCCTGGCTGCATCGCAGCAGCCCTCAAAGCCAGCACTCAGGGAACCTCCACTCACTGGGAAGGCAGCATAAAATCGGGATAATCGCCGTCGATTACGGCTCACAATGAGCCGCGGCTTCTGAAAGATTCATTCATCTTGGCAAAAAAAAAAAAAGTTTGTGGAGGAAGAGAAAGGGGTGTCTTGGTCCCGCCGCTGCTCTCCCACGGTGGGCACAGCAATGACATCAGCCGCCTGAAAGAACCAGCATGCCCGTTGCCCTCCCCTCTCGCTATATTCTTATATTCCAATTTGAACCCCGCCCCCCTCCCTCTGTTTTTTTCTCAGCCCTGCCAGTTTGGATGCAGTGCTTGGCCGGGCAACTTGGGGCCACTTCCACTGTTTGCTTGCGAAACAAAGCCCCTCAAAAGGAAGCGAGAGGAAACAGAGAGCTTCACATGGTAGCAGCCAAGAGCAAGGATGGCCGCCTCCGCCTGCCCCTCTCAGGCCCCTCTTTTGGCTGAGAGGAGGTGGTGGGATCACAGTAACCCCTTCCTCTCTCTACCCCGACTCTCATATAAAAAATGCTACATTTTTTCTGAGAGAGCCTTTTAAATAGGTATGACATGTCACTGGATTAAGGATGAGTGATTTCTCACGATACAACATTTGCCGACAAGGATGAAATTCCACTGGCTTTTGTTGCGCAGCCGGCCATTTGTTTGAAGAGGAAATAGTTTTCCAACACATTTCCCTAATTAGAATAATGTGATACTGTTGAATGCTTTGCGACGTCCCATGCTGCTGGGAGACGAGAAAGAAATCAGCTTGACTCCGTCCGTCCTCAGATGAATCATGATGGTCATTTGTGCTCTGGGGCTACTTACAAAGACATGATTTGATGGTTTACCTTCAAGTGCCGTAATCTTTTTATAACCTTTATATTAGGGGTGTGCATCGCTCCACAAAAGATGATTTGATATGGTTTTCGGTATGTGCGGTGTGAAAAACGTTTCAAGGATGATTCGATTTGAAAGTGGAACGTTTCGATTCGGTTCAATATGGTACTGCTCAGTTCAAGACATTTATATTTAAATGAAATTGCCAGTACAGTAAATGTGCAATTTCCTTCAGAGATATTCCCCTAAATCAAAGATGATTTGATACGTATTTCAATATATTTCGAAGTGTAACGATTCATTTGATTCCACTCAGTAGGACAACGACTCGATATGGTGCGGCTGTGTTTCAGAGGGTATGACGCAATGACTTTTTTGTGGTCTTTTTACATACATTTGAATTAAATTGTCAGTACAGTAAATATGCCATTTCCTTCTAAGATATATTTCTTCAATTAAAGACGATTTGAGATGTATCTCGATATACCTCACTGATTTTAATCCATTCAAAAACATTTCAATACATATCTTGCTATATTTCAAAGTGGAACGATTCAATCAGTTCGACACAGTAGGACAACGATTTGATTCGATATAGTGTGGCTCTGTTCGAGAGGGTATGACGCAATGACTTCTTTGTGGTCTTTTTACATACATTTGGATTAAATTGTCAGTACTGTAAATGTGCCATTTCCTTCTAAGATATATCTCTTCAATAAAAGACGATTTGATATGCATCTCGATATACTTCACTTCAATGCACTCAAATCTTTTAAATAAAAAATAAAAAACTATTTTCCATTTTAGAATGTTTTTTACACCCCTACAATATATATATTTTGCCTTACACCGTACATACATAACATTGCATATAGTTGCATAACCACTGAGAACTATAAGCACGAACACCCATCTGCCGTCCAACACCGCTGATGTTAAATCGTCCTTTCCCAGCAAAACGTCTATTTGTAAAGCTCTGCATATTGAGCCATTAGTGGGCATCATTATTGCCATTTTCCACAGAGGTGGATCAGACTGGGAGTGGGGATTACAGAGTCCGGGGAATGGAGGGTCCCAGGGATTGTACTCGTAAGCTTGGATATTAATTTCTATCCTCCACATTTTTATTTTTTATTTATTTTATGTGTGTGTGTGTGTGTTTGGCATGCAGTGCTGGTAGTGGAGTCAGGAGGTGGGGGCTTAGCTTCGGGGTGGGTGGGTGTCTGCAGACGTCAGGATGGCCAATTCAGGTGGTCCCTTGCAGTGGCTTGTTCTGTGATCTGATCCAAGTGGACTTGTGCTCTGTGGATGCTCAGGAGTTGCCGGTGGACAGCTGAGAGCCACCAGCACATCTATGCTGGCCGCAGCCAACAGCCATACTTGGGACCCTATCATCTGCCGCACTACTTTTCTTCCATGCATGGAGCACTCGTGATTTTACAGAGAGTGATTGGCTATTTTGAATACCAAAGCTGGAGAAGTGACCCTGGTCAATGTATATAGTCTTACTGCAACTCCACCTGAAATGAAGTAAGTCCATTTGGTATTTACACATTCAGAAAGGTCAGGGGTGAGTTGGTGCTGTCGTTTTGAGCTTTAATGATGAGGAGCTTTCAAAGCATTGTAGCTGCTTGATTCAGATCACTATTAATTCATTCTTGGCTTCATTACCGTGTACAATTAATCTGACTAAGATCTCAGCCAAGATTAATTGATTTACCCACCTGAGACAGTCAATCCCCCCGCCCCCTCACTCCCCATGTGTGTGTGTGTGTGTTTCTGTGTGTGTGCGCACCTGTGCATAACATAACTGATTTATGAGGTTCTGTGAATGGCTAATAATACCCATGACAGATTTATTTACCACATCAAGTTAAACGATTGTCTCAGGACTTTACTGATCTAGACTTTATTGTTTAGAAAGTGTGTCACGATAATCAAATATATAAACCTCCCATAACCTTGTTTAAGTTTTTCAGATTTGTCGAACTAACATTTGCCGACTCTTTTCAACTCAACTCAACTGGATTTGATTTATAAAGCACTTTAAAACAACCATTGCTGCACACAATGTGCTGTATGTACATGGAATAAAAATCTCTAATGCAATAACCAAAGGAAGGTAGAACTAAAATGTATCACAAAAAATAAATTAATAAATATTATAGTAAGTAAAATAAATATCAAATTAATGACAAATAGAGCAGGCAATATTTTAAAAAAAAACATTCTGATACAGTATTTATTGCCTAATATACAGTATACTCTATATTGTATGAACTGTCCAAAATGAATCATAACGTCCAATATTTGTAGTAGTAATACTACTACTACTACTACTACTACTACTACTACAACTACTACAACTACTACTACTACTACTACTACTACTACTACTACTAATAATGTCTAGGAAGAAATGGCACAAAGATGGGCCACAAGATATTGAATGGAGTACAAATGTCTGTTTTTCATTTTGACCCAAAATCGTTATATACTTACACTTCAGTGCTAAATTCAGAGGTAATTAGAAAGGTTAAGAATGTGCCAAACTCAAGGCCCAGGGGACAGCTCTTGCTTGCCGCAAATGAAGTCAACTTTTGTGAAGTTTGCTAAAATCTGTACCAAAATTTCCAATTGTGATGCATGATAAATAATGACGTTGAGATATTACAAGCATTTTCTTGTTACCAAATTCCATTTTACAGTAATTTCAAAAATAGTTGAGCAAACTCTTATCCTTCACTTCTGGTTTAAAAACTAGTTATTAATTTGTGGTGTATATGTATATCACCATAATATGATGAGGGAAAGCATGTGTGTGGCTCACGACAATTAGTTTGAATATGCCAAAATATGGTACAAAGGATTGAATTTCACAAAACTGTTAGATCCATTGCATGACTTATATTCAATTTATATAAAAACTAAACAAAAACAAAAAACAACAAGATATTTTCCATCACAACCAACATATTTCAGCTATATGATGCCCATTCAACAAATCTATTTTTTTTTTAATTTTTAAAGAAGCAACAACTACTCAAAATGTGCCTAAGTTATAAATTATGTTTTCAATGTGCATACTTTTTTGCAAGTTCATGTGTCTTGGTGAAAAGGGTTCTAATGAGTCTCATGACAGAATAATATCCGACCTCCATGACATTTAACATGTGCTTCCTCTCTCCTCAGTGCTAAAAATAATGTGGCCGGGAGACAAGTGTGAAACAATTTAATTAACTCCTCATCACTCTTGTGGACAGGGATTCTGCAGTACTGCTTGCTCATTTTTCAACTCATTTTCCAACAATTTTTTGGTACTTTCACTAATTCAGCTTTCATTGTCTGATGTATGAAAAAAAAAAAAAGCCGAGGTGGAGTCTAATGGGAATGCTTTGCCGTCTGTTTGCATGTTCATTCTGTATTTCACACTTCACTTTGAAGTTAATAAGAGGAGATCGCAACGTCCATCTGTGTGCCTGCAAGCTGCCCAGGTGGTCTTCCTATAGTCAATCTCACAGAAATACACAAAGCTTGAGGAGATGTGTGTGTTTGTGTGTTATAATTAGTAACTACAGTACAGACGCCTCCATGAGTTGCGGAGAAGGAACAAGCAAAACATAGCCATAACCCGAATAGCGAATTTCTGTGAATAATTGGTGCTCACATTAATGGGATTATCATAACAAACATCACAAACTATGATACTATACACACTTTGGTTGCATTTAAAATCCAAACATTTCCAAACATTGCTTCAATTTAAAAAATACAACTTAGCTTTCCCTGAAGCATACTGAATGAAGCAAACGTCACGTTTTTGTTGGCTTCCCAACACCATCTTTTGTTTTTGTTTTTCCTGCTGCGATTATTTGTATGTAGAATTCAGAGCCTACTGTATTCTGTATGAAGGAGCTTATATTTCACAACTCCAGGCAGTGCAGGCCTTTTCATGGGCACCATGAGGGCAACATTGGTGCAAAAGTTACGGGACACGCAAAGATTACATAACATGACTGTGAAAATGTTTTTTGTCTTTTCAACATTGAAAAAGCTCACTTCCTGTACCATAGCTTTTTTTTAATTAAAAAAATATATATATTTTGCCTTCCACAGGCAGTTCTATCACTTCTGAAAAATATCCGGCAAGCTTTTTAAGAACTGCGGCCGAGCAGATGAAGTAGCCGTTAGCTGCCGTAACCAAGGTGGATAACATATGGGCAGGCTACATGCTAAGCTAAAGGTGTGCAGACATTCAGGTGATGGAGAAATTGTGCTCAACGAATATTGAAAGGCTAATGGTGAAGTGCAGACCTTTTTTATCGACCAAGTGTTGTGTTCATGCTCATGCGAGAGCGCAAATACTGATGACATCATAGATAAACACAAGACCGCACACCTGACAACATGTTTGTTACAGCGACGCATGAAGGAAAATCACAGATAGGAACGTTTTTCCACACATAACAGTGTGACAAGGGTGCAAAAAGAAAACTGTGAATTTGTGAATGTTTTATCGAGAATATGGAGGAGATCACTGTAGTTTGGCAAAAAATATAGACCATAAAAATCCTTTTGAACAGCCCCCACAATGAAAAGGAAAATTTGACAGGATCGTAGTTTATAAGTCTTTCATTTCACAGATGAAGATATGACACAACACAGTCAGCCGCTGGGGGTGGGTACAAGGACAACAAAATAATACTGAGACATTCATTTCAGCCCTGAACCCCAGCGATCAGGTCAAATGTCAGTGTCACATAATTCCTTCTCAACAGTCGGTCCCTGCTAAAATTGAGATGAGATTATTGCAGATGAATGGCAACATTTGGGGACCCTATTTTTTGGAGACAGGTGCAATTTTGTGTCAAGGCAAGTCTAGTTTACTGTGTTTGAAAATTTAGCAGAATGCGCTGCGCCTCGCTAGGCAATCCAGCAGACAGCGAGCGTTTTTATTAAATGGCCCTAGCGCACCTGGCAATTTGGTGGCAGAAAGTAGGTGACACTTTAGACCAAATGAAACCAGGTCTAACTTGTGGCGCAGGTGGTGTGACGCAATTTTGGAGTATTTGGCAGATACAGACAGACGTTGGCTGGGTGATTGCCACACAAAGACGCATGATCAGGGGTTGAAGGTGTGAGAGCCACTTTGCAGTGGCCAACATCATCCGTAAGAGAAGATCTTCTTGCAGTTCCTTATAAAAGCTCAGTATCCACCGACAAATCTTGTCTCTTGGCTCTACTCTACTAGGTTTTTTTTGCGCCCTACTCCTTTGTGGTTCTAAAACAAGTCATCCAGTTCTAAAATGTGATGTGAATGATTTGAATGATTCGTCATCAATGTGCTTCGCAAACCACCACCCCGAGAAAACAGCCACCATTAACAACAAACGATGAAGAGAGGAAAAAGAATGGCATCCAAGCAGATCAATACCTCGACTTTTCAGGAGGTCCAAACCTTTTTAATATTAACAACAAACACCAGGTACAACAATCCATCTGCACTCTGCATTGTTTTTGTCAGTGTGTACAGTGGACGCTATCAACGGTCGCTGTAACATGACGTCACTGGCGAGGTGAGGAGGGGCTCTCGGGTTGTGGCAGTAGAGACACCCTGTTTTTGGTGTAGAGCCGAGTAGAATAGAATAAAATAAAATAAAATAAAATAAAATAAAATAAAATAAAATAAAATAAAATAAAATAAAATAAAATAAAATAATAACCATTCCCATTATGCTTCAACCATGTAGACCGCACACCTCAAGTTACAGAATTTACTCCCACGCAAACGCATATTATAATTGCACCCATCTACAAAAAAAACTCCACCCTACAAAAGGGGGGGCATGGCTCTGTGGTAGAGTGGTAGTCTTGCAAGCCAGAGGCTGTGGGTTTGATCCCATCCCACACCGAAGTACGCTGCAAAAAGGACAGTAGAAAATTTAAGAAAAAAAATATAGTAAAATAAGAAAAGTAGCACTTCAAATAAGCAAAATTATCTGCCAACAGGACAATATTTTTTTACTTTAATTTACCTGTAAGATTTAGAAAAATGATATAATAATACTACTACAACCACAACGGTCTTGAAAATAGTATTTTTAGACAAAAAATAAATTATTGATTTTTTTCATGCTTTAATATATAGAAATATTTTCTTAATTTGCATACATCTTCATTCACAGTTGGCCAACCTAGTCGGAGTGTCAAGCAGGGAGGTAACAAGTTCTATTTTTATTGTCTTTGGCATGACCCAGCCAGGGATTGAACCCACAAAGTCCCAGTCTCCCAGGCAGACACTCAACCACTAGACCACGGAGATTGTAGTGCAAACTAAACTGAGTTTTACGAGGAAAAAATGCTTACAATAAAGAGCTATATTGTACTTTTGTCTGATTGTTTTCATTTTTCCATTTATTTTATTACTAAATTATGCAAATTATTAAAATAAGACAATTCAACTTATGAAACCCCTTTGTTGTTGGTTAGCCATCATAAAATGTGTAAAATGTTTGTTTTAAGCCTCAATGTACTTAAAACTGGCTATTAACACTCAATGCCAAGACTGCTTCATCAAATAAAATAAGTAATATATATCTTAAAATAAGCAGAATTATTTTGTCTGACAATTTTATTTTAAGTGAAAATAACTTGTCAAAGCAAAATAAGCAAATTTAGGTTAAATTTAAGAAATGATATCTTACTTAAGGATATATCTTTGAGCAAGATACTGAACCCCCCAGTTGCTCCTGGTGCTGTGGCATCAGTAGGTGAATGAGTAGTTAAATGTAAAACGCTTTGAAGGCCTTGTAAGGTGAAAAAGCGCTATATAAATGAAGTACCATTTACCATTTGAACTAGAAAAGCTCTGGGCAGGAAAGTAGGGCCAAAAGACATTTCCATCTCCTGTCAGAACAATCCTTTCCGTCTCTTTCTTTCTTTGAAAAAAAAAGTAGCAATACACTTGCACTCTTATTATCACATTCACACAATGAAAGTGCAGGAAGATATTCTGCGCTGCCTCCGGAAATTATTTCTCATTTAATGAATACGCTTGCGTGACTAATTTCCCTCATTGTGCAATTGTATGGAAATTGTATGGGAAAAGAAAGAGTAGTCTACTTTGAGTCTGACTTCTCATCACTAAATCCATGTGACAGCCACAATTTTGTGTTATTCACCCAAGGATAATTGTCCCAACACTGTAAACTCACATTGCCTTTAAATAACGAAAAGCGCACATCGTGAAGTGCATTGTTGATTCAAATATAGAGAACATATTTTGTATTATGTTTGTATTGCAAAACTTGCAGATGAGGCCTGTTTTTTCCCCAAACCAACTACATTGAATACAGTGTCCTACCCATCACGAAAAGCTACACTAGAGAGCATTAGGAATCTGCTTTTAATAAATTGGCTCAAGTGTTTAAAGCATCATCTCAAGAGACTGCAACTTTACAGGCAGCAGATTGTCGTCAGCTTCCATCTGCTGGCTGCCATAGCAACCATGACGGGTAATATGGGAATGACAGTTCCACATCACACTTGGTTGGCTTAACAGTTGCTGTTTTCTCTCTAAATGTATCGAGATTTGTATTAGAGTTCTTCACAAAAGGCAAATGATTTGATTTCTGCTTTACTTCACAAAGTGAAGTGATATGACAAACTTGCAATTAATAATTACTGATGCTGTAAGTGTAAGGTGAGCGTTTTTTAGTTCAAGGATGGTGCACTTTAATTGTCTTGTGTATCTGTGTTTCACAGTGCCAACAGTATGCCGAAACAAGTGGAGGTGAGGATGCATGAGAGTCACCTGGAGCCAATAGAGGCCCGGCCTCAGTCCAAATGTGCCAGAATCTGCTCCAAGCTGTTCAAGAACCTTCTGCTCACACTCACCGTCCTTGGTCAGTATTGAAGACGTCTTTTCCTCCTGTTTTTGTTTCGTGCTGATCATCTCTCTATTCCGGTAGCTATATGAAATGGGAGCAGCCATCTGCTCTGTTTCGATGCACCAGACAGTGAGATGACTGGCTGTTCTGACCTTTCTCCCATCCTTGCCACCTGTTGCAATTATAAGTGCTCTAAAACATCCGCCCAGTCACCCAAACAGTCTCTGGTGGTGCATAACAACTATTGTGATTACAAAGGCTCACTGCAACAAGGATTTGTCTTGACACTAGGAAAGGGCAGCGATGCAAGAATGTAAGGCCTGGAGACACACATGGCATTTGCATTATTGTGTTTGACAACTATGTTGGCTGTCCCACGCCACCTTCATGTATACGTGAACATACTCCAGGTTGTAAATGCATGGTTGCATAATGTGATTATTTGTGCACGCATGTGTACATTCATCCCAGTTTGGACAAACAGGTGGAAGTCATAAGTCTCAAGGTACTGGAGGAAAAATATCAAACAACTTTTCACACTAATCGAATTAAGTCATGGCATCTCACATACAGTATATCACGTGGTAAGAATTTTTTTTTTTCAGTGCTCATAGTACAAAAAAAAAGTATATTTATACCTATAAAAGTAAAATGAGCAACCGAGAGTTGTATATTATATATATATATATACTGTATATATATATATATATATATATTTTTAATTCCCCATATGATAAAAAATTATATTAAAAACATTTGGCCTGCAAATATTAGTAGGCTATTTTAACTGATTACATAAAAAAAAAAAAAAAAAGACAAGGTGGTCATAATTAAACTTTTGTCAAAGCTGAACTATAGCACAGGGAGGTGATTCAAGAAATTGTAGTTGACACCTGTTCTTGTTGTGACCTTCTCCTCTTTTTTATAATTATGTTGTGCTTTGTTGTTTTATTTGTATTGGAATGTATGTGCTCTGTTTGGGCTTCTTGTCCAGGTCATGTTTGTAAATTAGAATTATTTCTCAAACATTTTACTTGGTTAAATAAAGGTTAAATAAAAATAAAAATACATTTCCTTGAGCATCCAAAAGACTAGCTATGGCCCTGGACTGAGCCAGTTGAAGTGCAGTCATTAGCGGCTTATGCATTTAGACAAAGGCAGCCAGGAACTGCGAGTGCGATTGTGAATTGCACCACACGTTGGCCATCAACACTTCATACATACGTCGCGGTAATATTCATCAGTCACGCAAAGACATTCTCGCTCAGTCTGTTATGAAAGGATTGGCGATGTGACGAGTGGAAAGCACCAATTGGATATCTGCCATTTTTGTTAATTTTCAACCTGTATGTGCCATCAGACTTGCGATTTTTTTAATTTATTTTTATTTTTTTTAATATCTAGAACAATCTGGACGTAACAAGTTATCATATACTATACCAGCAGGGGTCACCAACTGCAGTTCTCAAGGGCACCTTTACAGTGACAGGGCAGGCGGTTCTCACAGAAAACAAAGTTCTGTTTTTTGGTGTGGGCAAAAAATGTTTCTCTAAAAAATGAAAAACTATTTTCATGTTATAAATGATGATTGTCAGCTATAAGCAGGCAAGACTCAGTTCTACTCGATTTCTACTCCAGGTTTAAGTCAAGTCGAGTCTTTCAGAAGTTTTCAATTGGGCTCAAATCATGTGACTCGAGTGCCCCGCCACTGCTTGGCAGTACGCTCACAAAAGGAGTGAGATCGCTGCATCACTGATAATCTCGTCACGAGGCGCTTAAAAGCCTGAATGGGGATCTTGCAAATGTGCCAAAAAGAAAGCAGAAAGCACAGGAAATCAAGTGCCATCCAAAAACACTTGCATGTCAGGAGTCCACAGGACGCCGCTACACTGGAAGATGGATTGAGGACAGCTTACAAAAGATGGGAGGCTTTTCTTTCCAGTGTGTTATAAAACATCCACTTGGGCAGTGTGATCTTTGCCAGGAGAGGTTGAAGAGGAGGAAGTGCGGCACTGGGTTAGTGGGGGCTATAGAGGGCGGCTTCTGTCATGGTGAGATAGGACGACCCGAAAGCCAAACCCCATAGCTGACAGAGTGAACACGTACAAATTTCACTATTTTCAAGGTAGTAATAAATAATAGTAAATAATGGAGGTAAAAAAAATAATAATAATAAACTATACAAATGATTAAAATGGATTTTATATATGTATTTATATATATATATCATACTAAACGAACTCAACCAACCACCAAGCACACCGAAAATGACTTGTGTTTTATTGCTTTGCCACTTGACATCCCAGGCTGCAGTTACTGAGGTAACAGTGTTGCGTATGTGCCATTATACTCGCCAGTCAGTCAACATAATTCTCCCTTCAGAAGAACCGCCAACAATGCCGTTCGTGTAACTCCAGCCTGTCAGTGTGTTCCTTTCAGCCCCCCATTGTGTGCTCATCGGTGCTTGTCACTTCCTTTGTGACGGTAGCATGACAATGACTTGTGCAGATTATACTTTATGCAGGAAAATATTGATAATTTTAATATGGCTTTTTTTCTCACAAATATTTCTTTGTCTGTCTACTTCAGGTGTAATCTTAGGAGCAGTGTCAGGGATGTTGCTCCGTGTTGCCTCCCCAATTCACCCAGACATAGTCATGGTCATTGCCTTTCCTGGAGATATCCTCATGAGAATGCTGAAGATGTTAATCCTGCCTCTTATTATCTCCAGTTTAATCACAGGTATGCCAAATATGAAATATAGTGCACTGTTGAAATTTTAATACATATTGTACATGATCTATTGTAAATGGTTGTATGACTGATTTATCAGTTGTCAGGCACTTTACTTCAATACTTCAATAGATGTACAGCAACCTCACTAATTGATAAGGCCCAATATTGTTGTGTTGGAAATTCTACCTTTACAAAAATAGAAGTGCTCAGTTTTGACTTGTCAGATCATGTGCTATTTATAACCTTTTGTGTTTACAATCTACTAGTGCACTGTATCAGGTAAGATTATGCGATACAGTTAAAATTTAGGATCAAATTAAAGTATGCATATGCACATACAGCTGTGGCTGGTGATATGCTATTTGATGAAATGAAAATGAAGAAATATAGACTCTTTATGTGCACAACAAGTCAAAAGCGATTCAGCATTCATATTTTAGGAATGAAAAGGTGAGCACACATACTGTCTTTGTCCGACTGCAGGACTGGCTGGTTTGGATGCCAAATCGAGTGGTCGTCTCGGGACCAGAGCAATGGTCTACTACATGACCACCACTATTATCGCTGCCATTTTGGGAGTCATCCTAGTGTTGGTCATCCACCCTGGAAACCCCAAACTGAAGGAGAATCTTGGACAGGGAGAGAGGAATGATGATGTGTCTAGCTTGGATGCCTTCTTTGATCTGATCAGGAACCTGTTCCCAGAGAACCTGGTGCAGGCGTGTTTCCAGCAGGTAAGGCAATAATGTCGGGAGGCAAAAACATCCATCCATATGTGTTTTCTCCCGCTAATTCTGTCCTGTGATGTGGGTGAGCTGGAGCGTACCCCAGCTGACCTACAAACACAAACATTAGTGCTGATATTGGATTGGCTTACTATGAGTTTCTTCAGAGGGAAAACCACAAAATTATAAAGATATCGATTAGAACAGTCATGGGGAAGCCACTTTCTCAGTAAATAGAGCATCCTCTGAAACAGTAGTAGAAAAAAAAAAACTGTGCAATTTTTATTATGAAAAAAACAACAACCACATACATAGGTAGGCTAGAAAATAGGAGAACTACAGAACTTTCTCCCTCTCTTGCTCTCTAATGTTATTTTCTTCCAATTTCAGAAGCTTATTAATAGCCAACAAAAAAAAAACATTCATGATTCTTGTCAACTGAAATTGTAGCTTTTAGGCTTTTACATGATCAGGAGTTTGGGGGCCATCACCAATCAGCGAGTTAAAAATAAATAAATAAATAAATACCGAACATTCATCCGATCACAAGATGGAGCAATATGTCTATTTAAATAACCTATTTACGATTTATTAAAAAGAAAAAAAAAGGCTTTACTCAATCGGGATTTTTGGGGTCAATCAGCAATCAGCTAGTTTGGAAAAAAACAAAAAACAATACTCGATCATCAATTCAATCAGAAAATGGACTATGGAAAATGGTTAGTTCAAACAACATGCCTGCCTGCTGGTTGAATCTGTGATTGGCAGTATGTGCGTGGCTTGAAATTGAGGAAAACTATTTTGAATTAAAGTGATGTTAAATAATAAATAATATTAACACACATACTGAAGCTAGTTCTTTTATTTGATGTATATAATATGGTTTTCAGAATTTTTACCAGTAAAAAAACAAAACAAAAAAATAAACGATATTACTTTGTGATCGGATGGTCGAGGGCTATCAAGAGTCACGTTTTTGCTTCCGCTTTGCCAGGGAGATTTCATGCCTGCCAGTCATGACGACAGCTCTGTGCACCTGCACAGATAACTGCCAAAGGAAGTTACACTAAAGGAATTAGTCCTTATAAGGAGGCTTTAAAATTAAACCAAAAAGTTACCTTTAGTCATGCAAAATTGGCAGTGGACGGAGAATGAGATCAATAAATGTGAGAGTGAGAATATATATGTACTGTGTGTACATTTCTCATACAGTAGCAATCATCCAGATAATCACTGAACGTTGAATTTCCACCTCAGATCCAGACGGTGACCAAAAAGGTGGAGGTGGTTATCGAGGAAGATGTCAATGCCACCACAATGGAGGGCCTGTTGGCAAATATTACCAAGGAGCCTCAGTTTGTCACGAAAAAGTCCCTGCAGTTCAAGAGTGGAATGAATGTCCTGGGTCTGTATTAACTTACAAAGTCTGATAGTGATAACATGCTTGTGTCTGATTCCAATTCCCTCTCCTGTCCACATTCATTGTCAAACTCTGACAGCTGTGTGACTTTCCCTAACAGGTCTGATTGGCTTCTTTATTGCGTTTGGCATCTGCATGGGCAAGATGGGAGAGAGGGCCAGACTGATGATTGAATTCTTCAACATTCTCAATGAGATTGTGATGAAACTTGTCATCATGATCATGTGGTTAGTATTGCAGAAAAAAAAGGCTGATTTTAAAATATTTTGGTGCTTATCTTCCATTGTATTTTGTTTAAAATGCGTTGAAACTATTTTTGGTGTGTCATCTAAGCCTCGTTTGCTTTTGCCAGGTATTCTCCCTTTGGTATCGCCTGCCTGATCTGTGGTAAGATCATCTCCATAAAGGACTTGGAAGTGGTGGCCAGGCAACTGGGAATGTACATGGTCACTGTGATTGTTGGCCTCATCATTCATGGAGCAATCTTCCTGCCTAGTATCTATTTTATCATCGTCAGGAAAAATCCTTTCAAATTCTTCTTGGGTATTTTCCAGGCCTGGATCACTGCTCTTGGCACTGCATCAAGGTCAGGATTAAAGCTCATTGACTTTTGAATACTTACGTGTTTGAATATCCAAACTGATAACCTAAACATATCATGTTTTTACTCTCAGCGCCGGCACATTGCCTGTTACTTTCCGCTGTCTGGAGGAGAATTTGGGAATTGACAAAAGAGTCACTCGTTTCGTGCTCCCAGTTGGTGCCACCATCAACATGGACGGAACTGCTCTGTATGAGGCTGTGGCTGCCATTTTCATTGCCCAGATGAACGGCGTGCACCTGGACCCCGGTCAGATTGTGACTGTTAGGTCAGAAACCACGCACTGCTATTCAATACATCTAGTATTTGAAAAAAAAAAAAAAGATCTGAAAATAAAATCTCTCCATGTAGGAACTAGAGATGCATAATTTCTTATCATGCTCATCATGACAAAAATGCTAAAAGAAAGGTAAACACAAAAAAATCTCTTTCTCCATATTTTAAAATGTAATTGGCACTTGGTCTTTAGTGAGAGTCAAGGCTGGGTGACCTTCCGCTTGAGAGTTGAGAATTCATAATCACATCACTCAACCCACTTGTAATGGAAGCCTTTCATTTTTCATACGTTTAAGTTGAAGCACCCACTTTGGTACCTTTTAGTTGCTGCTATTCATACAAGAGGTTTTTTTTTGGGCGGCGGGGGTTGTCATTCTCTCTATCAGGCTTGTACACAATTGATTATTGCTCAGATGTTTGACTTTTTCTTTTATGGTGTCTTCATCCAGTCTCACAGCAACTCTGGCCAGTGTTGGAGCTGCCAGTATTCCCAGTGCTGGGCTGGTGACCATGCTCTTGATCCTGACTGCTGTGGGGCTGCCAACCCAGGACATCAGTCTGCTAGTTGCTGTTGACTGGCTTCTGTGAGTTCATTTTTAGTGCTTACGTTGAAACTGTAAGTTTGCTCAGTGGCAAGGAAATTGACAGTAAAAAAAAAAGAAGGGCTAATTAAATATTCATTGTATTAAAAGACAGAATTTCAAAAATATTTTAAAAACAAAATATAAAAGTTATAAAATGTCATACATTTTGCTGAGTGAAATATGTATTGGTGAAGAAACCCTTATTGGCTTGGCTTCTTTGTGTATAATACCCCCCTCCTCCCAAAATCACCCTTAAAAGGCAGTTTTTCTCCCCTCTGGAGTTGTGTATAATACGCTTCCCTGAATTGCGGTATCCTTTAAACATGCTAATAAAGAGTAAATGCCCAGTTAAGAACTATGCTATTTATTTATTTATTTTTACCAGGGGCAGACAGGCCATCGGAAATGCATTGATTTTGTAACTTTAATCATGGCTGCCTAATAGCTCAATTATAAAAAAATAAATAAAAAAATTGGCATATGCCAGACTAGCTCAGTAAGACAAACTTGGATAAGTCACCTGTACTAAAATCAATGCTAGTTATGTTTATGTATGCAAACTATCCACTGGAAGTTCATAATTAAATCCTTGCGCTAGATGAAATGTATATATACACATTAGGGCTGTCAGGCAATTAAATTAATCACATTACTTCAATAGTTAACTCATGATTAATCACAAATAGTATACCTGATGTACAATAAAATGTACAGTAAAAAATGTTTTTTTAAGTTTTCATACTCTTTTTAACGTAAAAGTGGGAAAAATGTTAAACTAATAGAAATATGGCTGCCTCTTTTAGTCATTGATGTCATAATAATTCATAAAATTTAGTTAAAATTAAAAAGATGTACTGTACTGTAAAAAACGAGTGTGATATTGATTAGGGCTGAGGTAATTTTTCTGTCACTAGATGGCCTAATTGCATTTGTAAGACGTTGGTGACGGCTCAGTGCATTTTTCTTTTCATATTAAAAGCTATCTAATCTTTTACATGAAGTAACTTGTGAAATTCTGCACATTTTTAAAATTGTAAAATGCTACTTGACCTCAGTCTCCACAAATATATGTATTATTATTAAATGCATTACTGCTAAATTTTAACGTGGATGAGTCTGCTGCTGCGTTGCGACCAGCTTTCCAAGTAAGGGGCGGTCATAAATCGCGCATTAAAAAAAATTGTGGCATTAAAGGAACTTTAAATTACCTAAAAATTAACACTAATTTTGAGATCCCTAATCTACATAATCAAAAAGAATGAACGTCTATGCAATCTGGTGGGGAGCTGCCCACTATCTCATCTTTAACTGCAGCGTTGCCACAATAACAATAACTCAAACCCTGCTTTTTCTTCTTATGCAAATTGTCTCCTCAGGGACCGGTTCAGAACCTCTGTGAATGTGGTCGGGGACTCGTACGGTGCAGGCATCGTGTACCACATGTCCAAGGCGGAGCTTGAAGAGCTGGATGCGCACATGGCTAAATCGGACGACATTGAAATGACAAAGACCCCGTCGTATTACGACGACATGAAGAACCACCACGAAAACAATTCCAACCAGTGCGTCTTAACGCCTACCGCAAATGCTAACAATTCTGTCGTAGTAGATGAGTGCAAGGTACAACTAATGCTTACTGATCTAGAGACTTGTATATAACCATCTCTCGTGTTGCATGCTCACACTACATGGCTTTCTTTCAATTCACTGCACCTTTGTATGATACAACTGAAATGCATGAGCACAATGCATGTTTGTACTTCTTTTGGAACTGCAGCTTTTGGGTTATGAATGTATAGAAATCTAACAACCCATCCAATACAAACCGTCAAGCTTGATGAGCCTGTAGCTTGTTGCGGATTGGCTGGCTAGACCATTTTGGATCATTATTCAGCAGACCTCAAATCTATCAAAAGTTCCCTCTTCATCCATTTTTAAAGCCCATCGTAATGACATATTGTTCCCCTGATTTGTCTGAGTTGCTGCAGACACTTTTTCCCAGTGCTCAGTGTCCCACGTGGATCTTCCATTCATCTAATTATAGCTTATTTTAATTATTAACAGATTTCCAATGGGTCACCTTTTAAAATCCAAACATGGAAAATGTTGCAGATAATTAGGAGCTCAAATATTCCCGAGACACACCTACCACACACTCATTATTACCACACAGGGGTTAGTATTTTAGACAAAAGCTATTTCTGCCCTATCGTGACGGCTGTCTAATATGAAATCAGTGCACATTCAGCCCTCTAGTTTATTATGTTAACAATACAGGAAACATGAATTTCATGTATGTATATACACACCAACATCACATGCATATGCCCTATTCATTTATTAAAGGATGGAAGGTGTTGCCTGGTAACACTGGCACTAGAAATCTGTTCCGAGTGATCATTTACATCGTCCTCCCAACAGGCCACAGGCTTGCTGTTTCCACTCTCTTCTTTGTCTAGTTTGGTTATTTTGTTATCTACTAATAGCATGACTCACTTTCAATGTGAACATGATAGAGTGGCTCTGCAAAATATTCAAAACGCATCCATTCAGTGTGTTTGTGTCACTTTTGTGCCACTAATTTGCATGCAAACTTTTTATCTTTTTTATGTCGTTTTAATTTTTGGTCATCATCAATGTTTGGTCTGTCCCCAGGTCACTCCACTCATAAGAGCACTATATGCATGTTCATCAGCCGTCCTCTGGGAGTTCCAGTACCAGTCGTAGCATTTACATATTTAGTTGCTGCTATTTTGTCAAAGTATTCCAGTGCATAGTACACATGAACCAAAATGAAAAATATGATGTTGAAACACTATTTTGGCTTCATCAGAAGATCATTAGTGCATTTGCCGAAATATTGCTTTCATGTATTATCATAATATCTCAATTACAGTGGAACCTCTAAGGTTGAACACAATCTTCTCTTGAGGTGCTTGTCATTCTCGGATTGGTTTGGATTTTAAATAATTTGTTGAAATTGTCAATCTTTTGCCATAATGTATTTATTTAAACATACTTTGAAAAATACATTGATAATTGTTTATATGAAAATGTAATGTAAAATTAAGTAAACACTTCATTTCATCAAAATTTTTACCATTGTCACACAACTGTAAAAATGTTCACCGTTGTAAAACGTAAAAATATGCTTAATCAACATTATTAACGCATGATGACTCGTATGTTGACACAGCTAATTTGAATGCGAGCACAGTCAAGATAAACCCTTGGTCAATATACTGACAACTTTAATTTGTACAGTTTCTGGATATTTCAATTTTAGATGTTCCACAGTAGTGGCATTTCCAAAATATGAATGAATGCTAACTGCCTCTAAGCAATGCAAACCCGTGGCGCCTAATTGATAAATGTGTAATTCCTGCGTGGATGTAAGAGTGTTGTGTCTTAGATTTGCGTGCTAACTGCTTGCAGGTAACCTCAGCCACAAACGGCTCTGCTGCGGAGTGCACGCTTGTTGAGGAGGAACCATGGAAACATGAATAATGGCTGCGCAGAGATCCTCCCCGCTCCTGGCCTCCACAAGCTTTCCTTTCTGGTGATGGAAAAAAAAAAAGAGTGAATGAAAAAAATGTCATATGAACAGAACTACTAATGTTTATTATGTAATCTAGTTTTGTTTATTATTAGTCCCTTTAAGATTCTTTTTGTAATTGTCTCTCTGACTGCTAAATACTACTAATTCACTTAACTGTGAAGAGACAACAGCGGTACACGCTTCCTGTTAGAGCACAATTATGTCCTTACTAGCAGACTCTTGCACAACATACTTCAAGGTTGACGGAGGAAAGGAAGAAAAAAAAACATTAAATGCAACACACTATTTTTAGCAATACATTCCACTTCCTTTTGAAGCATCTCAGAGGTGAGTGATTACACTGGGGGACACCATTTTCGTTGACTTAGGTCTGAGAGGTGTTTTTAACTAATTTTGGGAGCGGAATCAAAAAATTAGCCAAATTTTTCTTTATCTCATCAAGTTTTTGAACCATGGATATCTGTTTTCTTTAAAAAAAAATTGACAGATATGTGGTTGTTCTAAAATGTTCAAATATTGACATACAATGAAATATGAAAGAAGCCTATTAATTCGTAGTATGCTTCTGATTCCAAAATATTGAGCACCTACTTGTCACCTGCCACTCAATTGTGCAAGCACAAGTAATTTTCCACGTTTCTGTAGATGAGTCCAATCGTATAATCAACTCTTTTTACTAGCCAATCAGTGGAATTTTGCTTATCTGGAGGGTAAGCTGTGGAGAAAAAACTTACTAGAAAAAAAAATGACTGCAATTTTGGAATCAGCATGGCAATTTTAGTTTCTAATCAGCAAGCAAATCTAACTCAACAGATATTTGTTTTCAAATTGTCCCCCAGTGTTATTGTAACAAGTGGAAGTCGTCATGGCGACCACTTTGTCGCTTTACTTCCTTTTTAGTGCCATCATAAGCACACCTGCTAAGATCATGTTTATTGTTAGTCTCAGAATGCACCTGGCTACTGTTTCCAATTATTTGCCAGAATTGATGATAGGGATGAGGGCAGGTTATGCTGAGCCTTATAGCACAAGATCTACTATTCACATTAAAGCACAAATCGTACCATGAAGACAAATGTTAAGCCACTATGTGTTTCCTTTGTAATTCACTATAATTTAGTAAAGGGACATTTTTCTCAAGTCTTCAATGTAAAACGCCTGTGCGTGTGTGTGTATGTGTGTGTGTACTTGTGGGAACGTGTGTTAGTGTTTGGGTCTGCATTCTGAATAATGGCATATGACTAAGACAGTTCCTGGGACCAAACAGTAGCATATTTTATTTAAATATGCTACAAAAGTATTAAAACTGCCACAATCATATCAGAGATGAGTATTCATGTATATTGACATTGACATAATCTGTAATTCCAGTGAAATTACCCATTTAAAACCCAGCATGTCACTGCCTAAAATGATTGAGTTGCACCAATGATACTGAAACAAAATTTGTAGTGAAACACCAATGAAGAATTGGCTTGTCTATAAATCCGTTATGGCACAAATGATAGATGATGTAAAGCACAAAGAACATGGCACAAAAAAAGCTAATGAGCCATCGACTTCAATAGCCGGTAAGCGGCACGTTCAAAATTATGCAAATACTGTACCGTGATTCCACGAGATGACTGGAGATTCTCAGGCCTTTATGTTTACTACAAAGAAGAAAATTGCAGGAATCCTAATGTTTACTTCCCCACATGAGCTTGTCCCATTAAGAAACGGTGGCTTAATAGCACAACAGTTCCAAATTTTGACTATGACAATGTGCAAAGGCGAATGTTTTTACCGACATTCTGCTGGTTGACGGGATCCTCTACCTGTGCTAAGGGCCAAATTAGTTTTGATGAAACAAACCAAGACGAGAGAAAGCACAGCCAATGGTTGTCAGATGGGAATGTTGACATGCACAAACAGAGACAGACCAGAAATATTTATACTCATCCTTGAGGAGCCTCGGAAGATTCTTGTTTTGCTGCATGTTCTAAGGCAAACAATTGCATTTTTTTAGCCACCTGAGCCCAAGACTGTTTCTAAAAAAACCTAGAATGCTGCACTTGTGTGCTCATATCCATGATTTCACTCAACACAACAGCGGACCCATATTCTGTCACTTTTGACCCGAATCAGGTAACGCTCATTTATCTTCTCGCAAACAAGAGCGTGAGTCTTATACGGTATGAGTGAGATTACGTTCTCAGTGTTGTGTCGTTCTCTCCTGTCTTGTTTCTCGTCATTTGTGCTTGGCGACAACCCGGCCTTGAAGATGTCTGCATCACGCTGATCAAAAAGACACACGATGCGTGTTGAAGTAACGATAGAAACGCTAACAAAAGATATAGTGCAGCTCTCAGTAGAGCAGCGTTCCTGAAGCACACGCTCACAAGCCATCGCCGTGAGCTTTCATACTTCACAATTCACATTTGTGGTACACAATTGCATTTGAACACACTCACACAAAGCGCCAAGGTGACACGTTATTGAAGAGCACAGCACTGACACCTTAACAGGCCCTTCCACTTTGACCTTATGGTCTTGTTACCTTCAGGAACAAAATGTCTCCGTTAAAGGAGAGGTCAACCTCAAAATTTTCTTTGCAATCAGATTTTATATGCACCCCCACTAACTAAACGTGGCCTTCTGATTAATAGTGCGTTTGTGGAATATTAGTTAAAGTGGAAGTCAACCTTAAACATTTCTTGACAATAATATGTTATATGTGACCTCACTAGTCTAAACACGACATTCTGATTAATAATACATTTGTGGAATATGAGTTATGAAGCTAAATCCAGCTCAGGGGGTGGCCATTTTGCCACTTGCTGTCGACTGAAGAGGACATCACAGTTGCTCAGGGCTCAGGCAACGACCAATCCTAGCTGACCTGTTTTCTGAAGCTGAGCTGTGATTGGTTGTTACCTGAAGCCTGAGTAACATTTATGTCATCTTCAGTCGACAACTGACAAAATAGCCGGCCCTGAGATGGATAAAAATGACTGGATTTAGCTGCTTAGCTCATATTCCACTAACGCAATATTAACCAGAATACTATATTTAGACCAGTGGGGCTGCATAGAACATATGATTGTCAAAAAAAATAATAATTGGGGTTGACTTCCCTTTAAGCAGCAAAAATCCACCCCTTTGTATATGAATGGACAAACAATGCAACTTGCTTGCCTTCGGAAGAAGTGAAGCCGCCGCCGGCAATCTTACGGTGTCACTCGGTAAGCCCTTCTTGGTTGTACGAAAAGTCTAAGAGAACCACTAAATGCACATTTCACCGCTAAGAATATGGTTTTTAATTTTCTCTAATATGGTACAAATGTGAGTGCTAATTAAAGATTCGTCTTCTCATGCTGTCAGAACCATCAACAATCAAATGAACGCAAATGCCCTTTTTGGATTTTAGTGTATAACACACACTGATAACAGTGTTTTCAGCAGGGGGGTATTAAGTTGCCACTAAGAGTTGCGACGTAAGATGGCTACCCTCAAGCTTCAGCCACAGCGTTCCAATCGGCTCTTTGCACAAATCCACTACTTCCTGAACTCAATAACACAAAACAAACTGATTAATCCAGGTGTGTCTGACCTCAGTAACCACGACAACAATGGCCAGACACACCTGGATTAATCAATTTGTGTTGTGGTATTGAGTTTAGGAAGTAGTGGATTTGTGTAAAGAGCCCATTGATAGTCCAGTCATACATAAGTTCATGATCTCAGGTGGCGGCCAGTTTGCCACATGCTGTCGACCCAAAATGACATCACAGTTGCTCAGGTTTCAGGTGACGACCAATCATGGCTCAGCTTCGGAAAACAGGTGAGTCGTGGTTGGTCGTTGCCTGAGCCCTGAGCAATTGTGATGCCATCTTCAGCCACCCCTTGAGATGGATCAAAAATCCTGCTTAACTCATATTCCACAAACGGAACATTTATCGGAATACTGTGTTCAGACTAGTGGGCGCGCATAGAACGTATTATTGTAAAGACAATTTTGGGGTTGACTTCCCTTTCAAGGCAGCCATGAACACGATCATGATGAGAGTTGGACCACGTTTATGTTCAAACTATTTTAGAAGCATGAATAAAATGAAATGATTATTTTTTGCACCACTATCTTAAAAGCATGATATTTGAAGTGCCTCCTTGCACTTTTGTGTATATATTGTAGTTAACAGTGTTTTGTTGTTGGTGTTGTTGTTTGTTTTCATCTTTTTGCCCCTTTGGGAAATGATGAAATGGTTTGTAGGAACATAGTTTTATTGCTGTTACATTATAAATGTAATCCTCTAGAAAATATATCATCTATGTCCTGAGTAGAACTAGATTAGACAAAATGTATGGGCAGGAAATTGTGTATTAAATTGCTTATTTGTCCTTTTTTTATTCTCTAATAATTAGGTGCTTTACTTATCTGTCACTCAACAATATAAAGTATAAATATCTTTTTTTGTATCTAATGTAAGCCTTTTGAATGTCTGTTCCATGACAATATAAGCAGTGTTCATTCATTGTCATTGTACATAAATAGATATATAAATGTCCTGACCCGTGGCAATGCAGAATATCCTGAAGCAACATTTGCATGAGGAGACAAAAAACAAAGAGGATGTGAACAAAAGTAAGCGAGAGAAAGAGAAGACGTTTGTTAAACGGGGCCAACATGATTTTATTTGGTGGAGACTGTGAGAAAAGTTGCAGAAAAGAAGGTCAAATGTTGTCTGTAGGTAGGCTAGAGTGAATAATCAAATGGAGCCGAACAAATATCACATTTGCAAATATCACTTTGTAATATTGAGCATCATTCCTCAGGTGACTCATTGTGTCTGTTTACTGGCGAGGACTGGCCTTTTCCCATATACTGTATCGGCATCATGTTTGAGCTGATGCTTTGTAGTAGCATATCATTGATCTCTAGACTGCTTTCAGTTTTTTTTGTCAAAGTGCCACACATGCAACCGAGAGTCAGACCGTCACGCCAATGCCAACAAATCCCATAGTCAACCTGCCTTTACCCGCTTGCCTTTTTTCACTTTCTACGCAATGCACAATATGCACACACACACACAAACACTTGGAACTTGCTGAGCTTAAAAAGGAAACAATGTCAGGCCCTTAACTACATCTCCACTCTTTTCTACTGAATTGTGTCTTTTTCGAAAGAAACAGCCCCGAAATTATAACTTCGTCAACAGGAAGTTGCCTTCCTAACATAGTATTACTTTTTTAGGCCTTCCCTTCTTTGTAAAGCTTTTGCTTTTATTTTGATGTAAAGGCAGAAAGTACATGTGAGGGCGATATTGAGAAAAAGACAAAAAAAAAAGTACATAATTCTTTCCTTGATCTTATGCTATACATAAAAAAAAAATCTGTTTCTACATATCTAAATGTGCTGTACCTTTGGTGTACATATACAAATATAACTAATAAATGTTGATTCATAACTAATATTGACTGTCGTTTGTTGTTATTTTTGAACTTTTCTTCATCATTCAACTATACAAGACAATTCCTGCAATTCAACTGACAAACATTTGCATTCAATTCAAATACATTATACACACACGGGAAACAATACAAACTTGCTACTTGCCACAAAGCCATCTGGGATAGTTCTGCTCACCCACGACCTGATAAGGACACGTACCAATCGAAAATGGACGTCACTCCTTGACAAAAAGTTGTCTCGCATCTTGACACAGGATAAAATTTTATATTCCTTTCAGACAATATTACCGGTAATCTTTCTTTTATTCTTGATTGCCTGTGCAAGCATGTTCTGGCATCGCCTCCACGTTGCCATGGAAACCTGGCTACCTCTTTCTCTTACAGCAACTGTCTTGTGACTGACTTATCACTTTTTTTCTCCACTTTCAGCTTTGTTTGTGTTTTGTTTTTATTGTCTTGATGTCAACTTTGCATATGATCCGTCAAATAAACCTAAAAGGAAATCGGCACATTGTTTTCTTCAAAGGGGATTCAAACCAGAAAAGTGGCCACTATTATGGAATGGACATTTTAAGCTAAATTGTTAAAAATAATAATAATATTAATTAATAACAATTTTACACATAAAGACCAACAAAAATAGCACAAATCAAAAAGGTGACATCTCCAGCTGTCTTGAAAAACTGAAAACACCTAATTAGTTCAGAGGAAAGCAAAATTAGCAAATAAAAAAACAACAATGTAACAATATAAAAGATTGTTTTGCTCATATTTTATATGACACTTTTTTTTTTAAAATTCAGTGTCATTCAGGCATTTCACCATTTTGCCTGATGTGCGTTTTACGCTCGCTTCTGAAAAATAAAAATCCCAACCAATGACTTCATTGATCAATTCATTCCAACCCACCAGTACTTTTTTCACCACCCACCCCCTTTGTTATAAAATCACATAACACATGCACAAAAACAGGCACACTACACACTCGCACACTGTTATGCATGCTTCCCATCCCCCTCCTCACTAATATGGCACACCGGACAAACAATATGCAAGACCCTGCAGCCTTGCTCCAGTACAGTGCCGCCTTTATGTTTCTACATGACACACACAACTATGTGCTAACACCCACTCAATGTCCATCCAGTGCTGACCACCAAAGCAGTTTAGAATACCCCCCCCCACCCCACCCCCACCCCACAACCTCTCTTCCTCTGCCTCTGCCTGCTCCCTCACGCCTCTTTATCAGGCGTCTCCTCTAGCGTGATGGCAGTGAACTCTTCAGGGTTGCCGTTCTCCTGGATCTTCTCCTTGTTCATGAGGGTCACCATTTCCTGCTCCCTCTCTTGGGCCTGGGAACTGGTGGCTACAACTCCAGCTGCTCCGTTCCCCTCGCTCTCTTTGGAGGTGATCATCAGGGTTTGTTTCTTACCGCACCAGCTGCGAGAACACATCACATGTTGCCTTGTCTGTCGTGTGTCCAAAAGGCACTGGAATTCCATGTGCTTACCTCTTTCTTTTGGCAACAGCCACACACACAAAGAGGATTGCGGCAACTGCTATAAGTACCCCAATGATGACAAGCCAGTCTGCAAGTGAGAAGAATTGTTGTCATTGATTTTAGGCACAAATCAAAGCGCTATTTGACTTTTTACAAATGACTTGACGGAAACTGCTCACTTGATGAATTACTGCGATCCCGTTGTTCCGGCTGTGGCTCAACCGCATTCATCCTTTTCTTGCCGTGTGGGGGTTGTTCAGTAGCTTCAGGTTGTTTAAAAAAAAAAAAAAAAAGTACCAATTTAATTCAGCTCTTACTCAAAAGTAATTCGTAATCAATCACTCAACAAAAAATATTATAGTAATTAGTAATAGCATAGTATTATTAGGGATGTAACGATAACGACTATATTGCGATATTAAAACTGGCACAATATCGTCATCGTCATGTCACGCAGCACATCTGTTAAAAAAGTCAGGTTGATTTCCATTTGTGTAGTTCTAGCACCCTCTGGTGGCTAGTTTTTTTTGTGCAGTTTAATTTTCACAAGGCATGTTTTGTCCCTTCTATAATTAAAATCCACGCTAATGGTCAGAAGAAGGGGAACATAATATGCTTGTGAAGCGAGTCAATATGTGGAGGAACTCAATGTGTGCGTGTATTAAAAAGTAAGTGCCTCAATATTAAGTGTTATTAGAGATTGTAGGTTGTTTATATGCATTGCTGTTATGTACAAAAGCACATATAATAATAATATACAATATTGTGGTAATATCGTATCGTGATGTTTGGATATCATTACATCCCTAGGTATTATAGTCACAGCAATATATATATATATATATATATATATATATATATATATATATATATATATATATCATGGTAGTATATTCATTCATTCATGGCAATATATTCATTAATTCATTATATATTCATAGTAAAATAGTAATTAGTAGTAATTAGTAATCACTCTCAACCGCTTTTATGCTCATCTCATAAATATATGTTTAAATGTTTACAAATAGGCCTACTGTGCATAAATTATTAAAAAATCAAACCATCTTAAAAGTTTATTTTTATTTTTTATTATTAGAACTCCTTTATCATAATCACCAAACTCAGACTGGAAATAAGGAAATATTATGGAAATATTTAGAATGCCATACAACACAGCATATATTTTCCGTACTTGATAACCTTTAACAGTTTCTTTAAGTCTTTAGAAAGAGTTAAATATGATTATTAAACAAATTAGAAATGTTGCAAGACAGTATTGTAAAGTTAATGTGAACAGTTTATTTCATTATATTGGACTTCAGGCAAATAAGATATTTATGTGTTTCATTCAATTTAAACAATCTATATCAAAGATCAAAAGTATTGTTAAAAACAAAGTCAGTTAAAGTATGCCTGCAGAAGGAATTTAACTACCAGTTTGTCTAGTCAGTTTGAGTTGAGTAAGGAATTAGTGTATAAAAAAAAGTCAAACACCAGAGGGCACCGTGTCTTATTAAAAGTTCAGTGATGAAGTTGCGGCATCTATGACTTTTCTTTTCAAATCTGAACCAACAGTTTAAATACACGGCCCGCTCTTCATATGTAATAGTTGAATAGTCAGGTGAGTGATAAACTGCGATTGCTGTCGTACTTACCCGCTGTTGTATCAACCTCATGTTCAGTCTGCAATTTCACATCCTCCTGCGTGTCATCTGGAAGGGGCTGAGTGACAGGGGCGAGGGTCGACTGAGTGTCCTCTTCAGAGACGGGTGGCTGTAGCCCAGATCCGGTGGGCTGATCAAAGTCTCCGGCGGTAAACGAGAGCAGGATGCTGTCATTGGTGCCCCATCCAAGCGAACTATCTTCCACTGTATTTTGTTCTGTGGATTCCTCTGACACGGAAGGTAGGGCCATAACAGTTACCCCAACGGGTTCTGCTGGGGTGGACACCTGCAGGCCAGGCTCTACGGAACTAATTGCTGACAAAGGAGAAGAAAAGTTGATGCAACCTCATTGGCATGTTTCTAAATACATTATACATGTTTGAAGATTATCGCTGAAAATTTTGACTGACTAAGAGCTCTGTAGTACTGAATTGTAGCAATATAGCGTTAAACAGCGTTCCAGATTTTTTCGGCATGGCTAAAACAGCTCCTTGTGACACACTTAGTCATCTGGCATGTGCCCTTCCTCCTCCGCCATGAAAGAAATGGAGTCGCATCAGTGGTTTTTCAATCAATCGTTAGTTAATTATCATTACTGGGCCCATTTGTACCACTGCAGTGTACAGTTAGCAAGACTGCACGCCAAAAAAGCCACAATTTGAATTTACAGAACAGTGTCGGTGTCGTTATTTAAATTCCTAAACAAAGAGGTGACACCGCAGCTAAGCCTACATATCGAGCAGCCGAGAGGAGTCCTGTTTTGAGCTAGCTGCAGTTAGCGCCTATAGCTACACAGTGGAAAGCCCCGCAACGATTGTAGCCACCAGAGGCTTTATGCGGATATTTTTGTGGCTCAAACATGTAGCGATGCGGAGGAACAAGAAAGATAGTAGATAAAGTAGACTCCATTTTTGTGCACTGCGTGATTTCACTAATCAGCTGACAGCTTGTGGGAGTGGAGACAATAGCAAGACAAGACGAGCCTTTTTTTTTTAATCAATCCAAATTGTCAGGGTTGTTAACAACACTCTTCTCGGTGGTGTGCAAAATTTAGAAGACATACATTTTCATTTTACAGATACTAATTGAGTTTTTATCCAAAGCCCAAACTTAAACCCTACAGAGCATTCATTCATTCATTCATTCACACACACACACACACACACACACCACCCAAAAGAGAACAATAAAATTACAACATTTACTAAAAAATAATAATATAGATGGAAACTGTATTAAAAACTTTCCATTTAAAATTGCATATCCGTTTTACTGTTAGGCTCCCAGCAGTTTAAAAACTACACAATAATAGCATCACTATAGATGACACTTACTGCAGATATGTTTTATAAGTTATGTGATTTAACTACATTTAATTTTTAGCCACATATGAAGGCACTTCCGATACAGAGCAAGATGTGGTTCAATCTTGCCCAAAGACGCACGCGAGCATTTCTTTTTCAATGGAAGGTTTCAGCCTTCCCAGTGCTAAATCCAAGTAGCTCAACTATTGGCGCCCCCGTTAATCTTTGAGACAAAACAATACTGAGATAAGGTCATAATTGCATAACTGGGCCAGACAAGTTAAAACAAAACATGAGACTGTTAACACTGATATCAAATTATTCTCCCACGTGCCTGTGAAATGTAATCTCACACTGGATTTTCCACTAGGGAAAAGGTGGGTCAATCCAGAATCATTTGGATGGTACACAAGATGGTAGATTGACATGTTGTTTATTGTTTTACCGCTAATAATATTATGAAAGCATGCATAGATAAATGTTCTTACCTTGTCGATTTCCTTCAAATGCCATGCTACAGTTTATCTCAGGCCCAGCTAGTACATGGACAAAATAGAAGAGATAAAAACTGAGACGTAAATAAAAGGTCATCAGTCAGATACAGTGTATGAATATGCAAAACATTCTAAGTGTGTTATGGGAAAAATCTTTGCACTGCCCCAAAACGAACCTGTTTCATCAAAGCAGTAAGCATCAAAACCTTCATTTGGGTCATCACGAGAATTAGTGATTAAACCGGTCATGTTCAGTGCGCAGTTCTCATGGTGTGTGTGTCTGAGGATGGCGTAGCTCATGTTGCTGGTCCAGCCGTTCCTGACAAGACAAAACATTTGACATTGACTTGGTTATTTTTCCAGAGGTCAATTATGAATTGGACAAAGGGGACAGAACGACTGTGATTGTGGCCAAAACATTATATTTACAAACGTCACAGTATTTGTATGATCTATTTCAGAAAATCTGAAGTCATTTAAACTTTAAAATACTTATTTGGCTGCTTTACCAAGATACACACAGATCATACTCATCAGAGATCCTGTTCAACACGTAGATATTGAAATCGGATTGGATAAAAATAATCCAACATCCACATACTACTGAAAGCAGTGCAGCAAAGCGATATGGTGTGAAATGAAGAGAATAGACTGTTGGGTATAACATTAATATAATTTCATGTAACAAATAGTACACAGTGTTTAGAACAGCACTGAAGGCCTTCCTGGTCATGACCAGGCCAATGTTATAATCTGATAATAATGTGGTGCCTGTCAGAAAGAGAAAATTATAGTTTCCCAAATTTGTATAATAAATCAGGTATCTACAATGTAGTACATTATTGTCAGAATTGAAATTGGAGTACACCACAGTATTCCTGAAATGTTTTTTTATTTACAATTATATGTTCTGATTACTATTGAATTTGTGGAATATAAATAAAGCACAAAAATCTCGCCCGTTTTTATCCATCTCAGGGTACGGGTGAAGGCAGGAGAAACACTTACAAATAAAAAAAAAACACAAAAGAACAGTAGGCGAAACAAAAAGCAGGCATCAACACAATATCAACAGACAAGATGCCAATAGGGAATGAGCAGCAACAGAGGACTTAAAGGGGCACTTGATTTATTGAGCCATTTTTAGCAGTAATATATATATATATATTTATTTATTTTTTCTTCCAGAATGAATTCGATAACCTCATTCTTCTTCATATACAATTAATATCTTCAAAAACGTATATTTATACTTGCTGTCGATTGAAGATGACATCACCTGTGCAGAGGAAGTAGGTATCGACCAATCTTAGCTCAGTTTGCTGACCAAACCCAGAAAACAGGTGAGCCATCATTGGTCGCTACCTACTTCCTTGGTGATGTCATATTCAGTCGACAGCAAGTTGAAAAATTAGTTTTTATAGGTATTAATGGTTCATGGAAAATAATAAAGTTATCAAATTCATTCTTGACAAAATATTAACTTACTGCTGAAAATGGCTCAATGGGTCAAGTGACCCTTTAAATACAAGCAGACTAATGTGAAGAAAGGAGCTGATTAGGTGAGAGAAATGAAAAGTTTGTGCTTTCACCTGCAGGTTTCCATGTTTTTGTCAAAGGCTTGTTGGACTTGTTCTAGATATGCCATTGTAGTCTGTAGCATCTCGCACACCTTTAGAGCCTTTTCAAAGGTCAGAGAGTGACGACCTTCACCCTCGACAATAAACACTCCGGCATAGCTGCAGCTGCGAGAACTGACTGTGGAAAGAATAAAACAGAACAGGATTTGTAGTTAAAAATGAATAAATAATAAAGTAGGGTTAGAACAACTATGATCTCCAAATCTTCCAATTTTCTCCGTCGTCACTGTTTTTTTTTGTTTTTTAAAGATCATTATCATTATATTAAACCTATAGCATCACGTGCATGGCAGCAAAATCATAGTATGGCTGTGTTCCAGCCTCTTTCATTGAGACCCCGTCATGGATCACGAGACCCTTTTCGCAGACATTCAGTGGCAGATAAGCAGATAAGTGATTTGACACGGGAATGGCGTGTTCCATGGACATACGCATGTGTTCAACATGAGACAATGATTGGCTGAGGCAAAAAACAGAAGCATCTTATGTCTGCAGTGTGGGGCCTTGGGCAAAGACACCACATGCGCACAGACAAAGTCATCAAAATAACATTAAAAAATGATTTCATTTATGTCATGTTTTAGCACTAGTAGATTGAATGCTATGATAAAAGTCTAAACCTCGTCTCACCAGACGTAAGCTGAACAACAAAGGGAAATGACTTAGTAGTCAAGCAAAAGGCAGCAGCAAGCAGCCAGGGGGGGTTTCCTGATACAGGCAGGTGAACATTTGCATCCACGCTGAAAGTGAGAGAGGCCACTTTCACAACCATATAGTGACACATTTTGTCATGTCCCTGATAATGTTTGTGGCTGAACACTGGAAGATTTTTTTAAAGTACCTAATTAGAATTCAGAGATAACACTAAAACCTTTATCCCACTTAGGGTTGAACGTTTGCAACACTAGCGAATGTTGATCTCACGACAGGGTTCGTTCAAGGTTACAACGATTCCTAAACATTCTCAAATCGTCTTAATCGTTAACTAAAGATTTTGAACATGTTCAAAATATCCTTGTGAAAAGAAAGAGCATTAAGACTATTTGGGAAGCCATTAAAACAGTTTAAAGAACGTTTAGAAAACGCTGCGACCTTGAACGGCATCTGCATTGCAAATGTTCGCCCCTCTATGGGATACGGGCTTAAAAGTCCCTGGTTGTAGCTAATATATATATACAGTCACACACATTCATTTTTTTATTAATTGTCACCGGCAGATGACCCTTTAGCTTGACGTTGGATGGTTATTTGTATTATATATTTATATTTATATTATAGTATATATATATTGTATATTTGATATGGTTGTTTGAGCAATAAACATAACAACATCTTCCTGGTGGCACAAATATGTTTTTTAAAATTACTGTCCAAAGTATTTTGATGTAAATATTGACAAAAGTCGAAATTCGGGTTACATTGCCAGCATAGGAACGGCACTCAAGGACTTCCTGTAACAGGTGCCCTTCAAATTTGGCGGGCAATAAATGTTGAGAAAAAGCCTTTTTAATTAAGTGAATTAAGTAAAATTCTAAGATGTGCTTAATCGGATTAAAAAATAACCGCTCTGATATATAATATATGGTGGGTTCACTGTCATAGTATACACTATTATAACTAGCACATACTGTAGTTGCATTGCAGTACCAATTGTGATGACGCAATGGAAACTTATAATCAACAATCATTACACCGTCAGTTTGGGGACAATATTGTGGACTGTTGTAACCATGGCAACATGTACATAACAAGAGTACAGATTGTTATTGCTCAGCTTTGAAAACAAAAAAAACCTGTAGTTTTCAAAAAATTTAAAGAATGAAATTGATCATTTAATTGAGCAGACCTGTTTTTTGTTAACTTCACAACTCTCATTGTATTACATCAGGTATTCACATATATTACCACAAGCTGCAGCACAAAAGGTAACGTGTTCCCGTGGCAGAGTGTAAAAAAAGGGAAGTACATTGTTGAGGAAATAACCGTTTCATAAATTTGATCTTGGATTGCAACATGTATGCAAAGAAAACAAGTGAAAGCAAATTCATTGTCATTTACCTAAGCTTCATCAATATTTATTTTTTTTCTCTTTTGAAGATACATTTAGTGTGTAAGATTTACATTTAATCTTTATTTTCTTTTTTTTTCTTGGAGAGCTCAGTATTGTTCATTTGGTTTGACATGTCATCATTGCTCTCCTTTTTTAATTTATTATTATTATTTTATATATATATATATATATATATATATATATATATATATATATATATTTTTTTATTTTTTTTTTTTGTATGTGGGTGAGTATGTGTATGTGCGTGTGTGTGTGTGTGTGCATGCGTGCGAGCGTGTGTGTGTGTATTCATTAGTTCACCTAAAACCTATTAAAAAAATCCCATACTAATAATATAATATAATAATAAATTGCCAAATGCAGAAACATCAATGTAAGTTATCACGATGTGGTGGCTCTCGCTAACAGGCAGAATTAAGTAACCAGAATTAGGTTAAAAAATTCTATTATACGTAGACCATGTTTCTATAAATTTTGATATTTGGTTTTTATTTGAGGCAGATATTTTTTCCATTAAAATGTGATTTATGAGGAGGTTAGACCATTGGTCGATATTCAGAGTTTGTTTATTTTTCCAGTTAACAAGAATTGTTTTTTTTGCGATAGTAAGGGCTACAAGTGTAGATTGACATTGTTTATGTGGTAAGTCAGTTGTTGTTAGGTCACCTAGCAAACACAAGTTTGGAGATAAAGGTATCCTACAGTTTTACATTTAATCTGATTTGTTATTGGTGAACGGTTTACATCAGTGGAGCTTTCTGCTGTTAGAGGCAGTTGAGCAACAAGAGTCTGTGCCAATAATGTCTTGAACGGCAGCCGCCCCCTCCCACCCACACTTCACACATACACGCACACACACGTGTAAGTTTATTTTACTATCTTTGTGGGGCCATCTCATTGATATGATACATTTCCTAGCCTCTTTCCCTAACCCCAACCGTCAAAAATGATTGCCTACCCCATTCCTTACCCTAACCTCAACCATAACCCAATTCAAACCTAAACTCTGAAACCAAGTCTTGACCCTCAAAAAGAGGTCTGGACTTGAACCACCAAAATGTCCCCACAATTTCAAGTTGGTCCCCACAATGGTTGTTAAACCTGGAAAAACTCGCGTGTATGGGCCCCACAATGTAGCAAAGACAAAGGCACCTGACAGAACCTTAACACATGCTGCCACATGGCAGAGTTTCCCAAAAAGTTAGCCTGAAAAACAACACTAGTTGTGCCCTTGCAAAATGAGCCAGCAAGATCAAAAGACAGCAAAAACTGTAAGAGAAGGGATTCATTAGTATGCAGAGGGAGCAGTCATGGGGGTCTTTGTGCAGCCCAAAGCCTGCCATCCTGAGGTAGTGACCACCCCAAAGCTTCCTTTGTAACATCATCAAGTTGAAAGCAAGGACGCGGATCATTCCTGGTACCTCGAGCCACAGGAAAAGGAATCTACTGTACAGTAACTTAATGTAGAAGAAATATACAAGCTCAACTCTCCATTCATGTTGTCTCCCTCTACTTTCTGATCCATTTTCCTGTTGGGTTTGTTTAATGATCTGTTTGTCTTCTGCATGCTAATAAAGTCCAAATTAGCCCAAGCCGCACAGCCGCACAGCTGCACAAACACTATTATACTCATCCAGACAACTAATGAATCGTTATCAACGATATTTAGTCATCATAACGCATGGAGACAACCAACCAGCATACCACATATACCCTCATATCTCCATCAACAAGACTTGTTTTTTTTTTCTCCAGAAAAAAAAAGACTTGTTGTTTTCACTTATCATCCTGAGTCTTTCAGAGTCACATTTTATTCATAACTTCAGAATGCAGCAAGATGTCACCCTCAAACAGACAAATTCTTGCTCAGCCTAACATCAGATTTCATCAGCTGATTTCATCCCTTATTTGTTGGAATTTAGATGTTTCTGGGGTTGGTGAAAGATTCTGGTTGGTAACCCGGTGGGTAGTTGGTGATGTCTGGTCGGTGCTGGATGTCACTTTCCTTTCTTTTCTTTGATCCTTCCTCGGGTCTCCTGACAACCTCACGACTCTCGCTAGATTCTGAAGTATTCGGTTTAGGTGAACGGTATGGATTTTTATTAGGTTTTAGGTGAATTAATGAATACACACTCACACGCACGCACATACAAAAAAAGGAAAAAAAAGATTTCATCAGCTGGTTTCGAAGCAGGCCTCATGGCTTTATCAGCTCTCCAGCAAGGCGCCACCATGTTGCATCATCACATGACCGTCGGCACCTCAATGAATTGCTCTGTCAGCAGTCGAGTCCTAACTCTCACAACAAAGTGTGGCAGGTGAAATGTGAGATCTCACTGAAAAATAGGTTTGGTGTACACACACATTCTTGCAACAATAGTGGAAGGTTACATGAAGGACGGCCAGTCCATCTGTTCCATACCCATTTAATGTGTTCAGAACACTGTAGGACCTACAGTGTAGGTGATGGTACATAAGGGAGCAAACTGAAATGAAGATAAATGTATAGCAGTAACACAAAATGGTGTCAAACCACATACTTCCTTGATTAGGCCACTACCCAAATTTGCAGTTAGTGATTGTGGTTTGTGGGTAATCTTGTTGAAAAGCAAAGGAAGCTGCAAATTTCCAATGGGTGGTGAAACATTTTCCATTGACATAAAGAATTATTTTCTTTCCTATCTGGTTTGTACATGATTTCATCATCATGTCTTGATTTCTCCCTTTACCTACAACAACTCAAAATTAAAATGGCTTTTGAATCATTTTTGGGCTTCCCAATGAGTCTTGTTAGCCAATCCTTCAAAATGTAAAATACTCTGACTGGTATAGCATTAGTTGATAAAAAGTCTGATGAAATCCAACACAGTATAATTTCACACAATTTTTCATAGTTATCAGCCAACAACAGGCCAGATTTGTCACGGTTGTGTCACGGTTGTGTCACGGAGCGGCGTGGTGTCTGTCGAAGTGAGGCGTAGAGGACCCGAAATGCAGGGAGGCAGGAGAACCACGGCAGGAGTGCGGGTTAGACAGTTGTACTTTATTTGTACAACTCAAAATCAAACTGACAACACAAACTCCGGGTGTGACCGTAACAAATGGCAATGATCCCACAAGGACTGATCACCACCCGGGAACTAAATACCCACACAAATTAGGTTGATTAGTCACACCTGAGGCCAGGCACAAGTGGCTGAGAGCCCGGACCGGCCAGCCCGCGGAAGGGCAGGAATCCACCCAGGACCAATCGGGACCCCCAACCAAAACCCGATCCTCCCAGACATGACAAGATTATGTTAGACTAAACTCAAGGCACTCACATCTCACATCTTATCCAGACTTGTATTTATTTTAAATTATTGGAAGTGACTTCAATTTATTTCTTAAAAAGTTGTTTTTAAAAAGTATACGCTATGTCAAAGAGCTTCATGTTACCTGAAGGAAGCCCTACAGAAAGAACAGATAAGAGGTACTAAGGCATAGACTACACGCTGTCTTCTGCCGCCTGGGGAAGGAGGCAAACACGTGGTGAAGTGGAAGAAGAAGTCAGTAGAGGTAAAAGGCTTCTTGATTCGGACCAATGACTTGGCATTACTGTACAATTGTCATTGTGTATCATAATTATTGCAATACTGGTCACTTTATTTTTCCTTGATGACTCCCTGCATCTTTTGCACAGTTGTCATTTGTTTGGTACTGCAGCATTAATGGTACACAAACATTACGTAAAGACTGTCTGTTCTTATGTGTTATGTCCTAAATGTCCCTATTGTTATAGTTGCTTAAATTAACATAGGCAAATTTCTTGTGTGTTTTATATACTTGGTCAATAAAGATTATTCTGATTCTAATTTTAGGGGCCCTGACCACACCACACATCGACACATGATAAATCTGAATATGAGACAATATATTTTGGTTAGGTGGGTAAGAGAAGTAGTTTGTAAACGACATAAAGGTGTGGTCTACTTGGTTGACAGTCACTTCCTCTTTTCGCCAACATCCTAAAATTTTGAGATTACAACACTTTGCATTTCTTCTTAGCTTGAAAACCAGACGTCATAATACTCTGGTCAGCAATAGGGTTGCACTCATGAACTCTAAGCATTCAATACAAGAAAAGCTACTGTTAAATGTCACTGGTTAACAGATGTTATTGTAAAATCCTTCCATGAATCTAATTTAAGATTACAAGATGGGTTAGCCTGGAAACAGGATCCCACTGCCTGACCTTAATGATATGCTTGCGCCCACGGAGTTAATGTTCAAAGACTTTGTCCTGGGCCATGATGAACACTCTGACATTTAAAAAAAAAAAAAAAAAAAAGGAAGAAAAAACAACACAATATCTTCCCTCCTCTGCTCACAAGAAGCCTTGAAAGGAACAAACATGTTCAAGTCCTCCCACAACCATAGAGGCTGTCTGGAAGTAAACTCTTATTTGCCTTTCAATGAGGACTCATTTAGAGGCTGTAATGCTCAGCGCCGCGGTGCCGGAGGGATTCTTTGTGAACAACCTGACAACCATCTCCTGTGGGACCAAGCTAGATGCACCCCAGACCTGTTTGATTCAGCACCTCCATAGATGTATCGCTCGGGGCAACAGATCCAATCAAAACCTGACTTTGAGAGCACATGTGAGAGGAAAAAGGAATGACATTTGCACAGAGGGGCGGTGCTGAACATCCTTTGTGGTAGAGTGTAAAGCATTAAAATGTGTGATTCGTGCTATAAAGATTTTAAAAACGGGTTCCTGTTGCCTCTGGATGCTGTGCTTGATGTTCAGAATCAATAAAATGGTTCTGCTGCCTGGCACTTGGACGTGTGTTAGACACAGACACAGCGAAAAAGCATTTTCTTTGTGTCTGTCAGGAGTCTCAGACTGCCAGACAGGGGCTGCCTGCGCTGGTGTGGAGCATGCACAATCACTCATGACAGCACCCGCTCATTTATTTATTTTCTCTTAATTTTACGTACTATATATTCTCATTAAGATTCTGAAAATTTTATTCTCGTGTGCAAACAAAGGCGAGTACATGAAGCAGAAATAAGCCGGAAGAAACAGCTCATTTGAAACAAAGAGCAGTGGAAGAAGGCATGGTCTGCTCACCTTGAAGTTGCTCTGACTGACAGGAAGCCAGATGTCCTAAGGTGAACCCCAAGAGAAGAGTCCACATCCTGGATGAGACCTAGTCTGGATGTCTGGCAGAGTATCTGAAGGTAAAGGTGAGTCTGAAGCCACTAGTAGTCCTGTTTCCCCTTCAACCAGGATGGCAAGTGAGTGTGTGTAAAAAAACAGCAACCAGTGAATGAATTAAAAAGCACTTAAAAAAAAAAGAATCTTCCACTATGAATGAGAGTTGCTGTGTGTGTGTGTTGGCAGCTGGAGAAAACTAAGACTTTGCCCAACTTTTCTCTTCTGTGTCTGCAAACCACAGCAGCTGTATGCAGCCACGCAAGAAAAGAAGAGGAAGAGCGCCTCGTGTGAGCCACACACTCACTTGCCCCACCTCTCTGTCTCCGCCGCTAGTCCTCCACCGTTTGGAATGGGTAAAGGCGAAGGTGATCTCTAACTCTCATCTGGCTCCGTGTCTACCTCCTCCCTCTCCGTCTCCTGCTTCCCTCCTTCCTCTTTTCAAACAGCAACAGTTTCAGTGTGCCCATCTGTTCTTTTGTTCACTCCTCACTTCATTTTCAATTCAACCAATTTTCTTGTCTCTGCTCTCTTTCACTGGGTTTGTGCGTCTCACAGTGTGATCTGATTGCAGCAATGGGAGCCGGTCACATCCATATAACAGACACATGTATCATTTAAAAAAAAAAAACGAAGGTTAGAAATACAAAATGGGAGGAAGCTGGAAAACAACCAAAGGACATGCACAAAGTATTGGGACACATGTATGGTATCTAATCAATCAATTATACACCTTCAAACTTCAGTGCACCAAGCTCGGTGGATAAATACATGGTTAGAAAAGCCAAACATATTATTTACAAAGACAATCACCAAAAAACTGATGATTTGTTTAAATCTTATGGCTACCGCATGATGGAGAAAATGAAGGGAATAATCATGCTATCATTCTGTTAAGGTGTTAGCTACTGACTTTTCTTTATGACGTAATTCGGTGTAGCTTTTGCCAAGCTTGATAAGCGGTTCAGATGGATGGACGATCTCCAGGACATTATAATACAATTCACCATCCATCCATCTTCTTAACCGCTTGCCTCACAAGGATCGCAGGTGGGGGCGCTGGAGCCTATCCCAGCTGGCTTCGGGCAGTAGGCGGGGTACACCCTGAACTGGTTGCCAGCCAATCGCAGGGCACACAGAGAAAAACAACCATCCACAATCACACCCATGGACAATTTGGAGTGTTCAATTAACCTGCCACTCATGTCTTTGGAACGTGGGAGGAAACCGGAGCATCCGGAGAAAAACCACGCAGGCACGGGGAGAACATGCAAACTCCACCCAGGAAGGCTGAAGCCCGGACTCGATCTCACGTCGTCTGCACTGGGAGGCGGACGTGCTAACCAATAAGTCACCGTGCCGCCCACAATTCACCAATAAATAGAAGTATAAATTTCTGAAAATTTACGGTTTTCATTATTTTTCACTGGACCAATTACCATGTGTTGAATTTGACTGATGCTTTTTGCTCGACAAATGGGAGGTGGAGTGCACAGTGTTGTTGCTGTGATTGGACTGCTCCCAAATCGATGCCGAGAGGTGTAGGGAAAAAACATAGGCGGGTTTTTGTGTGTGCGTGTTGGTATTATTATAAATTTGTTAAAAAAAAAAAAGGTGGACAGCTTTTCGCATACCTCACATCCTGAGCATTCAAATGAGGTGTTAAGGTGTTTCAGCAGCCCAAAGTTTTAGCTCACTGGTAGCGCTCTGCGCTCCCAAAATGTGGTCACGTGGGTTTGACCCTGTCTACCCAGGTTAATCGTGGGAGGTTTGCTGCTTGAAAAGTAGATCTTGGGGCAAAAAAGGTTGCACATTATTTATTCATTGGTCAAGTAAACCCATACAGAGGAGGCGTACATTAAAATAGTTATAATGTATGGCAAAATATGAATATCATATAATAAGTATCTCGAGGCCGGACCGAGTGTCCTCCTTTCTGGAAATCAAAATATGGCCACCCTATTGTTTACTGTATGTCTGCTATGCTATTACTGTAACCATGACACTGTTCTCAACAACTGATGGACACAGCAGAGCTCACAACACACTCATTGTGGAAGCACTCACATAAACACACGTGGTGACGAAGCATGACTACTTCTGTGACTTCCAAATAAACCATCGCTGAAGGATGTCTAATGTCGCAGCACGAGCGGTAACTTGTCAGTGACTCATCATGGGATCCTAACAAAACTTTGTCCTGTTTCTTGCTCGTTCAGTTAAATAGAACCAAATTTACTTGAAAAAATAAGAGAAGAAAAGATACAATTGTATATGCTGGTTATGATGGGCAACGCTGACTTGTATTTATGATCTACCTGTAAATCATTAGGAATAACAGTTTGAAAGTCCACATTATCCAAGTTCTAATCAGTCATAATGGAAAACGAACTAAATACTTTCAAGGCAACTTCCTCTAACCTTTACTAACATCCACTTTGGGCAAAATTTTGTACTGTACTCGGTTACATAAAAGATGACTTAAAAAAAAAGAAGTTAGATACAGTAGTGACTGAATTAATTTGCATTGACTTCTCTTTACTCGGGAGATAACGGTCAAAGAACCACCATATAGTCACAGCCATTTCCCAAGCAGTGGTTACTATAGTGAGATACAAACAACTCAACAAGCAGTCTTGCACCAGAATAAAGTTAGGCTGGAGTTTCCTCTTTCTCAAGTCAACCAACTGTACATCTTTTTTTTTTTTCTGTGAATGAAATGTGAGAAGCGTAAGCTAATGATTATACAGGCAAAGTTGGTTTCTCTGCCAGCACAATGTCTGTCCTAGTTTCTCTCACTGGAAAATCATTGACACAAAACTAAGAGATGATGACGAGAGCATCAGTGTGTAACACTGGCTGTGGTTGATAAATCCACTTTAAAACAGCTGAGCATACACAAGGTCCCATATAGGTCACCTTTAAAGCACACATACCTATAGACAAAACCAGTAAGTGGTATAATGTTCAATCATCGTCACATTCAGGCAAAGCAACACATTTTAAACTGAGTTCATTTCAAGTAGTCAACAGTCTCTTTTCACATTACAAAACACTACCCAGAGTGTAGATAGTTATCTAATCTTTTTTTTGTTGCTATGATGTCATGGGAGGAAAAGAAAAAACAGTAGCTGAGGTGACGGGCAATGCCTGAGCCCTAAATTAAACATTAGACTGCTGACTCAGCCAATACAGCAAAGAAAACATTTCCATGATGGCGAGTCAGTAACATACACATACTCTCTCTCATCAGACGTCCCTGCGGTCAGAAATCTGCGTAATGACTAAATAATGGAACCTTTTCAGCATTCCGTTTATGGATCATGCCTTTTTCCCTCCGGTAGAGCTAAACTACCACAAAGTGACATGCACAAATCAGATTTTAGGCATGCAACAGCATATTTAAACAACTAGTTGCAGTGCAATCATAATCAAGTCAGAAAAGCGGAATGTTTGTCTATAATATTGGCTGGCGGAAAATTCAATGTTGCAAATTAAGAGAATCACCAAGAAACTCACAAACTTTCCTTTTGCTCTCAAACCGTTTTTCTTGATGCCATCAAATCTTGAACATGTCCAAAATTTCTTTGCGGCAAGAAAAACGGTATAGTGATTATGAACAGACGGACAGATATGTCATGTGACAAACATGTGCTGAGTTTGTGCTTGATGAACTTGCCTCTCTTGACCTGCTGACCACAAGTAGCCTACAGCAAGGCTAAGGCGTGAAAAATCCATGCAGTCTTTTGAAATTAGTCACAGAGTCCTCTGGAATATCCTTATGCATGTATAGAAGTGTCAAGAGACGTAACAATATTATTTCTGCTTCATTTCATGGACACAGCTGCAACAGTGTCTTGGTCTGGCTGAGCATGACTGGACCGAGGCTAAAATTTGAACAATGACAACAAAGCAAGAGCCTGGTTTGGCTTTGACTGCACAGCAGACCAAGTACGTTTGGACTGTGTCCTATAGTCAACAGGAATGCTCTGCGTCATATAAGCCCCCGGCCCCCAATTTCGGTCACTCTGAATCAGCACAGGCAGTTAAAACCTTGATCATTTGATTCATACAAGAATACAAATGACATCTCAAGGAGGAATGTGTGAAATGAAAATGCTGCATACACACACAAAAAAAGGTGTGTTGCTTGTGAGAGGAAAATGGGCTAAATGAGGAAATCCTGTCAACAATGGTTGAACAAACTTTGCGCGTGAGATCATGCGCATGAGGGAAAGCCTCCCACCAGTCCTGGGGCATATAGTCGTAGTGATCAGTCACAAAGCCTCATCAGAGAGGGACGATACTGGGCAAACACATACTAAGGTCTCAGGATGATTGCGTGCACCGCACACCAAAATACATTTACACCTATCAAAATGCCGGCTGAAATATTTTTGAATAACATTTTTCAGTTGATGGACAGTCAAGAATCATCATTAGGATCTCCTTGGATTTGGTAAATCCTCACTTGAGTTGAAACAAATCCAAGTTGGCACAGCAGTCGTGCACACTTGCCACTTATCGTTGCCAAAGTAACTGCTTCCATACTGCTGCATGCTGTGTGACCATGAGTGTGACCTACACTGCTCGCTGAGCCCTACAATATCTTCGCAACCTTGTGTATGGTTCATCAAAAATATCAGTCGGAACAAAAATGGTCTAGTTCCTCTTTAATTTTTTATCCAGATCTCCTTCTGCAACACATAAATGTCAGAATTCTCTCAAGCAGATTTATCCATTCAGTAACAGATATTCGTTTTAAAGAGAAAATGTGTAAAATTACTACACAAAGATTCTTTGTTTCAACACAAATGCCTCATTAGTCACAGCGTAGACCATGTGATTTTTATTAGCTGCTGGTAGCTACAGGCTGTAGCTTCATCATATTTTGATGACGTGTTGTTCTGTCCCAAGTTCTTTTATTTGGTTGTTAAGCGTGTCGTGTCATAATGTACAAGTAAAGATGATTATCGCAGAATTGAGTTTTGAATTACATTGCCTCTATCTTGGTGTTAAATAAGGTAGACTAAGATATGTGCAACATCTTTCAGTATGATATATGACTAATCGTAACATGACTTATAGTGTGTAGAATTTTAGTGCCATCTAGTGGTAAGCTATTAGAATGCAATGATTTTTATATATTTTTTCTCCTGGAGAGCTCAGTCTTGTATATAAGCAATGATTTTGAAGCAAGCACACAACGGTGCCTACAGATCACACTTCACAAGCCTAGCACAAATTACTACCCATTATTATTATATTTGTGAGCGAGCGAGAGTGAGCAATCCCGCGAGCAGGAGCTAGCGTCAGCGGTGAACAAGAGTGGATAGCAAGAACTAGCTGAAGCGGCTAACAAGAGTGGCTTGTAGGAGAACCTAGTAAAAGAGATAAGCGGCGGGAGCCCCAATCACCGGACTCAGCAATGACCATCTGCAGTTCCCTGGCAGCGGTGGAAGATAAAGCGGTGGTCGACCCATTGGGTCCAACATGAGCACCAGAGTCCAACGACGTTCGCAAAGTTCTCCTCCTTTGGGTATCTATAGCAGAAAGGTGGCAGCAAAACACGTCAACCTCCTGCAATGCACAGCACAACCTAATAGAATTAGCGCTAGACCTACGTTTGTATATTTAAAAAAATGTACGCTGATATAAAAGAACATAATTTTTTTGCATACTATTGAAATGAATAAGTGGATTTTTAAAATGGATTATAAGTTTACCACTAGATGGCACTAAATACTACACACTGTCACTTTAGTAGGTACAGACTATGTCAATAAAAAATAAATATATCTTTAAAGGAATACATTTTAAACAACTCATATTGTATCTGCATGAGCAGGTGGACTCTTGACTTTCTACAGAAATATATTTTGCAGTTGTCCACATTTGTGTCAGTCTGCGTTTGAGCTGATCTCTGGTTCATCTGTGAGGTTCATATCTCTAGCTAGCAGCTGGCCACACGAGCACTAGTGTCCGATTAGGAGCTCAATATAGCTCACTCCTCAATGAATCACTTTCATTTGAAACAGAGATGAGAAATACATAATTAATGCTGTAAAGAAATGTTGTCCTCTGTTGGCTTGAGGCAACAAGCCAATTATTCTCTTGACCGGACAATACATTCACTATATTTGATGAAAAGCAATTTTGTTTGGTCAGATTTAATCAAATATTACTAATTCTGCTTTTGCGAGTCTGTGGCTCAAACCCTCCCTAGTGTTTACAGTCTTTTTCAACACTTGACCGACTTTATATCTGTCCATTCTGATCTGACCACAATAAACAAAAAACAAATGCGCATGCAGTGTGTGAAGTCTTCCGGGTAGTGTGGGAGCAATCAAACTGAGATTTTCTCAAGAGCGGTGGTCAAAATGTCATTAACCATTCACTCTTTTGTCTTACCAAACTGCAACAAGAACATGGCCCGGTCTCATGTCACAGCATTGCCCAATTTGGGATGTAATCAAACAAGCATCTCTCCACCTACTGAAGCAGCTGTTCGGCGCACTTGGGGCAAATAAACATCTGCTAGTGTAGGCTGACCAGTATGTTTGCCACAGGAAATTATCCTAATTGGCTTCTATGAAATGATTCTCCTTGACGCAATCTCTTGTATTCTAATTAAAACACACACAAACACATCTGTGGTTTCGCTGTCAATGTGTGCTAAACTGACATGATGAATTGAGCCTCAAAATACATTAACAGGCAATCAACAGACTTTATATTTGCATGTGACAGTGTCTCTCTTAAAAATGATTGCAATGTGTTCGCATGAGAGACATTGATAATAGTTAACTTGATAATTACAATGCGCCTTTTCAAATGTTTTTCCTAACATTAAATTAATGAATTTTGACAAAAACCAAAAACGTCTCAATTAGGTGCAATAAATAAAGTTCTATTTTTGTTATGTTTAAAGATGTTGACAGCCTACAGACACATTAGAACTGACACCTTTAAATATACAGTATGTATACACAAACACGAGTGGCGTGATGAAGGAACATCAAAGGATGTGCCTCTATGGAAACTGACAGTTGGGAAAAAATTCTCAATAACTAACAGTAGCTCAATTCGACTCTTGCATCACAAAAGCCTGGTGACTGCAAACAAACACAAAGAGGACCCTGCACCTCCTGTACTGACACCTGGAGGAGAGGGCAGGCGTTATCACACAAGTGCGTCTTTGCTTTTTCTCCAAATTTCAGGCTAAAGCCATGCGCCGAGGTTCCTCTAGGTTGGCGCGGAATCTTTCAAGAAATCGCGAGGCAAGTTCGTCATCGATAAGCCGCCCGTCACTTGACAAGGTGACGGTCATCAGCTGTTGGGTACGCAGGGTCTGGTTGTCCTCGCACAGACTTAATTCGGGCCTGGAGGTCCCGACGGCGAGAATGCAAGCCTGTGGAGGGTTGATCACAGCGCTGAAGCCACTAATGCCAAACATCCCCAGGTTGGATATACTGAGGGAAGCGAAGAATATGGAGAAATATAAGAGACAGTGAATATACTCAGAGAAAAAGCACAAAATAAACAACAACATATAGCTCAACTTAAAATAAATAAATAATAATACAATCAATGTAAAAAAAAAAAATAAAAAAAAAAGACAAAATAATAACTAGTCTGATGCTAAAGGAATACAAACAAATTATGTGATGTTAATGTTTTAAAAAGTTTTTATGATTTAGAATGTCCATGCACATATGCCAAGCAACGTTCCCCCGCACATTTGCAGTTTTTTTGTTTGGGGCAAAATCCTGTCGAATATCAAAAGACCTTATGGTGCACCAGTTCTTGGTAACTATGTTGAAGTGAGTGGAGGAGCTTCATTTAGTAATCCATAGCCCTGTCTAATAAAAATGTTGAGCTTTGTCTCCATCTGGTGGCATCTATAGGCAATTGTAATCCTTTATTTGCCCACAATAAACATAATTTCTGTTAAGATACTTATATAAGTATGAGATACATAGATTCAAATTTTACAAACTACACCAAATATTCTATCGTTTTCTCAATTTACTCCACCTAAGTACTATGATGGGGTGGCATGGCACAGTGGTAGTCATTTGTCCCAACACAGAGGTTGGGGGTTCGATTCCTGACCCTTTTGATCATGTGGAAGTGTCCTTGAGCAAGATACTGAACCCCCAGTAGCTCTGGATGCTGTGCCAGCAATAGCTGAATGCGAAATTGGTATGAAGCGCTTTGAATCCATCAACAAGTGGAAAAGTGCTAGTTACAAATGAAAGACCATTTACCATGATGTTCAAAGCGAGTAGAACAAAGCCGAAACTGCCCCGTAGGGTTGCTACAGGCCAGTTTCGGCTTTGCCTTATTTAGAGGGTTGGCCCAAGGGTGCACGACACGTGCAGCTAAAGAGAACAAAGAGCACGACATCTCCCACTAGTTATTCATTGCTCCCGGCTGACACAGAAAGAAACCCATTTTATGACCAAATGACACCATTCATTTAACCTCCATCCCCATTTGCTGCAAATGATGGGCTGATGTCCGATGTCAAAACATTTGATAGAATCATATCATGTATGTTTTTTATGTCTTTGTTTTACCTGAATGAGCCTCCCTGGTACTCTTCAGGTAAAAGTTTTCCATCTCGAGCCTTCTCGGCCAATGCCTATGAAGCACACATTATGTCATTTTTAGACCATTGAGCTGTATCAAAGAAACCAATCAACTATTAATGAGACAGTGGCCTTGGAAATTTGGCACAAAGTACGCACTTTACACTTAATTAGAGCAATAATAAAAATACAAATGTGTCAGTCTGTCAGAACACTATTCAAGTTGAATGGGAATATTTCTAGAAACATGGTTGAAGACTAAATTAATAAAGCTAGAATGTTGCTTCAGCATTCACAATAACCAATTATACATTTATAATTGGTTAAATTATTATTGGTTGGTAAATTGTACTGTATGACTTCCTAAACAACCATAACAACATAACAACAGTTGTTTAACATCCCCCCCAATAAAAAAAGGACAAACAGGAACATGGTGTTCGAAAACCAACAAACTGTCAAACAGCAGCCTTTGAGACAAATGGAAACCATCAGCTTAATAAAATGAGGAAATGGAACTGACAAAACCCAGAGAGGAAGATGAGGCATCTGGCAAACAAAGCAAACACATTATTGTGGCCAGGGTTTTATGGCAAATTGTGACCGAGTTGAGCAACCTTGGAAAAAGCACAATACATTCAAGACTGCGGCTACGGGATTGTCTCTAGTGGAGGAATGTGTACAAAATGTTCTTTGTTTTCTTTTTGGGGAAATATTTCATCACGGGAAATTGGTACTGACCCTCGTACAAACACTAACAGTATTCGCTGGAAAGGTGCAAAAACTACAAGGTAATTTGAAAGCAAGTTGAACATATTTTGAGGCTTCTGTAGTTCAAAATGTGTCCCCACTGACGTGCAATGGTTGGTTGCACGTCTTTGTCATGACAAATTGCAACCGTTCCGATGGATTTAGTGACAATTTAGTGTAGTCTGCCTTTTGCCCGTAGCCTGCTGAGATACACTCAAGCACGCCACAACCGCAAGACAAGGGAGAATAGACACTAAGCAAAATCATACAAATCTCACAAAGATTAATGCTGTATATATAAAGCCCTCAATGACTGTAGGTAAAAAGCTAACAAAGCAGTTATTCAGATTTAGGCTTTTACCTTTGCATTGGTGGAAATCTCCTGAACTCCTTTATTTGCGGCATCTCTGATGATGGGGGTAATGAGGCCTTTGTCAGTTGCGACAGCAATTGAAATGTGAATGGAGTCCAGTGCTCGGGGTCCATCATCTGACCATGTCACGTTCACATCCGGTAGCTCCTGTCATTAAAAATTCACGGGTAGTGTCACAACAATGCCAAACAAATTGCAAGTCAAGCCACTTTTTCCCAAGTTTTTAAATTCATTACAAAGGGAATGGGATTAGACCTTTACCCGTAGATTTGCATATTTGTGGATTTATTTTTGAAAATGTATATTTATATACAGTGCTATTCAAAAGTTTGTGAACCCTGCAGGCATGGTCAGATTTTTTTGTATATAATATTAAAATAATCTTATTAAATGTTTAGTCATACGCCAATCTATAATGCTGACTTGAACAAAAAGAATGATAATATTGTCATTCATTATTTGAGCAAAAGTTGTTGATTTAAGAAAAACTCAGATTTCATGGGTGCAAAAGTATGTGAACCTTTCACTTAATCAGAAATTGCACCTCCTTTTGCAATGATAACTTCTTCCAAAACTTTTCTTTAGTGACTTATGAGTCTTTCACATCTACGTTGGGGGATTTTTTGCCACTCTTCCTTACACACACACACACACACACACACAAAAATCAGTTTCTTTCCGCCCTATTTCCCTCGGTTATTCGAGGAAAACATATTGTTTTATTTTGAATCTCACCCCCCCCCACTGCAACTCCATATACATTTCAATGGACGTCAAACTTGACCTGGTCCCTATCCCCCACAGGGTCAACTGTAGTGGGCCAGAGAAATTTGTAACGAAATACTATGTGCTTGCACTAAATTGTCTATTGGATGTCTTTGGTTAGCTTGTACAATAAGATATATGAGATATGATATATGATGATATGAGATAAGAAATATTCTCCTGTGTGCTTGGGGGGGGGGGGGGGGTGTAACAACTAGTCACAACATGTCATTTTTCCTTCTGTGCAGATTCTCCAATCCACTAGAGCCTGTCAATTCAATTCAAATGTATTTATAGTGTGGCAAAATCACAACAGAAGTCATCTCAGGGCACTTTACAAATGGAGCAGCGCAAATCTATGACCACACTACTCACTTATTAAAAGACCACAACTAGAGAGGAGCAATACTTACTTTAAGCGTAACAGCAGCTGCCTTGATAATGAAATCGTTAACAGAAACCTTGATCTGGTCTGGAAAGACAAGGAAACAAAAGACTGAGTCATTTCATTGTGACACAATCCAGACAGGTGCTGCCTAAAAGCCCTATGGGTTCATCCCTGGTGTACAAGACTGAGAAAAAGAGTGAGTGTCAAAAACACGTCAAGTAAGACACAAATACAAGACAAAATACAGTAATAAACATCTATCCTAAGGAAGTGAAACTGCTCCACTCCCTAAACCAATGTAGGACACCACAGGCAATTTGGCCTGCATTTGTTGTTACTGTCGCAGATGGTTATGAATGTCGTGTGCAGCGTGATGACCGAACTAACCGTGAAATTGCACGATCCTGAACAAAGACAGTCCGCGATAACAACCGGAGAGAGAATCCGCCAGTACACACAGAACACTTGCTTACTGGTCTGGAATGGCCAAACCATTTCCTCAATGATACAGTAGCTAACCAGAGATGCAGTGGCCCTCCAAAAGTATTGCAATTGTAAGGTCAATTTTTGTTTTTGTTGTATACTATGAAGACACTTGGGTTTCACATAAAAAATGAGATATAGCCAAAGTTCAGAAATCCAGCTATTGTTAATACATGCAGATGTCTTAAACAACTCAGGACAGAACACCTTTTGTTTGAAGCCACCGACTTTTCAAGTGAACCAAAGTACTGAACAGACATTATTAAATTAACTTAAAATGAATAACATTTAATTGAACAATATAGCCACATCAATCTGTTTGACAATTACTTTTTATTCCTATTATTGGCAAAATGTTTGTGTCTGGTTTGTGAAATCAGAGTTATAACGAGCGTGACTAATCAGTTACTGTATGTGCCAGTTTCTTTCAGTGCTTCAGTCTTTGTCAAATGAGCAGTCATGTGAAACCCTTGAAATTCTCATCTTCAAGGACAATTATTGATATTCACATTATCAACAAAAGCTAGAACATGTTAATATAAACAGGTGACCCAGAATAAGTGTACAGACAAGCCTCTTGCTTACCTTTGGCTAAGTCCCTACGAAGCTTCATTACTGCAGCCATGTCGCAGTCAACAGAAGCATAAGCATGGGGGATCGTGGTTTTGGACTGTGTTAGCCTTTGAGCGATCACGCGGCGGACATTTGATGCTGGAATCTCCGTGAAAGTGCCCTGGGGAATAAGATTATCGAAGTCAAGACGCGGTGAAGTACTGTACACGTGGAATATATTACACTACATTACACATATAGATTATACATTACTTATAGACCCATTAATATTAAGGTCATGGTTAAGAGAAAAGGTTAGGTGGTTAATCAGTCAAAACAGATTGAACATGTCTGACATTGACAAAGATACCACTCAATTTATGAACATTCGAATAACAAACATACCGATTCCTAACAGCTGTGTTAGCTAAAATGTTGTTTGCTTAATACTCATTTGTATTTATGCATGCGGCTAGTTGTGAGGATGTCTATAATGTAGTAGTAATAATGATGGGGGCGGGTGGCAGGGCCTGGAGGCTGTACTGTAATCCAGCATAAATATACATATAACTGTAAATAACTAAAATAATTCATAAGATATTCTAATAAAGCAATGTCTATACACTTTTAAGATTCATACCTTTATAGCATCAGATTTAGTGTGTTTTCCTAGTGGCAACTTTTGTTTGTTATATTCTTACCATTGTTAGTACGTATTGTCTATTACCAGTGTTGGTTTGCATGAGTCTTAACCAATACATTTACTAGTTAGTTGGTTCCTAATGTTGGTAGAAAATTTACTGATGTAATGCATTTAACAATTCTTGACCTGCGGCAATACCCGTGTGTGAATATTTTTGTATTTCTGTTATATTGTGTGAATGATAATTGCTTAATTAGTTTTGAAAATTGCAAGTGGTAAATGCTTTTATGTTTTACATTGAATGTATTAAAAAGGGGTGGGATTAAATAAATTGTCTTATTCCCATTCCCTTTCAGGCATCTTGTTTCAACATTTAATATGTACTTTTCTTTATGTCTTTGTTATTGATGTCAATTGGGATATGTTGTCTGAAATAAACACAAGAAAGAAAAAAAGAAAGAAAGTGCGAATTGGTGAAACCAGAATCAATGAATTAACTGATGACATGCATGCATTTACAGTATTATCAGAAAAGAGCATGACATGAGCTTTATGTTTTATATGGTATGTCATTTAAAACCCACCGGTGCACCTGGCTTTCCTGGTACAGAAAGAGGAGGTATGTTGGGTCTGCTGCTTGATTGTGGTGGAATAGCTGCTGGGATTGGGGCAGGACCAGAAGAAGGCGGAGCAGCCATTGGTGTCGTTTTTGGCTCTGGAGACATCTTCAGAAGATTTAATGCATCTCTGTAGAGCCGAAATAGACCCCAAAAATTTGAAATGGGAATCGCAGGATCACAGTTAAAGTCCTACTGTAGACAAATGGAAGTTGTCTGAGAAATGCCGGTCTGGTTTTGTCGCTACCACCAATGGACCCTTGAGCAAGGTAACAACCCCACTGCCCATAGCTCAAACGTGCAGCAATGTTTGTGCACCCCTCGCGTTCACAAAAATTTCAAATAAAATCTGATTTGATTTCTTGGCCTTAACGCCCAATCCTAGGGAAGCGCATGTATCAGGTGCCTCTATTTGTAGAGTTCTAGTTTCAAGTCAGTGCACCAGGGTCCATTGTCCTCTGACCTTAGCTGATATACCATTCCCTTGTTCATGCATTGTAACATTTCCTGTAGTACATAAGTGCCTTGTTTCTTTACTGATAGGAGCATTTGATTGTGGAAGGACTGAGGTCACTTGGAAATTCCCCCCTAGAAAAACTGGTAAGACATTTAGGTTTGAAAAAAACAACAAAACCTGAAATACACATCATGACAGTCAGAGATAACACAGTGGGCTGAATTTTCGTAGACAACGCACATGCGCTCTGCGTAAAAACTGGCAAATCTGTTTTTTCATTTGGCGTGTTTGGCAAATTGTCAGAGTGTGCTGTGCCATGCTGGGCGTTCCAACGATCCGGGGGCATTTTATTTTACATGTCTTTGGCGCATCTGAAAATTTGACGGCTGACAGTAATTAAGATTTAAAACGTTCTGAATCATTGTATAAATCAACACATTACAAACAAAACACATTATTATAATCTTTATTATACCTTTAAAATCACCCCCCTGCCCACAGCACAGCTTTGGGGGGAGTCGAGGGGGTTCACACACGGACACTAACTGTCTGGATGCCCACTTCTGCAGCGGTGATCTGTAATTGCCCTGGACAACTTTACTTGCACGTTTAGATCTTTATTTTTATTTATAAACGTACTTTGCACATGACAATCGCGTGAATGGACTCCAGCCATGCAGAGTGTGCGCCCCTCTTGTACTGAATTTAAGGGGAACGAGAAGAGAGATTCTCCGATTCTCTCCATCTCACCTTTTAACTCCAACTGTCTACACCAAGTAGCACTAACACACTACCTTTAAAACCATGTTATAGTATAGTTACATTTCTCCCCCAAATCTTATTAATCATTTTTTGCTCCAGAAAGGACATCTCACAATTGACATTGTTGCTCGATGCACTAAAAACGCTGTGTCGTGTTTGTGTCACGTGGTGGAAAAGAACATCTGTTGTGTGTTTTGAGTCTCTTTAAAACAAACAAACGCAAAATACCTCAAAAAATGTAAAATATCTTATGCTGCAGTCAGATCAAACACAAGTTGAACTATTCTTGTGATGCGATCACATACAACGTAAATAGAGTTGGTGTAAATGGGTGCAAATCTGTGATGGTTGGAAAATTGACGCAGTTTATAGGCAACGAGAGTGGGGCGAACACATTTGCTGAAGTTGGTAAATTTGAACTGGAAGACACACTTTGCGTCACAGCAGCCAATCGGTATTGAGAATGTACTTATATACATATGTAAGACAAAATATTTCTTGCAGTCTGTGGGCACTGGACTTGTACAACACTGCCAGTTTCCAATGATGAGACAAAAACGAGAAAGCACATAAGAATGGTGAAAAGGACGTTAATGTATATGGTAAGTGTATTTATTTGCTTACAGCTGTTGAATTGTGATCAAAGATAGCGATAGCATTTCCCATTAGCCAAAGTATTAATACAATGACCTGATTGACCAGCATGATGACATGCCGTGCATTCTTTTTTGTTAGAGGAGAAGAAATGCCTCTCCTTTTCTCTGTTGTGGCATGCAAATGAAACGGCTACGTTCATAGTATCAGTAATCAAACTCATGAGAAACATGAGGTGAAGCATCATTTCGCATTCAATGTGAACGTAGAGACAAGTTCACTGCTCAAACTTACTCCTTAGTGATTAGTCCTCTTGGTCCGGTAGGTGTGGCCAGTTTTGGATCAACGCCATGAGTGTCCAGGATGTGTCTTGCTGCTGGGCTTAGTCGTAACCTGAAGGACAACGAGCCATGATGACAAGTTACCGTTAGACTAAAATGTTTTATTTCATGGACCTTTTAATTTTGTGTCACATTCTACCTTTAATTCAAGTCTCCTATGGACATTAGCTAATTGAACTCCTGTAACTCTAAATCTAAACCATCTGAGCAGGGTTTTTTTTAAATATACAATCCAACCGAGTTTATGCAGACTTTCAAATAAATCGTAATATGTCAACTGGCTCACCGCAAAATGTTAGTATAACAAACACATACTCTGTTTCCTGCACCAACATGTCCATTGAAGTCTGCACCAATGACAACTCTCTCACTTCTAGGGATGCTCTGCATCATTTCATCAAGGTCCTACCAAAAGTTTTCCTTCTCCTCCAGCTCACATCCTACATGTGGCGCATACCCACTAACAACATTGATCATCACACCTTCGATTCTTAGCTTCAGGCTCATCATTCTGACACTCTTTTTATCTTCAGGACATTCCTAACAAACTCCTCCTTCACGATAACTCCTACTCCATTTCTCTTCCTATCTACACCATGATAGAATAACTTGAACCCTGCTCCTAAACTTCTAGCTTTGCTCCCTTTCCACCAGGTCTCCTGAACACACAGTATGTCCTCCTGTCCGAGACTCCTGGTGTTCCTCTTCTCTTTCTTCCTACAAAGACACCTTCTTCCTCTCCTTCTTCGACCAACAGTAGCCCAGTTTCCACCGACATCCTGTAGGTCAACAGCACCGATGGCGGTCGTTGTTAAACCGGGCCTTGACCGATCCGGTATGGAAGTCATATATTTGATTTGCATATGTCATTTGGCCAAAGTTTTACACCGGATGCCCTTCCTGATATAACCCTCTGCATTTATCCGGGCTCGAGGCCGGCACAAGACGACACTGGCGTGTGCCACCTTGCGGCTAAATGTTTTTTACAGTACTGGATATACAAAATGCTCAGTAGTGTTTAAATATGTTAAGTGTTCAATGGTTCTTCAGTTATTACAAATGTTTAATAAAAAATAAAAAATCTGAATTTGAAGTTGTTTATGTGTCAGTTATCATTCCACTGTGTTATACGTATTTTATAAGTTTCTGCCGTGATGTTGTTTTAGTATCAGCATGGAGGCACTATTTGCAGGTACAGCTCTGGTACCATGATAACAAAATTAGATGACACTTACGATCCTGTTGGGACTATTTTTGGTGGAGAAGGAGCAGCAGGAGGATCAATGGTGGAAACGGTTTCATGTATAGCAGATGCAGGTGCAGATGGAGGTGGAATCTCAACCTGCGTCCAGTCTTGTCCCTCCTCCACCATAACAGCAATGAGAGTTCCTAGGCGCACGTTGCGACTTCCCTCCTCCATCTGAAATGCAGGACAAATAGAATAACATGGCATGCTGTGATGTGGCTCACTGTAATTGAAACACTGAAATAAAATAGGTTGCTGTGTAGTGCGGTGAGTGACTTTTCATGGTTGGTTGCTGTCACAATGATTCAAGATCCTGTTAAGAGCTCATCTAAATACACTGTGTGACTTTTACTACTCTCTTCATGGTCCACTGGACATTGTCAATCAATCAATACTAATTCATTCTAAATGAAAGGCCATGCCTAATACACTGCCGTCCGCACTTGGTCAGTTTTCAAAAGGTATCCACAAATGGTCCAAGTAGGGAGAAAGTCTACGAGGCTGCTTTCTGCAGACGTGCAAAATAAATGATAGTGTTAAAATAGTCAAATACTGTGTGCTAAAACGCATACTTTGTTGTTTGCAGGGCTGTACAATATTGAAAAAAAACATGCAATATGTGCCATTGGTGCTGTAGTACCAAACAATGACAGCAGTGCTATGCAAGTTATGCAGACAGTCATCAAGCAAAAAGAGCCTGAAAATAAGTGTCCATTTGTGCAATAGTTACAATAATTACAGTGCGATGACAATTGTACAGATAATGTGAAAAATCGTCACACAATGACCAGTAGTGCAGTAATTGTACTCATGTGCCATGTCTCAACCGTTGTTTTTGTTTTATTGTTGCTCGTTCTGTGATACTACCAGTCTAGCAGAGACAAATTCCTTGTGTTTCTGCATAGGTGGCCAATCAAGACATTTCTGATTGAATATACTGTACAAGCATTTCAATTGATTCAAGTTAAAAACAAATTATTATTATTATATTTGGTTAGCAAGTATGTGGTCCTATGTGGGCCCTTGAGTATCACTGATGAAAAATTGCGGCCCAGTCCATCCAGGAACTAAAGCGATCGATCCTGCGTACCACGTGAATCACTTGGTTATCACGAATCACACATAAAACAATTTGGAGTATTCAAGTAACCTGACTGAGTAGCACCTTTAATATACAGTATCATGTTCAATCCAATCCATTTTTCTCCCACAGCACTTTATACATTATCAAGTGTAGTATTACTTAAGTCTTACTTCCCAGGGTCAACCACAACAAATCAAATCTTGCAGGACAAGTTATCAAATATTTATTTTAGCCCTATCACTCCATGGACCTGTTAATGTAAACAGCCCGACTGGATCTTGAGACACACAGCAATTCTGCTTTGGCTTAGCAGTAAAAATAATAATAATAATAATAATTTAAAAACTTACACACTTCCTCCAAACACTGTGCGCCCAATTGCTTTTAACTGTATTGAAAGCATGTTTTACATGAAAAAATGAGTGAAACAAGAAATCATGCTACTCCATGAAGACTGACATGTTTCGCTCCACAAACCGGAAGTACATCAGCGGAAGTACTTTTAGCGATAATACTTTTCCTTTGAACACAAATACAATTTGTAATTATCCAATAATTAGTAAACCTTTTTTAATTACAAATAAATGTTTTTGTGTGAGGGAACACTTGTACAGTTTTTGTTTAATATTCTGTGGGTATGACTAACCTGTGTAATTGACTTTACCCACAACAGATTCAAAATTAAAAACCATGGTAGAGCAATGCTGTAACAGAATGATGACATTTAGCAATATCTGGCCACAGTGAAATGGATCCACCCAGCCTAGCCCAGGGTCAGATTCTCAGAAATTGGTAAAAGAGCCCCCCCCTTAGATAACTATATTACAGCATAAGTTCCATCATGCCAATGGGAATCTCATTTAGTCAAATGTGGTTAGGCCTACTGATGGTATGGTGGTCAAGTAATAAAACTAAAATAATATAATAAACCAAAAACGTGCTTACAAAAGCACAGTTATAGAAGCTACCATATATTAACTATTCTTAACTTGTTACACTATATTCAGCTAAAATAAAATAAAAAGTCTCACATTGGACATGCAATGTTTCCAGCTGATGGTTTTTGTATTAACTACAATACACATTACAATTTTAACTATGGGAGTAAATACCGGCCTCCTTTCTCTGCTTGCCTCAGCTCTCAAGCCCCTACCCCCAATTCCTCAGTGGTTGCCATGGAAACTACCATACCCACAGTAGCAAGGAAAGATTAGCGTAAGGAATTGTGGAAAAGCAAAATAAATAAAAGCATAAATTAATGGTAAATTTGCCGGTTATTAACCTTTTTTTTATATCACTACAAGGTTGCAGTCTATAGTAACATGAGAAAATGAGACAGGGAACACATATCTAGTCGTCACAGTTCAGGCACCTTCTGTCACTTTGAAAAAAAAAAAAGGTTTGTCTTCACTTTGCGAAGGGCAACACTCCATGATCCTGTAACATGCACTAGAAGATTAAAATGGGGAAATAAGGTGCTCAAATTCTATTTGAAAAAAAGTCTATATTTTTCGGTGGAGCAAAAAGAAGGTCAAGAAGACTACTAATTGCTCTTTCTTTGAAAGCCTATTAAAAAAAAGCAAACACCTACCAACAGCAACACAATGGGGAATGGACCTAGAGAAATGTCTGCCATGAAAGAAAATCCTTTTATGTACTGTCACTGTGCCCGGAAAGCGGAATATGACTTTCACAACAGAATGCATTTTAAGGACAGGATTGAAAACAGCAGCAAATCATCTTGTTTGATAGCAGCTAGAAAACACCTTCAGCATTGATGTACACAAGATGCTGTGTGTGATTTTGGCATTTGTTCTCACCAGAATCTTTGCCATGATACCGTCATCATTAGATTCCATGGTAACTACAGCTTTGTCAGTCTCAATTTCACAAAGGGCATCGCCTGTTGCCACTGCCTCACCTGCAATGGTTAAAGAGTACATGAATATATCATCTAAATTGAACATTTTTAAAGACATTGTGAGCGCTCAATTAAAAAAAAAAAAAATGAAAAGAATCTACAAACATTTGTGAAAATGTTAGCTTCACAACAATGGACGAATTTGTACAAATGTATGAAAATGTCATTTTGAAATTAAAACATTTTGTTATATTATTATTGTTTTTATTTCAAATTTACTAGTAACAGAAAATAATTACTGACACAAACAAGTGTGTAAGAATGTTCCGGGTGAGGGCAGCATCTTAACTGAAAATCTTCATGTGGAAGATGGTAAACAAACAAAAAATCATGTTTTTTCAAATTTTCCCCTACAGATTCCCAGCTGCGCCCTGTTTAACGCCTGTCTCACAATATATATTTTTTGATTACTGTCTATTATATTTAGGTCAGGGCAAAAAAAAAAAAAAGCGCGATTTTTACAGACATTCAGGACGATTACGATTTTAATCGATTTTAGTCTAATAAACCCAACAAACCATTATTGCCCAGCCCTAATTATATTTAATTAATATAAATAATAAATATAAATGATATATAAAATAATATAAATAAAATATATTTACTAGTTCAAAGTTTATAATTCAAGCCTTTGGACCCCCCACCCCCCACCCCAGTTGCCTCATGACGAATGCAGTGCCTGGATGAGCAGAACCACTAAGAAGTGATGAATAGTGACTGCTGGGTTTCCATAAGTCAATTAATCACCAGGCCTATGCATGCAACGCCGCATGAGCGTGATGTGTTGTCATAGAGAATGATAATTAGCGCTTGCTGTTGGCCCGTGCAGTTGCAAGGTAAATATTACCATAGTTTTCATGCACACATTCTTTAGTGGTATTGACAACTGAGCTGTGAAGGAATATTAAAATTTGGGATAGCGCCAGGAAGGGTTGTGACTTGAAGTTGTAAATTCCTTTTACCTTCTTTCTTCAGCCATTTGACAATGTTTCCCTCCTCCATGGTTGGTGAGAGAGCTGGCATTTGCAAGTTGAGTGGGGCGACACCTACCGGACACAAAGATCACAGCATGACTTACACTCCACTTGAATAGGCACTTGAAGCCAATGCCGAAATACTCCTTTGAACACTTCTGGCAGCAATGTAAAAAAATAAAATAAATAAAAAAAAGACTAGTGCTGGGCAAAAAATTTGAATATTGAGGAAAATTTTAAAAAGTGAAACTTGCAGGCTACATTAGTTCATCGCTAGGGTTGGGGAATCCAGGTCCAGAAAGTAAAAACCCTTAAACCGTTTGGGTTTAGCCACAGGTGCTTCCACTCAACAAGTGGCGACGAGCTCATTATAACCTGCTAGGTGAGTAGAAGCACTTGTGGGTTAGGGTTATGTGGCAGTTTTTTTTTTACTTTCTAGACCTGGTTTCCCCAAGTTTGGTCCTAGAGAGCCGCAGTCCTGCATGTTTTCGGTGTCTCCTGCCTGCAACCCAGGTGTTTCAAATCATCAGCTCATAATTATGTTCTTTCTGCAGGAGCTTCTCAGCTGTGTTTGAGGAGGGCGACATCAAAAACTTGAAGGACTGCGGCTCTCTAGGGCCGAACTTGCCTACCCCTGCCCAACCTGTTCACCACACAAAAAGTTAAATATTTCAAGCCTTTATTTCTTTCCATTTTGATGATTATAGCATAAAGACACACACAAAATAACATTATGTTCATGTACTTTAATACAGTGCTCTGTGAGCAACTGATCATCCATCTTATTTTGGGATTTCTTTTGATAACTGTGTCAATGATGATTTTCTGTACAACCATCAAGTCAGCAGTCTTCCCCGTGATACTCAAGCCTACTAAAACAGACTGAGAACATTTAGAGGCTGAGGAAAACCTCTGATGTTGTTTTGCATTAAATAGCTGACAAGTTTAGGACATCAGGAGCCTACAATGTTGAGCTTTGTCACAATTTTCTAATTTTGTCAAACACTGGATTTTTTCTTTATTTTTTAGTTTTGTGTCTTTCTGCCATAATCATCAAAATTGAAACAAATACCAGCTTCCAATATTTAATTTTGTGTGTGGTGAACTAATGTAAAAGTTTCACTTTTTGAAACAAATTATTGAAATAAATGGACGTTTCTACTTTCCTCGATATTCAAAATTTTCTGACCAGCACTAGTGTGTGTATCTATATACGATCATCCATGAGTGCGATCAGCCGATTCTGATACCAATCACATAGATTGGCTGGCCAGTTTTCAGTTTTAGAGTTGCTCACTAAGGATTGCATTACATTAAAAATCAATTAAATTGTTTAATTTTCAATTATTTTATGCATCAGATAAAAAAAAAAAACATTCTATGCAAATTTCCATCCCTTAATTATACAAAAACAGGACATTATTTCAAATTGACAGTGCAAAAAATGCACAAACATTCTATGATTCCGTTACTGCTTTGGTCTGCAACGTGCAGTGTCAAGGATAGGGGGAGGGGACGATACAATGCACACAGGTTGGCTTCAGGCTGCAAAGTACGAGCTGCGGGTGATCGCTTTTGGCGATCGGCAATGAGTGCCATTGATCAACACATGCCGATCACGTACTTTCCCGCAGAAATCGGCTGATCGATCGGAACACCACTACTGAATATTCTACAAAAGGCATCTAAATCTTGTAACCGCTAAGCAGCACATAGCTTTCAGTGAGGTCAGTGAGCCTGCAATTCCCAGCATGCCCACAAATGATCCATCCTTTCGTAGCTCTTTCTTTGTGCTTGTCAAGTGAATGGTTTGTTTCTAAACCCATCTCAACATCACAATGACCTCAATGTTCAAATCTATCAGCACATTTTGAATTTATTATTGATCGATTAATTGCCAACAAGTAGCAAGGCATTTGGTGCGGGTGGCCTACTTGCCACCCCAGAGTTACGCCAGAGTGACTAAAGTCATGTCGGTATTTAATTTTATTTTTATTTTTTTAACTCATTTTAATCAACATTAAATTATGTTAAAGATCATGGTAGTTTTTGTTTTTTGGTAGTTATGACTGTGTTTTGAAATGTGGTGTATAAATAATAATAAATAATATCCAATAACCACAACTGCATTATTATTTATTTATTCATTTTAATTGAAGAGTTCAAGTTTACCTTCTTAGAGAACCAATTAACATAGTGACATGCAGAGCATTCTATTTCATATGTCATTCTGCTGGCATCTGTTGGACACACTGATACACTGCAAGTGCAAAGTTAAAAATGGAGCCCGTGTGGGTTCTCAGGGAGTTCTTCCCAAAGTAGCAGCAAACACGAATAACTGGCACTGTCAGCTGAATTTGAGAGGGGGGTGGTTACTATCATATTAATTTCAAAATACAGCCATTATTATATTTCCTGCTACAACTCAAATACAACCAAGAGTACAAGCAAAAGTGGGGAAAACATTACCAGCTGTTTTTTTATTTTTATCACAAGTGTTTTATGTTTCTGTGTAAATTCTTCATCACAAGGTCAATGATAAAACTCAAAGGTTCAACAAATGAGTCTGGGTAGTAATTGATCATGAAGGTTTAGTTTTAGGGCCGAAGTATACCGTGGGTATACTTCCCACTCAGTGACAGTGTGCACGTGAGGAACAGTGTGGTTAATCCTGCCTCTAGAGGTCCGGAGTCCTGCATGTTTTAGATGTTTCTGTCCTCCAACACATCTAAAGATTAGGATTATTGCCAGGCTTCTACAGAGCTTGCTGATTATTTGAATCAGGTGTGTTTGGAGGACGGGGACATCTAAAACATGCAGGACTCCAGCCCTTGAGGACCAGAATTGAGGTAGCCTGATGTAAAGGTTTGTCTCTCCTTATGGACCTTTACCTCAAAGTCAGTTGTGATGGGCTCCAGACCCGGCTCCCCACAACCCTGAACTGGATAAGGAAAGCAGTATAGAAAATGGACGTCTGGATGATGTGTGACAGTTTTGCATTATGATGTGTAGATGCATCCCCTCACTAGAGAGAAAGGGCTCATTACAAACCATGGCAGTCTTTTACAACTCAGGTCCATTGATCTTTGTATTTGTATAAGTATTTTCCTGATTAACCCCAAAACACAGACCCAGCGGTTTTGTTCCACAGTGATGGGGAGCTCTACATGTCAGACATAGTAAGGAAAGCATGCGTTCTGTACCATGTTCATTGTGGCTGCACTCAGCAGCTGTAAAATGATGGTTACGGAGTATTTAATCAATTTTAATTCTATTATCATAGGCGACCCTAACCCTAACATAGTGAAGGGTGTATCCTTCCTTGACATTTACCGCTTAATACGTTGTCCTGTGTGGACGCGTTTAAGTGTCAGAAGTGAGACTAAAAAATTATATTAAGGCGTTACTGAAATGTGGTTACAAAATTGTTTGCCAAAGAACCATAAAGCGAGAGAAAATTGTGTAGGCAAATGTCAACGGTCGTCAAGCTTTCGTCATTCACAAAACTGCACATAACGTCACTCACCGAAGGTCCATGGAGACTGAAAGAAGTATCTGGCGTGCTCTTGTAATGACTGCGTGCTCCACACAGATTTAGTTATGTTAGATAATTTAAGGCCGAATAAGATTCCTTGACGACCCAGACGCAAGGAGGCCGCCATGTTGATGCCCTCATTGGAAGAAACGTGCGGGTGCCTGATCAAAAATGGTTACATTTTCAGAGAGTCAAATGTTGCTTGTTTTATCATGTAGTTATAAACAATAGACATACTGGTTAAGACATTTTATGTTGTGGCATTTGTAGGGTTTGATATTGTTTACTTTCGACGCAAATGGACAGGCATAGCCTGTAGGTCATTTCAGGGCCCTGGCCATAGACGTCTACGTATAATCGTCAGGGCTTGTCACGAAAGTCAGCGCGTCAGCCATATTTGATGTGGCAGACCTGCCATAAAACTAATGCTAGTACATTGAATGCATATCTTAAAGCTTTTATTTATATATATATATATATATATATATATATATATATATATATATGGGAAACCTGTAATAAACATGTGACATACTCATATAGACAATTCAATATGAACATTTTCAGTATGTTACACGCAAAATGCAATCCAATCTCTTCAACTTCGTGACTGTGATCATCACCAACCCTTTCTCTTCATTAAGCACTTACACAACAATGAAAGTCAAATACTGATTTCATTTTGTTTGTTCATGCTTCAATTACTCATGGAAGGTTACAACCAGTTTGATTTAATGTTTGTGTCACCTGTGCCTAGCATTTGAATTGTTGGCAAATTAAGTAGATTAACAATGCCCAATTACCACGTCATGTTTGTGTGTTATTCCCCTAACCTACAATCTGGCTTTGCCAGTTTGGTACTTAGCGATGAAGCTCAGAGATTTGTCAACAACAGCAGCAGAGCTCAAATGAGTGCAGTCATAAACCCCACACTGTTTAGTTGTTTCATGTACTGTACATACCTGAAATACAGGTTTGGTGGTCTTCCTGCTGGGTATTTCTGCCTGACGCACCTCTAAAGTGCCTTTGTGCTCTCTGCAAATGCCTTGTGCACTCGCGCCTCACTAACCAACGGGGAGACTAGACGTGTCATCGTCATCTAACAGTAGATGTTTCGCTCCTTTAACCCCCACCATGGCGGACAGAGATGGCAAAAGTACGCACACCACATATAAGTACAGTTAATGTACTTGTAAAAAGACATATAAAACTGTAAGTACAGACTTTAAACTGTATTTATGTGCAAAAGTAAAGTATCTTGCTACTCCAAATCTGTTACCATTTTCGTTCATGCTTCCTGGTTCATGTCTGTCCTCGTTGCTGTGTTTTTTTATTTTGGTTGATTTTGCCTTTCTCTATAAATGTCTTTTTTTACATTGTGCTGTCATTGGCAAAGGTTGAAAAAGGTAACAAGATGATTTGTATGGATTAATGAGCATACAAATACAAATACATATATCTGTTTTCAAAAGTATGTGGAGTAAAAGTAAAAAGTTCTCAGAACAAAATAAATACTCAAGCACAGGTTTTTTTTTGTTTTGTTTTTTTTACAGTAACAAAGTATTGTTATTAGCCAGTAGGCCATATGTTTTTTAAATCAAGGGTTAAACTCTTGTGTACCTATTCCAGTGTGTTTGGCTTTTTATGTTTTGTTTTATTGTTTATTTTAATGGACTTAAGTCTGTCAATAAAGATATCTCTCATATTCATCAGTACTTAGTTACTTCCAACCAGTGTGGAGCGGTCGCAGGCATTTGTCCTATACCACCTCCTCCCATGGGACAGTCAGCTGTACAGAAACATTCGTAATGTATGAACAGTACCAGTCAAACATGCATTCTCATTCAATAAAATACAATAATAGGCAAGGCAATGACTATACAAATAAATTATATTTTCTTTACATCCATACAGAAAATACTGAACCTCAATAATGAATACAAACATGGGCCTGTTACAGTTTTTTAACCTGTAGCCTACCAAGCAGGCCCACATTTACAAGAAGTTTGATAAATATTGACATCAATCATTATAGATGGTAATTTATGGAGAAAGTACTCAAGCATTAAAAGTTGTTTGGGTTACATCAGATTACAGCCTAAATCAGATACTGTAGAAGGTTCATTTTAGAATGATAGCGTGTCACTCTAGTGTGTGTTTTAAGAACTTTTGAAATAACACTGCAAAAAGGTACTTGTAGCAAGAGACTGAATTAATTAACAGCAGAATCATTAGAATATTGTTGGGGCGCTTGATTGGAGTTGTAGCCTATAATTTGTAATCACAGCTGTAATTTTGCATGTGTAATTAAAAAAATATCTTGTTTTTATCACAAGTGATATCCAAGAATTATCACGGTGTTTGTAAAGTTAGCGTAGAAAAACAAAAACAAGATTTTTGCATGATAGAGAACATGAAACAAAAACAGGCAGCATGTTTTTGTTTCTTTTAATGAAACAATTATTTAATTTAATGTCATCTCAGCCCAGTCGGTAATCAGGCATGTTAACTGGCACTCTGTGTCCAATCATGTGATTAAAAAAGTGATTTTACATACAGCCCATTTGTTTTTGTTTGTTGGTTTCTGTGTTTGTTTGTTTGTTTTTTACAACAAAATGTTTAGCAGTCCTGTGACTGGCTGGTGACCAGTCCAGGTTGTACCCTTCCTTTCATCCCACATCAGTTAGGATACACTTGACTCCAGTACACCCAATTGAGGATAAACAGAACATAAAATCAATGGATGGATGTTTAACAGTCTGGTAGCTTTACTGTTCAATTAATTACATTAATAAATTACAGTAGATTCACTCCTGTGGGTATCCACACCATTTTAATTGCCACAGATGATGATGGAATGCAGGTGCAACACTGCTGTGGGATAGTTTTGAGGCAGTCAGTTAATCAAATGAGGTGTCAATCAAAAACACACCATACAAATGAAGGGTAATGTAAGCCATATGAATCAGAGTCAAGATTAGACACCTTATTTGCATGTGAGAACAGTAGCACAAGTGGATTCTGTTCATTTTACTGTTATCTTGTTGGCTGCCAATGTGTGCAGCACTGTATTAGAGACGGCCTGCGACCCAGCTGTCACAATCGAACCGCAGTCATCTAGATAAGTTATATAAAGTTCAGTCAGTTACAGTAAGTGTCATGCGTGTAGACTCATCCACACTATTACAAGTTAGACAAGAATGATTGCAGTGATAATGTTTTTCCCATATATACCAGCATGACACATTGTAAAAGTAACAGTCTTAGTAAGATAAAAAGGAATGGCCAGCTTTATTTGGATCAAACATTAAAAAAACACATTCATATACACACACACTGCAAAAAATGTAGAATGTCAAGTAATATAAGAAGTTAAATTACAGCATGTTTATATTTGGCTACATTGCCTTTTTTCACATATATACAGTAATCCTCGTCCTTCTTCGCACAAGCGGCCTCATTCACAATATTATCCATTTGACATGTATAAACATATCCTCATTTGGGACACATTGGGATCTAATTCTTAATCATGCAACACAAATGGGTTCTATTTTTGTAGCCAATGGCACATCTTCATTTTCATCCGACGGCAAGTTTAGTTAACAGTGTTTGGGAATTTGGTAGATCAAGCAGCTAAAAGCAGGTCTAAGTTGTGCCACAGGTGGTGAATTTGATTGAGGACCAGGCAGACAGATTCTGCGCTCTGCATCATCGTATTTCATTCATGACAACAGTGTGCATCAAACCCGCTGATTTTATATATTAAAATATTAATATATATTATAATATATTACAGTATAAATATTAATATATATATTTATATATATATATATATATATATGTACAACACCCCTTTGGGCCTTGGCCCAGCTATTCGGGGGTGGAGAGTTTACACATGGACACAAACGATCAGTGTGCAAGGTGACCTCCCACTGCCAACTTTATAGCGGTGATCGGTGACCGCCCTGGTCAACTTAACATCATCAAGTGGAAGTCTGCTTGCAGTTCCTTATAAGCATTCTTTGCACACATCGATCTTTTGCATGGACTGAAGATAGTCTATTTCTGCTTTCACAATGCCAAAGACTGTGCGTGCCTCTCCTACACTGAATTTAAAGGGAATGAGTGGAACCACTTTCATTGGCCAGAAAGTAAGTTGGCTGTATTCACTCCCAAAATAGAGCTAATGCTACTTTTGAACTGTGCCTGTCTACGAACAGAAACCTCCACCCATGCGTACAGGTGGACTGTGCTTTGGGCTAGGCTTGCGCTGGGCACAAAAATAGGGCCCAATGTGTTGTGATATGCAAGATATTTTCATTTTTCCATGTTTTCGGCAAAAGTACGAAGTCACAGTTTCAAATAGATCTCATCAAGACCCATCAAATTGATCAAAATAGTGCAGCATTGAAAACTATAAAAAAAAATAATAGAAAATTATTTCTCAGACACCTTCCATCCTCTGGCGTTCCTACCAAATTTGTACACGAGTCTGCGCCCGTCTACTCGTTCTAGGATTTCCCTTTTGTAGTAATATCTGTGACACAAAAGATGCACAAATTAGTGAATCAGCAGATAGATTTGAGAATGTATCAATCAATCAATATATCATCCAACCAACCAACCAATCAATCAATCAATCAGTCCCATTTTATATATCGAGGTAGACTCCCCACAAATCTGCAGAAAGACATCCCCGTGGGTGGACTTTAACACACGTCATTGTGTGCATTAGCGCTTATATGTCAGTCACTACAGGCCACGTCTATGAGAAATTTGGAATGAACCGTAAGTTGATTCAGTTTTAGTTTTGAGAGTTAAAGTGAAAATAATATGCTTTAAAAAATAAATAAAATATTGTTTTGATAAGGAAACGGGACTTTTGGAGTCTCCAGACCACCCATGGTATAATCCAGCCAATTGTACTAGGTTAGGATTTGTGTCAGTGCTAATGTTACTAGTCAGAGTGTAAGTGGACCCTCTCAAGTGGAAAAAGTTGATGGTTGATCAATTCTGGTTTTGAAGGTTAGCAAATCAAAACCTGCATTTAGTCTATTTTGCAAGACCTCAGTTCAGTATGTAAGTGTGGTTTCATTTCTATTGGCTATTTTGTGTGCTTTGATGCTACTTATTCCAAATATGATGGACAGAAGGATACAACGGTGGATGATAGCTATAAAAAAAAAGGGATGACCAACATAGAAGAGGAAGTGGCACATATTGCAAGTTTGGAAAGCAGTACGTGGTCTGGAGCTAGATGCTTAGTACAATGAAGGGACAATGAGGCTGTCCGCACACCCAGCAGCATGACCAACCTGCCTGAACTCTCACACAGCGTGTGGGGTTCTGCAACCACCGGCCACTAGTCTTGCTGCTATCACCACTGTATGGTGCACGGCAACGTCACAGATGTAATGGGAAATAAAATATACCATATTGTATTACATGAGGAACAACAAAAATACGTTTCGAGTATGAAGTGAGATTAAGGTGGCCGCTGCCAAGCACGCAACAGAAGCCAAGTGAGAAGGAGCCAGATGAACTGTCAATGGAAAGACAAGGCCTTGCGTGTTATCTATTGAGGAAGTAGTTTATATCGAGAAAACATACCAGTGGATGGACAAAGCTGGACTCAAAAACATCACTGAGGCGCTAATTATGGCAGCAAGAACAGGCTCTAAACACAAAATCAATTGAGGTCGGGTCTACCACATCAGACAGGAACCCAGGTGCAGGCTGTGCAAAGAAGCCTCAGAGACGGTGAAGCATATCACAGCAGGGTGCAAGATGTTGGCATACATGGAGCGACACAACCAAGTAGCAGGAATAGTGTACAGTAAGTGACGAATCAAGATGGCAGACACCTCCGAAGGTGGCCAAGAAAAAAGCAGGCCAAGATCCTGTGGGACTTCCAGATCCAGACTGACAAACCTGCGATTGCCTGACATAGTGGTGGTGGATAAATATCCGAAGAACGCAGATGTGATAGATGTAGCAATCTCGAATGATAGCAACATCCAGAAAAAGGTAACACGAAAATATAGCGAAATACCAAGGACTGAAGGAAGAAATACAGAAAATATAACAACACAGATGAGTCTTCTGGTGAGATAAAGTAAACAGAAAATGGAAAGGAGAACTAATGGCCCAATTTTTACCTCCTTGTGGTTAGTGTACATTGAAATTAAGGTCACCATTCAGATCTGTTGCTAAAACCAAATCAATTTGCAGGGAAAATATATGTACTACAGAACTAAAGAAAATAATTATTTGAATGAGGATTAACAGCAATAAAACATCAAATAGGATGAAGACATCGGATGACAATTTATGGACATTCAAAACTTCACCAACAATATTGGTCAGTATGTGTTAGCTGTGTTACTGTACCTCATTGCCCGACTCAGCTTCTCGTAGGTCATGCTGCTGTTGTTTTTCTTCTTTCCCCACAACTGTGCCACGTCCTCTGATTTAAGAAAGCGAAATACCCCTTCTGTCCGATCCTCCCACTTGATCAGTCCTGGATTGCATTCAGGATGTAGTAGAATGTCTCTTATGAATTCCCACAAATGGGTCCCCCTTGGATCTGTTTTGGATAAATCAAGATTCAATAGTACGGGGGAACTTGCAAGCATTATATTTGGAAAAGGTCAAAATAAACAATAAAAACAAACAGCTAAATAGACAAAGGCATTGGGACACTGGACCATCAAAGAAGTAAATTACCACTGATTGTCACAACCACCTAAGTGGGGCGAAATTCGTTCTCGACATTTGACCCATCACCTGAGGGAGCGGTGAGCAGCAGTAAGGGCCGCGCTCGGTACTCATTTGGTGATCCAACCCCCCAATTCCAACCCTTTAATGCTGTGTCAAGCAGGGTGGCAAAGGGTCACATTTTTATAGTCTTTGGTCTGCCCCGGCCAGGTATTGGACCCCCAACCTCCCAGTCTCAGGGCACACTCTACCACTAGGCCACTGAGCTGGTCACTAGGCCACTGAGCTGAAAATGAAAATGAGCTGAATAATATTTAAAATTGCTGTAAAAGGTGTAATTTTGGGAGTCTGTCTGTAGGATCCATTCTTTTTCCGCTTATTCTGGATTGGATTGTGGCAGCAGCAGCCTAAGCAAGGAAGCACAGGCTTCCCACTCCCCAGCCACTTTGTCCAACTTTTCCGGGGTGTCCTGAGGTGTTCCCAGGCCAGTCAGGAGAGACAGTCTCTCCAGCGTGTCCTGGGTCATCCCCGGAGCTTCCTCCGGGTTGGATGTTCCCGGAACACCTCACCAGGAAGTGTCCATGAGGCACCATAATCATATGCCTAAACCACCTCATGTGGCTCCATACATGGGAGCAACGGCTCTGCTCTGAAGCCCTCCCAGGTGACCGAGCTTCTAAGGAAGAGCCAGGACATCCTGCGGGAAACCTAATTTTAAAGTACCACTGATTGTCACACATAATTAAGTGGGGCGAAATTCGTTTTCCGCATTTTGACCCATCCCCTGAGGGAGCAGTGAGCAGCAGCAGAGGCCGCGCTCGGGAATCATTTGGTGATCTCTTTGGCCAAAGTACCAGTGATCGTGTGTTTTTGGTCATGACCCATAACTGGTGACCATTAATGAGAGTGCAAACATAGATCATCTAGTTTTTTGAGACTTTCCCCTCCCAGCTTAGCTCTTTCTTTACCACGACAGACTGCTCCAGAGTCACTGCAGACACTGCAACAATCTGTCTCTGTCTCACACTCTATTCTACCTTCACTCGTGAACAAGACCCCAAGTTAAGTGAACTTCGCTATCTGGGGCAGGATCTCATCCCCAACCTGGATAAACTGTGAAACCCTATACAGTATAAACTCTTCATCATACACATATTGCACAAAATGCCCTGCACTCAATTATTATCAACTTTTACCAATGAACTGATGGGTTTGAAATTACATCAGAAGGTAATAGAAAAAAGAAGCAGACATTATGCATGGTACTTAAAAATAGACACTCCAAATGGCAATTTGGAGAACGACCAAAATGCTGGTGCATTATTTATACAAAAAAAAAAAAGTCTATAGGCCTACTATAGACTCTTAATACAACTTTGGTGCGTTCAGGTCTGGTTTGCCTTAAATAAATAAAAAATGTGGCAGACTGATCTCGGCCCACAAGGCTTGAGTTTGACATATAAAAGGTCTAGCCAAAGATGAATTAACAGCTTAAGAATTGTCCCAATACTTTTGACTATACGTGAATGTGGGTTTCTATTCTTCTTACTGTGTTTTTTGGCCTGTCGATGATGACTGTTGGACATTTTTATTTCTGGGAAACAGAGATTAGGTGAAAAAGTGAATATGTTGCTAAATCTTAAAAAAAAGAAAAGTTTTCTTACGATATTTACAGAATATATTTAACATTTTACCAGGGCTGGAAGGGGTAGGTGAGACATCTTGTACATGAGGTTGAATCGACAAGTCATGACCATCTATATCAACATAGGAAAAAATAGCTGATTGAAATATGCTTTTGTAACTACTTTAACTAAATGTATTATATAATGAATACAATCAAGTCACACATCTAATTTAGACATTTACTGTACCTGTTTGTGGATAGTGTACTTCTGAAAAAGGGCAGGAAATGTCTAAATGCAAACAAAAAACATAATGACAATAATTAGGACAATTATATTTTTACTTAATAATACTATCTGTAATTAATGAATTCAAACTTGTTTTCCAGCAAAATTTAATTTCTTACATTCTGGTTTTAGCTCCTGTTGACTGATTTCCACATGATATTCTGCAGATGGATGAGAGGTCATAAGAAAATTAGTGACCTAATTCATCACCCCATGTCCAATGTTATGAAAGTCAGAAAATTTATTTTTACTATTGTATTATTTGTTATTATTACTTATATTATTTTACATTTCATATTTTAGAAATAAATTCTATGTATTGTAGCTCTTAGTATACACATGTGCGGCTTACAAATATGAAAACATAAAATTACTAAGCAAAACTATTATGAATCCACCATCTATTACGATACAGGATATTAAGTCTCTCTGTATACTGTATTGTTGGTTACACAGAATTAATACTTCTTTATAAAACGGCATACATGTCCAAAAGGAAAATAAGCTTCTTCCACACTGCTAAAGAGAAAAATCAACGCATAATGTAAAGTTCCAGCATGCCCTTTAAACCTGTTTTATGGATAGTTGCATCACTACATGCAGGGCCATTTCTAGCTTCATGGGGGCCCTAGGCAAGATGCTGTTTGGGGGCCCGTAGTTTACCAAACTACAATGAAAAGATTCCTAACCCTTAAGATGGTCTCCTAAATTACTATAATCTATTAGACTTTATGAGCAAAACAGACTACAGTTAAAATTAAACATCCTAAGTTGACAGTTATTTTTACATCAATAAACAAAACAGCTTTTGAGTGTTTAGACAAATATTTCATTTAAATAAAACACAACAAAACAAACTCAGTTTTAAAGTGCAAAAAGGAAAACAAACTAACTTGAAATAGCTCCTTATCAAGCAAATAGACCATGAGTGAATATTCTTATTTTTTTTATTACAGTTATATTGCAGTAATACAGACTATTAAAATAAATCATTTTTAATATTAAAACTTGTGATGTACAGTGTCTTTTTAAAGCTTGCACCCAATTACAAATTTGTCTCTTTTAAGCATTTTCTACAATAATTTACATATTATACTAGTTAAACTAGGAGCTGGCCAAGGGAAGGTTAACATCTATAAATAAATGCCCGAGGCTAGCAAGCTGGCTAGCAAAACAAATAAACAAACTTGCTAAAAGTAAAATAAAATTGAATTTCGCCTCCAACTAACCATCGCCAACAAGTGCCAACCTTTCTCTTTTGACTGTTTTTTTCTTCAGTTTTCTTCTTCTTCCGTTTTTTTTCTCTCGCATTACTGAGATAACTTTTTGATGCCGTTATAGTGTTTGTTTTGTTAAGTACTCTCGCTAACGGAAAAGGTAGATGGGTAGCTGTCAATCATTCTCACACACTTAGTGGCGTAGAGGCCCTGTGTCACTAACTGTGTGACACAAAAACACCAGTCACAGCGTATTATCACAGTTTTATTTTATTTATATCCTATGTTTATTTTTTTTAAGCATAAAAGGCATGTAATAAACAAATATTAGAGACAGATAAAGACAGGACATTTTTATCGTCCTCAGGTAAGACTACACATAGAGCTTGGGGGCCCTAGGCAGTCGCCTACTTGGCCTATAGCAAGAAACGGCTATGACTGCACGCATTTTGGAATGCCTTTGATGACATGTGTAATCGAACCTATTCGGTGAAATCGGCAGATGCTAAGGCCAACTGGACTCTCGTATTTCTAAATTTATGATGGTCATAGTTTTACTTTAAATCCTATATAAAAATCAAATGATTCCATGATTGAACAAGAACATTTGAAATAATATTTTTTTTGTTTTTGAAGAAAAATTAAAATGTAACTACATTAATTGGCTGAGGTTAAACCTTTCGTTACAACTTTAGGTTCCAACTTCAACATGCTCAGCTCATTCCAGGTCATTGTATATCATTCCACATCATTCTAGGTTTTTACATTCAGCCTGTTAGCCTTCGCACGCAATGGCATGGCTCAGGGGGTAGAGTGGTCGTCTTCCAACCCTTATGACCATGTTGATGTGTCCTTCGAGCTTGATACTGAATCCTAATTTGCTCCCAGTGGACCTGGCAGAAGCGTCCTAATGGTGTATCAATGAATGGGTGAATGTGATAAAGTACTACCAATATATAACCGTAAGTGCACGCCATTCATCAATTTCTCCAGAAATTGCATTATTTTGTTATTTAATGTTAAACAAAAAGTTACAATAGTGACAGCCTGATTAGTTGTGGAGAAAAGTCAAAATAAGGCTGTTGAAATGAAAAATGTATCCGTTACTATCTACACTTATTTAAAATAACATATTTTTTTGTGTTATTTTGGCAGGTTTTTCTCAACGTCCTCTCCCAATGTAATTAATGCTCCTTATTGCCAGTGACTAATGTAAGGAAACTTATTAGTGTACTGTCAAACCACTGAATGTTAAAATAAAAACATTACATTGAATAAAATAAAGATATAATCTTCTGTGGATAAATTAGTCTCTTTCAAGTGGGGAAGCTACACTTACAATAACTTGACAACTAACCCTGAGCATGGAACAGCCAACGATAGATTAAAATGTAAAGCAATGCCCAATTAGCATTACTACAAATTATAAAACCAAATAGACCCTCCTCTGGCTGATTGGTATACTGCTCATTCTCTGAGGGGAGAGAGGATAATTTATTGACTGAGCCCAGAAAACTTTGTAAACATGTCAAAAGAACAAAACTATCCAGAGCACAGGGAAGAACAAAAATACAAGGTAAAATGGGAGACAGAGAGGTGAAGTCGTTGCTCCTTTTGGTATATATATATATATATATATATATATATATATATATATATATATATATATATATATATATATATATATATATATATATATATATATATATACATATATATATATATATATATATATATATAGGGATGCACCATACAAAATTTTGCCTAGGACACCAAAATACATCCTGGGTGTAATTCATTATAATGTAAATGATGTTCATATTGTCATATGCTTAGACAGTATGCTACTCAAGCTTAAACTAAAAGCCTGTGTAAATTTATTAGACCATTACTTTAAGAAAACTTAGCTAGATTCTTAATTAAATCATGTTCTTTACGATAAACCACGTTTAATTGTCTCTATATACCACTGTTCAGTGAAAGCCCGTTCTGACTGATTTACATTAAATCCCACTTTTAAGACACGCACCGGCCCACTTGAGCTGTGTTATGCTGTGGAAGAGAATGGGTCCCAGACTCCCTGCAGCATGGACAAAGTCCTGGTAGGTCAGCCTACAGAGCTGGTGGCCATCCATATCGAAGTTTTGGAAGGGGACGTTGGAGGCATCAATCTGATTTATGTCCATAACCTGCTGCAGCCACTCCCACACTTGATATTTACTCCAGAATTGAGGCTGGGAATCATGAGACCACTGGGAACTGCTGCTAAATCCAGGCATCACTAGTGGAACTGGGGGGCAACCACAAAATATATTACGTTGTGATTACTTCATAAGATCCTCACATGTTAAAAAGGGCAGGTGTGGGTGTACAAAGTCATGGGTGAGTCATACATCTCATCTCACCATCAGGATGATAGTAGTTGGTCAAAGCCCAGTGGTTAGTGGTTAGCTGACTGTCCAGAGCGGTGTCCGAAGTGATGCTCATATTGCTGCAACACACATTCACCATAGCCAGGGTGCAGCAGGAGAAGAGAATTTCAAATCTGAAGAAGTCAAATAAATCCATATACAGTACAGTCTAATCAGTCCTTTTGAAAATGGTGTGATGCCATGCCAGTGGGGGTGCATGTTGTCAGAGAGGACAAGGGGTTTTAGCTCCATTGCAGAAGTGTACTTACAGCAAGGAGAGTTTGGGTGTGTGAAATATTTTCTTCTTAATGAGAGGGTGTAACAAAAAATAATAATCAGTACCAAAACATATCAGCAATTGAGTTTTGGATTTTTTTTTATTGTTTTCACAATTTTAGCAGTTTGTTCAGGTAACATTAACAACATGAGAAGTCTCATTGATGGTCCAGCACATTAGAATGACAATATTCTCCTTATTACATATCAGTGTACCATTTAGCTATTTACTACATGCTATTGTTTCAACTTTCAGAACTAAAAGTGAAATTAGATAAAGCTCTGAAGATATTATAATAAATGTAAGAGGTAAGTATTCATGTTCAGAAGTATTTAACATTCATTGCAAATTTCATTTACTTTCAAAAGATTGCAGGTTGGTAGCTATTTTAAATGAACCAGAAAAACAAGGACAATTTAAGAACAATTTTAACAGTTCAACACAACACTTATTAAGTGTCATTATAAGTGTGAGTGTTATTTTTTTAACTGATAACCATTTTTTTTTGTTTCATACTCTTTCATAAGCAACTGAATTTGCTTCTAATTTAAATACTACAGGTTGCACATGCAAAATGGCCAAGTCTTCACAGACATTTTAAACCATCTATATGGCAAATCAGAGTTAGATATGCATGCAGTTTTATCACAGAGTAATTAAATTAAAATACCTGATGAGAACTGCAATGACTCTTTTTTCTTCCCGTCTCCCTTCAAGAACTTGGTCACACCTTAATAAAACACACTCACCTTCACTTCAACATAAGAAACAGACCAATCTGGCAAATCTGGTTCCAACACAGATGGCACTGATTATGTTTTTTCCAAAAGGCAAACCATCATGCCAAACAAGATCTTCAGTTATACAGGCCCCCGAAACCACAGCTGATTTCAAAAACGTAACAGTTTACATTGGTCTCTCATTATAATGAGGAACAGAAGTGTTACAATGCGCAACCAAGGTTAATGTGAATACCATGTCACAAAAAACACAATGTTTGAATCTACAATTCTAAAACTTATTTACATGCTTGTATATTTATTCCCTGATAAACTCAGTGTCTTAATATATTGATCTGATTTCTCAATCTGACACTGACACATTTATGATTACAGTATAATAGTGTATTGTCAGTAGATATAACAACTTCTGTAAGTACAGACAGCTGTAGTGAAGCTACTCCACTAAATACCAAATATATATTTTGGTATTTTTTTTAAATCCCTCAACTGCTGAAAAGCAATATAATTTCCCATCCAAGCCATTCATTTTCCGTACTGCTTATCCTGTTCGGGATTGTGGGGTGCTGAAGCCAATCCCATCTGACTTTGGGCGAAAGGTGGACTACACTCTGAATTGGTTGCCAGTCAGCCGCAGGGCAAATATTGAAATGGGCCACCATTTGCACTCATATTCACATCGTCACTGACTGGGAACTGACTGCCCATGCTGCCTACACTGGCCAGCTGAACGTACCCCTACACCATTCGGTGACTACCGGTTAATTAATCGTTAACACACACACACACACATTTGTTTTACTATCTTTGTGGGGCCATCTCATTGACATAATGCATTTCCTAGCCCCTTCCCCTAACCCCAACCATCAAAAATGATTGCCTACCCCTACCCCTAACCCATACCCTAATCTCAACCATAACCCAATTCAAACCTGAACTCTAAAATTAAGTCTTGGCCCTCAAAAAGAGGTCTAAACTTGTGGGGCCCAGCAAAATGGCCCCACACGAACAGTTGGGCCCCACACACACACACACACACACACACACACAATAATGCAAATAAGGCTTCATCTTTTTTTTAATGGATGAAACTGGACTGTTTTAACTTGAATACTTTTCAATAATAATATCCAATAATATTTTGGTAGCCTACCAGTGCAGTAGATTGGTCCAACCAGGCCAACAAGAGGTCTCACTCCCACCTTAGTTGAATGATGGTCATTAAAGTTCCCTCAGATTACAAATACTCTTAGCGCAAGGGTTTACAGTAAGTAAAGAGTTTGAACTGCTAATCGTAGGTGCTTCCCACTACAATGAATATTTAATCCATCAAACTTCCTTAAGATACTCCAATTGGCTGTTCATGCTTGCATCACACTGGTAGTTATTTGCATAAGACACGCAGACTCACCTGACACGTTTTATATTCTCTGTTGGCTCAGCTCCCGCTTTCTTTTCTATCACTCTTTCAAGCAGAAAAGCTTGTGAAGAGACTTACTCTATCTGACGCACTTGGATCCATTTCCACAGAGAGAAAATGGAATTGCTCATATAGCTTCTTGAAATAATGCTTAACCTTTAAGAAGAAAAAAAAGGAAACCCCTGGGTTGTCATTAAGCACATTTTAGTTTCTGTTTCATCTTGGTAAATGGGGTGCTTTGAGTTCCTATTTAAAAGTCACTTATCTATACAACAAAAGTGGTGAAAAATGTTTGGTGAACTTTGAACGGATATTTTTTGTTGTTGTGTATTAGAGATCGGTATTTACACAGTAAACCTGCTTATTAACCATCAATGTGAACATTGACTATAGTACAGAAGATTTACCGACAAGTTAATCTTCTCCAATAAATGAGCTCACGCATTGCAATCACATGTCAAGTCTTAAAATAACTTCTTTTGCTACAGGTGTGTGAGTGAAAGAAAGGCTGAAAGCCAGCAATTACTGTACTAAGCACAGTCAAGGAAGTATTTTCTGTGTAACATTTTTGGCGTTAGACCAAAAGCTTGTTGCTCCAAAATAGTCACTCATCTGGAGACCCCAAAAATGGCATGTTTGTTCAACCATTAAAGGTGCATTGTGTTGTTTAAAAAGGTAATATTAAAGCTTTTTCTACACCATGCATGCTTCACCAATACCTATAACTATGGGTCAAAAATGGACCGATCCTCTACTACTTCGCGCTAAAATATTACTCACCAATTCGCTGAATTGTAGTCCTTGCTCCATGATAATACAGGGTCCGCTATTTGTTTTTTCTCCTCTTGAGAGTCATACACTCTAAAAAGGGAATTGTTGAACCAACTTAAGTTTAAAAAGAGAATTGTTTACCAACTTAATGAAATTGCTTTCATTAGTAACACACAATTTAATTGAATTAATCCAAAGTGAATATATTAATTGTACTGTTCATTAAGCTTAATATAGCCTATTCACTTTGGATTAATTTATCTCAATCGTGTGTTACCAATTGAAGTGATTTTGTAAGTTGGTCAACAATTTCCTTTTTAACTCTTTGACTGCCAGACGTTTTCAGAAAAGGGATGCCGTCAGTGCCAGCCGATTTAAGCATTTTGACTGATCTTTCAAGGTCCACAGAAAATTTTGTGTTTGGATTATGGAAACACACATACTACCAAATGAAAGATTGAACTCTCATCTTTCATCAGAAAAAAAAGTTTGTTTCTACCTTATTCCATTTTTCAGTAATCAACAATACAATACAATACTTTTGAAACAAAAAACGGAGAAATCAAGCTTTTTGTGAAACGATATTATTTCATGCACTCTAGTGAATTTGACACCTTTTTTTCCATGAATGATGCCACAAACACCTAAACAGTGCTTTACTTCTGTAAAACACTACCACCAACAATGAAAAAGTGTTTTTGGACAGCAAAATACGTTTATTTACATTCAACAGTGTAACAATTTGACAAAACCATTTGGCAAACTATTTACAAATGTGTGCAACCGTGGTACTATTTACAATTGTGTGGATGTTTCAAATACAATTTTTCTTTTTGTAACACTCCCCTGCGTGCAAGGAGACGCAGCAGGATTTGCACAACAGATTTGTTTCACTGCGATGGCTCCTTCGCGTGCACACGATACACTTTTTTGCTGGCTTTTTTTCCCGGAGAATAGCAAGTATATACTGCAGTGTGTGTTTGGCCATGTTGCCATCAAGTTTATTATCAGGATCATGATACGGTGACGTTACGGTGGTGTTACGTCTGGCTTCCTCATTGTCCTTCAGTTCCTATACCGGGTGGTTGATCCATCTTATCCGCTCCATTCATGGTGGCATCATAGTCCATAACCAGTGTCTTCTCCGTGATCAGACTGTACCCACTCCTCCGATGAATATGCATTGGACTCGGGGCACTCTTCGTCGTCCGATTGAACGTCCGCCTGAGCAGAAGTGCTCGGTTGTGCTCCGCGTTTTCCGGCGTTAGCATCGCTAACCGGTGAGGCTTTATGACGTGATCATAGCCGCCGCGTCAACGCTTCCAACTTCGGCGTCAACCTCGGAGTCACCATCTTCATCATCGTCGTCATCAATGTGCTCTTTAGCATTGGTCCATGCTTTTCGTCTTTGAAAAAAATGCTCAAGCGTGAGCTGCTTGCAACCGGTCGCCATTATGGCTTCCTCAGCCATTGTCCCCTCAACACTCTAGCTCCGCCTCACGTCTTCTACTGACGCCTACCCGATCTTGTTCAAAGAGAGTCATTGCTGCCATCTAGGTGCCAAAAATAGGCATTATACTAACTAGATCTGCTTGATACTTTCAGCACAGCTGGCCAAGGCTTTCCTCCACCCGTTTCCCCCCAAAAAAAAAAAACTTGGTGAACGTCTTTTAACGTCTTTGGCGCTCCTCCGTAGGATTTTACTAAACGTTATTTAACATTTTTGGCAGTCAAAGAGTTAAACTTGAGTTGGTTTAACAATTCTCTTTTTCGAGTGTATACCCGACAAAATCCGACAATCTTTACAGTATTTACATGCAATCCACATATATACATGCCAAAACATAGTTGTTGTAAAATTTACAGTATTTGACATGCTAATTATACAGCAAATTACTGTGCTTTGTTTTTACCCATAATGCTCTTTGTTTTACCCATAATGCACGTCGGTATACAGGTAAATATTGTAAAATTAAAAAAACAAGACAATGCTGCCATTTTTTTTTTTTTTACTGTAGATTTAACAGAAATTTGTTACAGTGTGCTTTTGGCAATTTTGTGGTTGTAACTTAGCAGGATGAGTTTGTAGAAGGCCAATTTCTGTTCAAGCATGATTGTGCACCAGCACATAAAAGGTTGAATGAGTTTTGTGTGGATGAACGCCAGAGCACTGACCTGAACCCCACCCGTCACACTTGGGATCAACTATAGAACAGAGATTGTGAGCCAAGCCCATTCATCCAACATCAGTGACATCTGACCTCACAAATGTTCTTTTGGATGACCAAACAAAACATGCTCCAAAATGTTGTTGAAAATCTTTCCAGATGAGTACAAGCTGTTTAGCAGCAACGTATATATTTTCCTGCATTTGTACATCATCTGTTTTTGTCTGTTTCCCCCTTACCGCACATCTAAAATGTGTTATTTGCCACAGAACAATGGGAGAATCATGTTACCCCCATCTGATTTCATCGATTGTTGTACTGGTTTGGTCGGTTTTTGCAGATGTCCACTGGGTCATGAGCAAGAGATCCAAGTCTGTCACATCGACTCCACTCCTTGTGAGTCAGCGTACAACAGGCAGCGATCCACTCAGACACAAGAAAATGTCATCAAATTGCTGCCGTAACAGACAATGTCTTCTATTTTTAAACACTGAGTCACATACTGTGGAAGCTCACGTCATCACCCAATAATAGTACACTAAACCATTTACCAAAAGAAGCTTTTAATAATATATGGTGACACTATGATAAATTTGTGGTTTTAAAATGTGGCAAAAACTTTCCATTTGACAGAAGAGGCTGTCAAGACTGTCAGTCGAAGGGAAACAGACAAGATGCAAAGCGTCTCCATGCTCTAATGAACAGGAACTTATTAGCGGCAGTATGTCTATTACTGTCCCACTTGCCGACTGTCTTTCATTAGCTGCTCATCTCATGCCTGTTGGTGTCATCTTTCATCCTTCACATTTTGATTAGCATTTGATCCGCAGGGAAAGTAGGAAAACTATTTTTTTATTAGTGTCAATTACTGTTACAAGTGATCATTTCACAAACTAACTAGATTTTTTTCTCTCCCTGTCAAACAACAGTGACTACATAATTATACTGGTGAGACATGCAACTGGAAAAGCATGAATTATTCACAAACATGATTTTGTATTGTTCTGCGTTGAACTGGCGGCATTCAGTTAGAATTCAAATCTTTGTTGTTGCACATTTTTGTAACTTCATTTGCCACTTCCTGTCCTTGTGTCAATATTTGCAAGATGTAAACATTACTTCCTCTCATTTTCCACCCCCTTCCTGGTGCTGGAAAGATCTTTGATGAGGTAGAATGTAGATTACCCATATCCACCCATAGGTGACACTATTGCCTCACACACAGACGGAATCTCTGACATATACTGGATTATAATAACGAAGGCCGTCTCAGTAATGACAGTGGATGCTGTTAAAACTCATTTCAACACATTTTCAGGCAGTACTATGCAGACAGATTTATTTGCATGACTTGAGAAGCAAGTGGCAAAGGTGAAATGAAGTTTTAAAGTTGTTTTGTTGTGTGTGCTTTTTGCTAAGAACCTAAAAACATGTTTCAGCCTCATTCAATTTAAAATTACAACATGTAAAATAGAACAAATCTGCCAAACACATTCACTGTTGCTCAACAATTTTGGGTATAAAGTGCACTATGCGTAGTGCCCCCACCAATAGTGCATTTAGAGGAACTGAATACTAATGTTGATGGGCTGTGTGTGTAACTTACAAATGAGTAAACTGTCTACAATCCAAACTCTAAGTTAACAAAGCTCACACTGTATGTTCATGTCTGTGCAGTTTTACTTCATTCCTGCAGGTGGCGGTAATAGAACGTTTCTAACTGTCACCAAATGCCAACATGTAAATATTGTCTGTATGTTGAAATATCAGTTCTGTGTGGAAGCTGCTAAATAATGATAACAAAGTAGAATGCTTCGCTCATCATTTGTTTGGGGGAAAAAGTAAATAGTAGTGTAAAAACATGCCAATTCAAACAGATCAGATTGCAAATGTGCTTCATCTTTATCAAACTTAAATCTTTGACATGCCAGATACAAATTCTTCAGGTCATTGTACAAACAGCCAGGTGCAGGTATTCAGTACCCCTGCACAGTACTACAAGCAACGGAAATCTATCATCCATTATTTAAATATGAGTGGTCTAAAATCTTCAAACTAATGTTTTGCAGTTTATGCCAATTTTCGCAAACTGCCCACCAGAAAGTGAGTGAATGAGTGAGTGACAGATTTTTTTAGCCTGTCTCTGAACATTTTTTTTCTGTAATGTCTCTAATTTCCATCTTCTGACAATTTTTTTGTTTTTACAACCATAGCTCGTTCTACGGTTTCCATGCTAGTTTCACCACTAACTAGGCCATACATGTAGTCTGTACAGGCCAAATCCATATCTGAAAACTCACAGTTGGGCAGCAAAACAATGAAAAGGCCCAAAATAAGAGTGCAAAACAACAACCCTACAAACAATTTTAGGTTCCCAAAACGGTCTTGAAACGTTTGCCAGGAACGTTAGTAATGTTTTCTGAACGTTATGTTTGGCTGCAATTTGGGCACTCCATGGTTGCAATGGAAAGTTTTTTTTACTTCTCTGAATGTTACGTGTTGGTTACATATTGGTTTTCACTAACTTTCTTTTACTGTTCTCTAAGTGTTACTTCTCGGTTAGGTTACGCACGTTAACACCAGTGGTGTGCAATACTACAATAATAATAATATTAATAATGGATCAGACTTATATAGGGCTTTTTGGACACACAAAGACGCTTCACAGAGGATACATTAGTTGTAGGCTCACACATTCACACTTTGGTGGCGATAAACTACTTAAGTAGCCACAGCACGGCCCTTCTGACCGCCACCATTCACACACCAATGTGAATAGCACTGGAGGCAGTGCGTGTGAAGTGTCTTGCCCAAGGACACAATGACACATGACTCGGGGAGAGCGGGGATCGAACAGCCAACCTTCCTTTTACTGGACGACCGGCGCTTGCTACTGAGCCACGGCCAGTAGCAAGTAAATACAGGGCCAGCATCGCCGATACCGATATTGATACTTTTTGAAAATGATGGTATATGATATACATTTTTTTAAATTAAGGTAGCTGTATCATCTAATTGCTTATGCAGAATAAATTTTCAACCTTCAAGTGTTTTTGTGTTGTTTCCTTTTCAAACAAAGGACAAAATTAGGACAAAGTTTAATGATAAATAGAAAATACAGTACTTTATCAATGTTTTTTTTCCCCCCAGAAAAAATTCAACCATATATATATATATATATATATATATATATATATATATTTATTTATTTATTTTTTTACTTTCTTGAACAAAGTGCACAAAGTGATCATAGGAAAATAAATTTAAACAAATACTTTATCATATACTGTTCAGAAACTACAAATACATAACTAAAATTCTGCCTTTGTCACTCCTTTTTGAACCTAAATAAACAAGATGTTAAAGATTACCATGCAACAACAAAAAGAGCCAAACTGAAACTAAACTACTAGATCGATATTATAGTGTCAGTATTGATCCGATATCGATAATTACTTGGTATCGTTAATATGGATATCTGGATCGATCCGCCCAGCACTACTTAATACATGACAAGGAACAGACCAAGCATGGACCACACCAAGGGACGTCATCATAATTACAGACCAATAACCAAAATGAGAGACAGCTGGGGACTCAAGGGAAAGCAAGGGACTGATTGGCCGACATGGGAGGGCAAAACAGAGAAGACCACAGGTGAAACTAACAAGACATGGCCGAATAATCCTAATTGTGAAAAGCCGCTCTGATATAAAATAAAAAAAAACCTGAAATTTAAGATTAGAAAGCTTTCTTTTATAAACTGATAAGCATTGGAGTCGAGTCCTGTGATGCTTTTACCAGAGAGAATGAAATGTTACATCTCGAATATTGAGGAAAATTGAATCCAGGTGAGTGTTTTTTATTGAATTGTGCAAATATAGCTTTCCTATTTCAATGTATTGCTCAATGTTTAAGCTGTAAAACCAGCCAAGACATGATGCTTGTGACTACTGTAATTGTTATTGGATGTTATTGAAATGCTACTGTTAGCAGTAGAGGTAAAAGGGAAACGAGTGTATTTACACATGTACTCCTAGCAGGTGCATTAGCACGCAAGCTAAGCTAACAGGCTAGACTAGACTCTATGTGAGTTAGATATACAAATTACTTTTTATTCGCTGGTCAATCGAAGCTCTGCTGTCTTGTATGTTTTTTCACATTGACTAATGGCGCTGCACGTTTTGTGCAGGCTGTTTTTTTTTTGAGTGATAGAATCGTCTAAGGATTGACCTGTGCCATCTATGGACCGGATGCCACGTGGGACTTTGACGAGGGACATTAAGATTTCCATGGTCGCTTACTTCCCAAGAGGGTGGTAGGACAAATCAAAAGGATTCTTATTTTTTTCCATTGGACACATTATTTGTTTCCTTGAGATCTCAGTTTTTTTTTGTGGGTCAGGCCTGATACCAAATTGATAAATGAACTTACTCGATACACGGACTGATACTAAACAGATACCAAACCAATATCCGTTTAGATACTGGAAGAACTGAACATTCGCAACACGAACAGGGGCTTTGAGAGTATTTTCAAATAGATTAGACAGAGAAAAAAAAATAACAAAAAAGGGAAAGAACATAAAGTAACCCAGATTATATTGAATTGAACTTGACCATTTTTGTTGTTGTTAATAATTTGGTTTGAGAAAATCCTGTTAAAGGACTTTTTTTTTCCCCCGCGTTTTTTTTGTTTGCCTCAATACATATTATACATTTCCAACTTTTCACTTGTCAGTGTGTCTTATTTACGTTGGAGGTTTCCTTTTACTCTAAGCAGCGTTGCTGTCGCCAATCTCCTTGTAACCTAAGATAAATGAACCCTCAATTGAATAGATTTGAATAGTTGATGCATCTGCGAGACATTGACTGATCTACTTTTCTATTCCTTTTCTGATTACTTGTTAGCAGAAGGGTGACACATCAGAGTAGCTACACATACATAAAATGGTTTGTGAAACTTGACAACATGTTGTAAAGAAAAAATTCCTCTTTAAAACATTTTTTTTAAAGGTGATTTTGAGGGTTTTTGTCCCCCCCCAAGACTACAATAAATAAGAAAAAAAAAAGTTGGCTATACTGCTTTAGACTAGAACTAGCCTTGTGCATCAGTTTAAGCATGGCTCATTTAATGGTAATAATTAAATACATCCCATAATCATGTTACGTGCTAGCTCTTGCATACATCATTGAAATAGGGCCCATAGGATTATTATTTTCTTCTGTGCACGTTGGCAGCAAGGCCATTTAAAGTGAAACTGAAAGCTTTCTGAAAAACAACTTTGACAGTCTAAATGTGGCGCTCCACACCACCCACAGAGCGACCAAATGAGGGTAAAGAAGGAGGATACGAGCGACTGCATTGAAAGAAAAAAACGTGTGAGGGGAGCAGAGCAATAATTAGCATTCTGGAGGCTGTACGTGGAACTAATTATGTGTGAGCATTGTGAGAGAGTGGCTGTCCAATGTAGAGGGATCACTGCAACTTAATGAACTTGTCAAAAGCTTTTGTTTGTTCTGAAGGAAAGAGAAAATTCTTGATGATTACCGGCTACCCTGGTCAAGTTGAAGTCTTTTTTTTAACACTAAAAATGAATAGACTATCTTTTAAACTAAGCAAGTCAGCAGGATTAAATGAATCTATGAATGCCCATTTTTTATGTAGGCCTTTTATCATAAATTCTCCCCAAGATTTGCTATAAGGGTTGTTATTCAATTTAAACATTGGAGTGGAGGCAACTCACCGGTTTCTGTATATTTGTTCGAGAGACATGGGCATCATTTCTCAAAATTTGTTTTTGCGTGTTTCAAAGTTACATGCATTATGCATAAATCTGTGCATCTATAAAAACAAGGAGGTTCTCTGCACATATAGAGCACTTTTTTCCCCCCGCTTTTGGAATACTACCTTTATATATTAACACACTGAATAAAAATCATAGGACTGGTTCAAATTTAATCTCTATTATGTCTTGTGTTTTCTGGGTGCAACATTGCATTAAGAATATCAGGTTTAGCCATTTTTTTCTTGGCTGTCATTTAAATTACACTTGATCTTGAAACTGAAACTTAATTGCTTATTATTATTATTATTATTATTTTTATTTATTTTTTATTTATTTTTTTTATCAAAGAGGCCTATGTGCATTATCATTTCGGCTGCTATGTTGGCCGTAACATATGAGACATCATTTTAAAATCATTATTTTTACCAGAGAAAATGAAACCATTTTAAATTTCCAAAGGCATCCAGCTATAATAGAGGCTTGTATTGAGAAATACCTCCAACCACAATGACCATCATAATCACAACAGTAATAAAATTCTCAAGACGGTGGCAAAAAAAGAAAGATTAATGATGTGGAAGAACTGTGAATGAAAGGATGTGTTCTTCCACATCATGGCCCTCTCGCTCACCCCCTTTCACTCTCTTGTCCTTTTTGAACAGCTGAAAAGTCTGAGATACATTATTGGAGCTAATCAGACTCGAATGAGGAAAGCGCTGAGGTGAGACAGCAAAAATTACCTCCCTCCACAGCCTGCCTCGACGGTGCCCATCTTCACTGGGCCTCTGTTCACACATTCTCTGATTGAGGAGGAATAATGGCGGAGGGAGTGCTACAGAGGTGAAGCTGTGACTCTCCACCCTTAAGTGATGAATTGATTTTCTAATCCAATGAAGAGACAATGAAAATAAATGAAGGTGACAATAGAGGGTGATTAAGGCTTAATATAATTTTTCTTTGGTGTGGTCCAGATGGTGGTAATTTTCGTGGCTAAGCCTTTTTAACAACGTATCAATAAAACAGCTGATTTTTTTTTGTTTAAGACACTTGATGGCAAAATATATTTTCACATATCATGAAAATGTGTAACTTACATTCAATCTTCCTAAAAACAAACTTATTTTGGAGTTTCATGAAAGAAAATCTTTTTGATTCAATACAATTTAATCTCCCTTGATGTGTACTAGATTGTGAGTATCCATAGTTGTTTGTTCATGTGTGCCCTGCGAATGGCTGACAAGCAATTTAAGGTGTACATCTTTCATCCCAAAACAGCTGGGATAGGCTCCAGATCACCACAGATTGTTGCATCATCACTCTTCTTTCTCACCCAGCTTGCTCTTGTTCCTTCTGGAATTACAGCACATGCAAATTTTACACGACCAGCTGGGATAACCGCAGGATGTGAAGGCCTCCAACTTACGCTCTCTCTCTTTGGCCTGTGGGCAGGTGGGGACGTGCACACAGGCACACAACCTGGTAAAAGTGCGGCGGAGTGGAGGTTGAAGGTGGATCTAGGGAGGCACAAATTCCCATGATGGGAGATCAGCAGCACCACTTTGCGGCCACACATAGAGGTCTCTAGCCGGAAAAAACTGTGCTGGTCATCGAGCTGAAGGTGCCCCGGGAAGAGGGGTTGGAGGATGCTCACGAGAGGAAGCGAGCAAAGTATACAGACTTGATGGCAGAGTGTAGGGGAAGTGGACTGATTGCAAAGCGCTACCCTGTGGAAGCGGGAGGCTTTGTGGGAGTGTCAACATCTCTCCTCAAAGTTCTTGGACTAAATAATGGCTAGGGCTGCCTCAGAGGAAGTAGAGAAGGCACACCAACAGGAGATGTCCCGGGATAAGGGGCAAAATGTTAACGAATTATGGTCCTCAGCTGATGACCCTGTCGTTAACCCACCCTTGATGTGCAGTCAGCCTAGGCCTGACTTGGGGAAGTGGACCCCCTTCCATGTATAGCCTGCTTTTTGGTATGCAGTCAGGTCCAGGCCTGACACCCCACAATATTCACTCTGATAATAAAGGATACCATCAATTATTATACACTGGTACTGGGGGAAAAATATTTTTAATGTTGATTTTGCGATTTTAAACCGTATATGAGGTGTATTATTCACTGAACACAAATTGCCTGCTGTGTCTAAGTCTTATGTTTTGTTCTCTTATAAGTTGTCAATAAGCTCTCTGATAATTGTAACCCATTTCAAAAGTAGGATAGCGTGGTGTAAATTACACAACTCACCAGGCCCTGCACTGGGCCAGGTTTTATATAGAGACTTTTTTTTTCAGTCTGATTGAAATGATTCTGACTGAAGATCGCTGGTCACCTGTTAACGTGGGATGTGATTTGTCGATGTACAGCGGTGTGACACGTAGATCAATGTAAACACCACGTGATTTATTTGGTAAGGCTGGGTATTGATTCTAATTTCCCCAATCAATTCGATTTCAAGAATTCACTTTGATTTAAATTTTTCAATCCAATTCGATTCACTTCAATTTAATCCGATATTTATTCATTATGGAACATACATTCTTCAATATCAAGGACATGATAAAAAAAACTCCACAAACATTAACTTCCAGTATATATAACGTTGTGTTCAGCTTGTTTAGCAATTAAATCTGTCCACCACTCTGCCCTCCACTGACAGCATAAATCATGTTGCATTTAGTGAAAACCCCTAAGGAGGAGATTAATATCTTTGTAACATCACTTGATGACTTTTAGCAACTTTGTGGCCAGCCAAAATGACTATTCTGAGTCGGCGAGACTTAATGTGATTGTTGATGAAGGGAAGATGTCAGGTGACGTTTTGGTGCTGACAGAGTTTGTTGAAGAGTTCAGATAAATAAGGAAACACCCACAGATTGCATGTCATGTTAATCAATATTTAGTTTTGATTGACTACAAAGCGCTAACTAGACACTCAACAATCACCCGGAAAAATGTGCACCAGTATACTAACACCTCTGCAGCATCTGTCACCTTTGAGCACGATCACAGATTCACCATTGTTTACCTCACAGTGACAGTCGCTCAGCTTGTTCTCATTGTCCCCGATGGCAGACCACTTCTCCCCCTGTCCCCTCACATTACCACTTTAGACATGGCGCTCCCACCCTTAGGACAGACAAGAGGGCTTAAAAGGTTCATTAAGATTTATTTTTGTTCACTTTGTGGCCAGTGTTATGGTGCCACCACAGTTGGACTGACCCTGCAGTTCAAACACTAACAGCCCATAAACAGACAGGGCCTGCAGATGACAGCCTACCGCTGTCTAGACTTTGTCATCTTTAACATCAATACCTTTAAATACTATAGGTGTCTAGGGTGTCATCCTCTCTGCGGGTTGCCGTATCGGGAGGTGTAGAAAGTCATGCTATAAATCAGAATGCAAGTGGCAAAGCCTTGGTCGTGGTTAAAGCCTCAACAGACAAAGTAAAAAGATTTGTGAGTGATGTTCTATTGTTTCACATTATTGTGGGATTATCCCCCAGATATTTTTACAACCGAATGGTTGTTGAATTTTCCTGGTGAGTATTTACTCTAACATTCCCAAAATATGTTATGTTTCATCACTTTCATCCTTTTTTCCAGTCCCAATTTCCTTTTTTTTTCCCACCACACAATCATCCGCAATGCATCTTGAGCCTGCTTTCAGGCCTCCAAGCCAACATCCTTACAGATTGAGCTAGTGCAGGGAAAGATACTTTTGTTATAGCAGCTTGGCCAGTCATAATGCTTGTTTTGGCAGAATGATTTACAAAGATGACTAGCTAAGAATCATCTGCCAACACACAGCATCTTATCCAGCTGCTTGCTTCTATACATATGTTGACTTATTTTGTTCACAAAGTCGTAACCTTCATATTCAGATAGCAATGAACATGAAATGAAAGAACAAGTTGCTACCCACCCACTCACTGGTTTTGGTAAACAAATGTTGCAAAAACGGTAGTTGTGGGGACGTAACAAGCTTTGAGTTATTGTATGTCAAGGAATGAATAATATCAGTTATGTTTGCCTCTCAAATCTCCTTTCTCTGCAATAGCGAGAGGTTAAGGGTGATAGGATAATTTATTACACTGTATATACGCTTTTTTTTCAGCTACTGTGCTCTGGCATTTAGTTAACTGCCGTAGGAATAGCTGCATTTGTGGCTCTTCCACCAGCCGTATCTGCGTAATGACCATTCTCCAGTAAAGGGTCCCTGAGAGAGTCATTTTCCAAGGCTCCAATCATCGATGACAGGAAGGGGGGGATGGATATAAGATGACAGGCACTGTGCTTTCTGATGTCCCCCTTATATCCTGAGGGACAAAACTTTGAATGCCATGTCCACAACCAGTCCACACATCAACAATATAATCAGGCTTTTTCAACGTCAACGTCATTAGGATTATGTTTTCCTTTCTGAGAAGACACATATTTACTCTCCTATGTGCTCCAAGAAGAATAGGCTACCAGTTGTGCTCACGAGCACATCCAGTTCAGTGGGTCATAGAGAGGACACCTTCTTAAATGCAATGTTCACATTCAATGATGTTTGTAATATAATGCTACTATTGAGAAAGGGCTAAAGTCACAAGGTGCAAGCACATGTCAGGCTTAGTTTTGCCTCAATACTTACCACCATTTTTTAATCAAACAAGACCCGAAATACACATAGTGTCCGATGAATAGCAATAGAAAGAGCAATGCAATACTCACATTTACAAGGATAATTATGCTCAGTTTTATTGTCTCTCAGTGGGCATGGCTAATTAATAATCAAATCACAATTTGCGGACTCCGATCAAATGGTGTGATGTCACCGGAACCAGTGTTAAAAAAAAAAATTAAAAAAAAGGTAACTCTTTAGCGTATGTGCACTACTGCCAGCTATGAACTTGTGCAAGTTGACGCAATAGAATTTGTATGGAGTCCATACTGTTGACAGGCATAGCCTGAGACAGCTACAGTATATGTGATGTGCACTACCCGGAAGAGCGGGAGGAGAGAACAAAATAAGCAGGAGAGCAAAGGCACTTGGCACTTATTCTTTTTCAGCGTGGGCCTTCTTTTTGCAAATAATATTTTCATATTTTATTTACATGTAGGAAATGTTTAAATTGTAATGCTTTCACTAATTGTGGCGGCCGTGGCTCAGGGTGTAGAGACGGTCGTTCACTAACCAGAAGGTCGGCTGTTTGATCTCCGCTCTCCCCAAGTCATGTGTCGTTGTGTCCTTGGGCAAGATAATTCACACACATTGCCTCCAGTGCTACTCACACTGGTGTGTAGAAGGTGTGAATGTTTGGTGGTGGACGGAGGGGCCGTGGGTGCACACGGGCAGTTACGCTTCCGTCAGCCTGCCCCAGGGCAGCTGTGGCTACTTAAGTAGCTTACCGCCACCACCGTGTGAATGTGTTAGTGCATGAATAATTTATCCATTCCATTGTAAAGTATCTTTGAGTGTCTAGAAAAGCGTTACATAAATCTGAATTATTATTATTATTATTATTATTTTACTTGATGCTTTAAAAGGACATGTTTAACCACAACATATAGGGTTACTATAAAATTTAAATACTATGATGCCACACATAAACCTAAATGTTTAAAAAACGCTATTGGACACTAAAATGGACACTTACATCCCAAAATTTTAACTATTTGATATTTTATCAAAATAAAGTAAAAATGATTGGCCGGTTTTAGAAAGGAATGATGCAACATTACATGTCCATGGGGATTTGTATAATTGTTAATCTATTGCCACTGCTCAAGACATGTAATGGAGGGTAGCTACTAGCTAATGTTACCCTTCATCATCTCAAAGTTCCCTTTATCAACGTAATGTAACAACCTGCACTAATGTTTAGACTTTTCCGCTCACTCGGATATCAAAACCCTGGATCTGTGGCTGCTGCCTCAACTGTTCAGCTGTTCAACCTGCTGTTGCATAAGTATTGCTGTCACAGGTGTAGGGGCTACAGATTTCCCTCCAGAGAACATATCCGAGATTTTTGCACATTTTGCAGCATCTAAAATGAGATTCTTGACCCCCTCCCAACAACTTTGCAACACACATTAATTGCTCTCTAATCAAGCAGCCAGAGTGGCACCCACATATGTGGACCTTCTTTGTTGGTTATGAGTAGACACAATTGCACCACATCATGACAACCACAGTTTAGTTTACAATGCATTTTTAAATCATGGGAAATTAATTATAGCCTTGCTCTTTTTTCAAATCTCCAGCTACAATCTATGTTCATCATGCTATTGGTATACTGTATCTGTGCTGATGCATTCTGTTTGCCATGCAGCATATTCTGCTGATGAAAGCACGTTGCATATGATTGTAAATCCATCTGAGACATGAAAGGACCAGTAGACTTGAATGTACAGCTGTAGATGTTTGTGAATGACTTAGCTAAAATATTTTTGCTCTGGCTGGTGAGAATTTTGTGCGGCCTCTTCTGAAACGTGGCCATGCTCATGTTTTCTTTTTACAGCTGGCTTGGTTGCTCTGATTTAGGAGCCAGGATTTGCCAAGCTAAGCCGGCTGACTTTAAACTTTATCAAAGTGGGGCTGCATTTAAATGGCATTATCAGCGGCCAGGTACTTTGTCATCTATTCTGTAAACTTTGGGTGGCAGAGCTGCACATTTCGATTCTCTCCTCCTTTTCCAGTCTGTGTTAAATGAGTGTAGAAGTTTCATTGCTGTGTGGTAATTTGTATCCATTTCATTGGCATGAGGCACAATTGCTAAAACATGTCAGGAACAATTACGAGAGGAGCCCATCTCTTGGCTCATCATGTGACCTTGGAGAGGATATAGGAAACAAAGGCATTTTGGAACATTGAAATTTATTTGTTTCGATCTTGTGGGAATTGCTGAAAGGAGATACCGATTTTCCACGCTTTATCACAGTTCCTAGGTGTCGTAATAGCATTTATGTGGTATGCTTTCATCAAAACAACCCAAGGACCAAGAATTACAGAACACTTTAAACCTACTATTTTGTGCCACACATGCGCGCCATTCTCACGGAAGGCAATAACTGACTAGGACCTGCGAGGACCCCTGAGCTGCCTACGCCCGCCTGCTTGGATTTCCAATTGTCTCCTGACTAAAAGTGTTTATATCTATATAAGTCCAACATAAATTCACCAATATGTAATAATTACAACAAAAAATATTCATATACAATATGAAGTAGGCGGGGTTTTACAATTAGTCAAAAATTACTGTTAGAAAAAAATACTGCTTATCTCACACAGGTTTATTTATTTATTTTTTTTATTTTATTTTTTTTTTTTTCTGGGAGATCTCAGTATTGATCATTTGAAATGTCATCATCATTGTTCTCCCTTTTTTTTTTTTTTTTGTATGTGTGTTTGTGCGTGCGTGTGTGTGCGTGCGTGCGTGCGTGCGTGAGAAAAAAAATAAATAAATAAATAAGAATTCCCATACCGTTCACCTAAACCGAATACTTCAAAATCCAGCCAGAGTCGTGGGGCCGCCAGGAGACCTGAAGGGGGACCAAAGAAAAGAAAGAAAAGCGAAGCCCAGCACCGACCAGACACCACCCACCGGGCCACTAACCTTCACCAACCCCAGAGACATCCAAACTCCAACAAATCAGGGAAACCTCAAGGGCCCAAAGGAGAAACTGAGGAAAGGTAGAAAGGACAGACGAAGCAGAGTGCACACGGACAGGCGACCGCAGCACTGCTCCATACCGCGGCCGCCCCAACCGATGCCCCCCCCCCCCCCCCCCCCCAGTTGTGTGGTGCATTAAAATTTGGAGGGGAGCTGCAGGGCGGAGACGGTGTCTCCACCCCACCCCACTCCCCCCCAAAGTGTGTTAATTGCCCTAAAATGTATTGTGCATAACTAGTGCAGTGAGTTAAGAGGAGCGACCAGCTGGGCCCCCCCCCAACCGGGCGGGGGGGGGAGGCGCACCCGCCCACCAAAACCCCCACCCACCCCACCGGGACACAGGTTTATTTTCTAATCTACTTAAGAACTTAAAAAGGCAAAATTCGAACTACTGTGATAAGAAATAGGAACAAGTAAGAATATAAAAGGAAAACATAAACAAATATAAGAAAAATCAGCTAAAGAGGAACAATCTTATAACAATGTGATGGAATTTTTTTAATCAGGCAAACATGGGACCGATAAAGTTAACTTGACCGCTCAACTCAATAGGGCTTGTCACAATGATGCAGCAAAGTGAGCTCAAAAGTCCACACATGACGTTTTGTCTACTAGTTTGAAGAATGATGCAACCAAACCGATAGAGAGTTCCTTCATTGTGCACTGAGATCCAAAACACACTGCAACATCCACAATGGCGTTCACCAGTGGAAAGAAGTGAATGGGTTTTAGACTGGACTAGTCGATCTCCCTATAGCGCATGCATTTCACCTAATGAAGAAGAACAAGTGAAAAATTGCTATGGAATTGGACTGTGAGCAGCTGTAAGATAAACAGTACACATGATTCATATTTAATAGTGTCTGGGCCACATTATTAGATTTCACACCAATTTTAAAAACATGAATTTTTAAAATCACAGCAGTGCAGACACTATTAGAGGCCAAGATTGTCCGTGAGCACATTTTTACTTTGTCAAGCTACAATTAGGTGGTCGTTCATTTACCCATAATGTTTATATTCATTTGTTATTGTTTTATTCCTAACCACAGTTGGATTCCAAATTATGATTAGTAAGTAGACAGATCTAGGCAAAGAAAGGTATACAGCAAGCTGTGCGGAATATTCATTTTACTGTATGGCTTTGAAAAAGTATTAAGATATGACTTCACTTTATGAAGACATTCAAACACACTAATAAGTAATACGTGTTATAGAATGACTCAGAATGACTGTTCCAGTTGTGTGTACATAGATCCTGAAACCCAAAACAGAGTCTAACACAAAAATAAATTCAATTTTAACAAAGCTTTTATTTGAAAGGAGCACAACAACATGAGCAAAATTCAATAAAACAAAATAAAAAACTACTTCAACAAAAGGCTGACGTGAGTAACAAAAGCAAGACAATGCAAGGTGGACAGGCATAACAGGATGGGAGCTCGATGCTAAAACAAAACAGAAAAAAATTATACAAAAAATAAATGTCATGGAAGCACAGTAAAAATGCTAACAAAGGAACTCAGCCATAAAGAAAGACAGAGAAACAACACAACAACACTGAATGAGAGAGAAACTAAACCAGGCAGATTTATGCTGCATTCGAGGATGGTCGGATATATTCGAGTTGGTTTTTCTGAGTTCCGAACTGCGGCGAAAGCAAACAACCAAAATGGCGGAAAGTGATAAATTGTTTTTTATTTTGGCCCTCAAAACTCATTTTGACCTCCAACAAACTGGCCTTCTCACAATTTATTCATTCATTGATTGTTTTTATCTTTTTTTTTTTATAAGCATTCTATACAGTTCAGGAGTTCAACCGTATAATTTCATGCAGATGCAGGGAGATAGCGGCATACTGTCAAGTATGTTGTGTTACGTCAAGTTATGTCGAATATTTATGTATGAAGAAAGTTATCTAGTTTTATACTCGAGTAAATTGTGTTTTACCATTCACGGTCTGTGTTTCCAAAGGGGTCGCCATTGTAGAGTGACTTCACTTGTAGTCCGTCGGTGAAGTCGGGGTACTTTTTTCTCTTCTGATTTGAAATGCAGCAACTCCTGAAAAGGACAAGAAAGTATGAACATATTACCGTGATACTAAATTAAATTGCGTTGGCTTTCGGTCTACTTGAGATACGATTTCAAGGTTTTGTCTTCCTGCAGCGCACCGTCTTATTAAATGGGCTCTCACGCTGTGTTAGTTAACGTTGTATGGTAAATTTTGCCCACTGGCAGCCATTGCAGCCTGGTCATCCTGTAAGGTGGAGTCCCCCTTCTCAAAGTTTATTTTTCCCCATATGAGGTTTTTGAGTGTTTATTAATTGTGTGCATGTAAGGCGTTGTAAGACAGAACTACTGTAAACATGGGTGCATGTCTTCAGTGAATTCATCAATCCCCTTTCTTATAGTGGACAAGAAATTATGAATCTATTTTCTGTCCCTCCCAAAATCAGTAGAGGGTGGGCTTTCTGAATTAGAATGGGGCCATTATAATTACCCAGTTCAAAAGCAAAGAAATATGGGACACTTTTTACAAATCACACCAAGCATATTGGAATTAGATCTTAGCTTGTGCACAATTATTACCTTGGACTATGTAAACATGGATTGCTTTCAAACATAAAAAAAGAAGGTCTGAGGTGATTCATATAGATTTCTTACCTTATTTCTTTCCATTCTGGACAGAGTCTCTCGAGTTGATGTAACTGAATTGTTCACGGCATTTTTTTTCGCAGCTGCATGAACTGATGATACAACAACAGACAGCAGCACTTGCCTTATATGATTGCTACTGTCTTATATGATTGCTGCCCAGATGGTTCTATCAGACATACTCCATCCAGGGGCTTTGCCCTGCAGAAATCAAATAAGCTTTGTGTGCTTGGTTGCATCTCCACAGATAAGGAGACTGAATAGAGGCAGAAATATGAAACAGATAGAGCAGGTGTAAGCTAAAATTGTCCCCCAGAGGAACATCTCCTGCAGGACACTACACGCAGAGGCATCCGTGCACACCAGCATTTCAACTCAACATCTGAGTGTTCAAAAATACTGTTCGTCGCATCATGAAATGGATACAAATTATTACTGAACATTAGATCATAAAAGATGCCAGGCATTATCTTACCGTTTTTCTCAATCCCTTTCAGGCTGCTCTTTTATCACCATTTGCGCTATAGCTGGTGCATTTCTCAAAACATTTAGCAGAGGTGGTAATTAGTCATACAGTATATGAGTAAGTCACAAGTACTGTAAGTCTTAAGTCTGAACCTTTTAAGGTTTAAGCATATAAATAAATATAAAAAATATTACGTATTTAGAAAGATGCTGAACATATTTTGTTGTTTTTATCCAACGTTTGCCTAGGCGCCGTGTACAGAACTACGGTTGTATCCAATCAAGTGATTGCAAATCAGGCATGATCCCGATTGTTGGCTGATCAGTATTGGCTAAAAAAGATTGGCTTCTAATGTTTTTTTTTCTACCAATTTTAAAGGGCGCAGAATGACAAAATAACCCTGAGGTGCAAAGATATTGGCTAAAGAGACAGCAGTACCTTAGTTTTATATTACACAATATAACGCCTAAGAATTGTGTGGTGGCATTAAAAAAAGACAAGAGGAACAATAATACACATCGGCACTATTGATGATTCCCTAAAAAGGCTTGTTTATTTAAGATGCAACTTTGTAAGCCCTGTTGTTCAAATATGAACATCCAAAAGGAGACCACTCGTTACCTTTTGTTATGACGTGAGTTGATTGACAATTAAAAAGAGTTGAGCCATTATGTGATCTCTTGCGATGCACCTTGGGGAAAAACAAAATTCTTGCATATCTTATCCATCACCAACATTCCTCTGCATCTATTCCCAGGCAACCTGCATTCATTGCATGCAGCAGGCACATCTCCTGGGAAGGCTTGTTATCAAACACATCCCATGACCATGCTGAGAAGAACTCCTCAATGTGGAAAGGGGAGTAATAGAGTATGCAGTTAGGAAATGCATTGTCTTATAGGACTGGGTGGAAAAACATAAGGCAGGAGAGGTAGAAGGCAACATCATCTAAAATGATGACTCAAGAACCATGACAGACAGATGTTAACACTTTCTTCTTCAAATTAGGGTGGTGTTCAATCAATTAAAAAAAATAAATAAATAAATAAAACAAAAAAAGTTTATGTATTAATTTGAAAAACGTCTCGGAGATGCGTGAAACATTTTCACACATTTAAAGGAAAAGGCGTCTTAGCTATGAATGTGATGACAAAGATCAAGTGGATCTGAGTGTTAATAAAGTTTTAATAACTGAGCCAAAGCGACTGAGGAAGAAGTGTACAAGGGCCACATATTTTGAATAGTGATGCACCGAATATTCGGCCACCAAATTTTTTGAGACAAAATAAAATTAAAGCCAGAAGAATATGGCCAAAATAGGATGTTGTAGTGATGAAAGCAAAAAACCGCTGCAAGCAAGCGTGGGCACATTCCAATTTGTATTGTGTTTTGTTAAAATGCCAGTGCTAAATAAAATTTAGAATAATATTATAATTTTAATTAATTATAATATATGCAATGATAGTAAAAATTGGCATGATTTTTTTTCGGCCAAGCATTTTTCATTTTCGGTTTTGGCCGCAAAAATTCATTTCGCTACATCCCTAATTTTGAATGGCAGTAACAAAGAGGTCTACAGAAAGCCTTCCAACAAGCATGTTCTCATTGACACTGAACACCAACTAGAACTCAAACAACGGCTTCATCAAAATCCTTGAGGATGGAGCAGATAATAACCCAACCAGACGCCAAGCACCAAGCAGACGCCCATAAGAAGAGCTTTGATGATCTATAGATACCCAAACTGTGTCTTTGTCAAGTCCACCAGAAAACAGAAACAGGCGGTGGGATGTGGTGATCCTCTACGAGTCTACGTGGTTGGTTTGTCAAGAAAACTCAGAAGGATTTTCTTAAGAATCCAATAAAAGAAGAAGAATTTATCTCAAACCGAATAACACCGTCAGACAAAAGCTGGTTCAACCCAAGTGCAGAATCCTGAAAATCAAACTCAGCAATGATGTTAATACAGTACAGTGCAGTGAGGAGTGCAATAACCATCACATTGAAGTTACTGCACAGCTTTTGCTCAAGCGCATGGCACACCACCAGCGAGGGGCCTCTTCAGGTCAAGATTTTACAGTTTAAGGGACATTCCTTTGAAGACATGGTCCAAATTCTGGACAGGGAAGGTCATTGGTTTGAAAAAGGTGTGAAAAGGGCCATATAAATCAAACCAGAGAAGACGTCTCTAAACAAAGGAGATTTGAGGCATCAGCTATCATCTGCCTATAATAATCTCCTGTTGTCCCTCCTCCCATCAATTGTCTGTCAATTCCACAGAAAAAGCGGCCTAGCAAGCTATTTTGCCACAACACATTCACGTGAATGACTAATTGCTACCCATCATTTCAAAAACCATGTCGAACAACAGCAGCAACACCCTATTGTTGACCACCACAAAAAGAAACAGCCACTAAGGCATAAATTAGATCTAAAATTTAAAGCTGAAGAAAACTTTGGGATTAAAGGTGAAACAGTAAACAAGACAAATCAAACAAATCAGTAAACAAGAACAAAGAAGAAGTTCAGTTGCCTCAACTCAACCTTTGCCTATCAGCAGTAACCAAGCATTTTATACTGTACTGTACAGGCATATAACTACAGATATTTTGTTTCTGACCTTCATTGTGACATTGCACTTGCAAGTGAGCGGAATGTCATCAGGTGAACAGTTAATGTAAAGTCTGAATCCATCCATCCAAGACAGACAAAACATTCATAGGATCCAGCCATTATATAACACATTTGGTCTTTATTCTCCTGTGCCTCAATGTGGAATCTGTTTATAATAGTTAAACTGCTGATTGGGAATGTTAACTGTATTTATAATACTATTTTATTACTGATGCAGAAGAACAATTTGTAAATGGAACATTTAAACTGTTGGTTTCTATTGTTACTATTGTGTTAACCTTGTTATATTGTTTCTGTGGTATCCTAGACAAGCCTCTCTCTAACATTGCCCAGTTGAAAATACATATCAGCTATTAAATGTGTGCGCCAATGAATTATTAAACTTGTACGCTCGTATAACGGTGGATCAGCTGGTGAAACATGTTAGGCACAATTGATGGTGGTAGTAATGGACTTAGAATGACAAACTTTGAAGATGGTTATTTAAAAGGGGTCACATAAGTCTAAAATGATTTATTACCTTCCATTGTGGCACTGGGGAGCATGTGATGTGATGAATTTCATTCTCTTTTGAAGGCCTATTGTCTTCGATTACAGACATTTTTGCAAGGGTCACGGGGTAGAGCTCAAGTGCTGTCAAGTTCGTTTTTGCTTCACACATCACAGGCATTATGTGTCTGCGTTTTTAGATGGTGGATTTAATACATCAGACAAAAGGGCTGCGAAGGAAATTTGATTGACCTTTTGTGCTACGGCAATAATATGATTAATAAACTTAACATCAGCATAGAGATAAAATTCTCTATTGAGATCCTGTTCTGCCTTCACGTGATATGGGTTGCTTTCACATTGGATGGATGGATGTTAGATAGATAGATAGATAGATAGATAGATAGATAGATAGATAGAGAATTAGGAGCCAAACACAGACAAGACACGGGAGTTTTCATATAAAAAAATACGAAATAACGACAGCAAGAACAATATTCATGGAAGGAAACCTCGACAAGCTGAGAGAATCCTCGGCTAAGGAATCTCGACGTCCTGACAGTTTCATTCAGTAATTCTTGCCAGAGCAATTACTATATGACAGAATAAAGGCCTAGATGATAAAAAAAAGACTGACAAAACAAACTAAAAGCTTCACAATAGTAACAATATAATTATATAATAGAATATAATTACTAATATAGACACATTGTAAATTTATAGCAACTGACCATATAATTACATTATCATAAGGGACATAGTAACTGCATAAGACCTTAGTTTGTCTAGTCTTATGTGTAGTGTAGTTCTACAAGACCCTGTATATGTCGTTGCAATACCTTTGATTACGTCCATAAATACCATATCTATAAATACCACCATATCTGTTCTTATCCATGCCACCAGGACTCAACGTTTTCCTCTCAAAATATGTTTAACTGACTTCACCGAGTTGAATAAGAAGGCAAAAGTAGATATGCTGTGGAAACCTAGCCAAAATTGGATCATCATTCAGAGTTAGACAGAATATGACGTGCTTCACCGGTATTGCCGTTTCAACAATTATGGCTGTGGGTGGTGGAATTTGGCACCCAAAGGTGGCCAATAAGTGTGTTTTGCATGAAGACCAACTGTGCATGTCACTCTTTTAACAAATGTCGGTTAGCGATGGTCTGTGCTCCCACATTGGAAGTATGTCACCGTTTGAGACGCCAGAGATAAACAAAGAATTCTTACTCATCAATATATGTATGCTATTTATCCTGATCATCGAAAAACATGTGACGTTTTATTACAATATTTAATTTTAAAAATTTTTATCCAATTCATTGTGATTCAACTGAGCAGGAGGGCGGCGCCGTAGCGTGTTCTATTGAAGCCACTTTGGATAGATATTTGAGGCAAGGCTATTACTCATGCAGAGGATGACTTTGCCTGCTTTTTCACAGTCTTTATGACCTTCACAAAGAGATAGGCGGAACTGGTGTGAAAACAACTTCCGTTTCCCCCGACAGTAGAAATGTATTTTCCTTTTAGGAATGCTGCTTTTTATCACCTTGTTCTTGCTTATGCGCAAAAGCAACACAACATGGCCATCACTTTCTTAGCACTCTCACTTTGTTTTGTCCCACTTCACTGCATGTATGATTCGTTACCCTCTGTCATCCCCCCACCAACATTCTCTTTCTCCACCTGGCGTCCTCCGATGAGCACCTGCCCTTGACTGGTGAAGTTGCCACTCTGAATTAATTTTATCGTATGACACAAATATACTCCTCCGCTTTCCAAATCACTAACATAACACATCTGTAAGGCAACAATGCACCATTAGCGGTCTCCAGTCAACATGTGCACTTTGACAAGGACTTCTCAGGAATTCCACAGGGAGTTGAGCAGTCAGCGTTTTGATGTGTGTTACTTTCTTTTATTCCCTTGGAATCCCATGAGAAAAAGAGAGTTCACTCAATCAGCATGCAGAGGACTGGTCATACCTCATTAATCAACTAGGAAGCCCTGTTTTTCTGCTTTCTGCCATACTCCTATATCCTTTGAAACAACCTCACAAACTCTTGTCAACACTTATGATAGACACATACTTTTGTACAGGTTTGTATAGTGGCAGTCCTATCTTGAATGGCATCATTGCGTAAACTACTTTTCAGCACCCTGCTACTACCAACAACAACATAGTAATGATAATTCTGCGTGTTTTACTTACCCATTGGTTTTCATTTTCTTATGCTGTGGTTTTGTTATAGTGTGGGTGTACTGTTACTATTGCATGTGTAAGTGGACACAAGTTAGGAAGTCAAACTGCATTCGAAATATATAAGAGAGTCAGGAAGTGTCATGTTTGTGTTCTGTTTTTCCTTGTGTGTCTCCCTTGGTCTTGTTAAGTGTAATCCCGCCCTTCCTCGTGTCAACCAATCAGTGCCCTCAACCACTTGTGTCTTGCCCCAGGTGTGTCTTGTTGTGTCATTAGCGTGTGTGTATTTAGTCTCCTGTCTCCCCTCTGTCTGTGTCGGTTCATTGTCATTTCCCTCCCGTCATGCTACCAGTGTTTGCCTTGTTGTCCTCCCCACGTTTTGTTTTCTCTTGCCATTTGGAATTCGCTTTTGTTTTGTAGTAATTAAAGTCCTTTTTTTTACATCACCTTTGCCACCTTGCCCTGCTTCCCTGCGACTGGGTCCTCCACCAAACTTTGCCTTCTTGACAGGAAGTAGCATCCAAGCTCCAAGTTGCTTTATTGAGCAGAACTGTCATAACCAGTATGAACCAGAGTAAAACTAAAGAAAGCAAATACAGTATGAATCAGTAAATAACTGCTAACTATTGTATAAGCGTCGTATATGAAAATATATTACAGCATGGTAACTATAAACATCTTATATTCGAATGCAGCATAAACCTTTTGAAAATTCCGTATGAACATAAAACACTTACAGGACGCACTAAAATGGCGGAAAAACTAGCCAAAACATGTCATTTTCACCCAGAGTGGGAGGAAGGTATTTTTTTTTTGTTTATTATAATTCAAAACCCGTCTGTTTAATCTGCAACAGGGAACAGCGGCGTTGGCAAAGAAAATAAATGTGGAGCGGCACTTTAAAACTCGACACGGGAGCTACAAGAAGGACATACCGGCAAAAAACGCATTACGCGCTGCAAAAGTGCGGGATTTGAAAGCACAGCTTGCAGCACAACAAGCAATTTTCATCAAACCGAAGGCCAAGGCTAAAGCTGAAACTATTGCTTCATATGGTGTAAGTTACGTGTTCTTGCTAAACATAAGAAGCCATTCAGGGACAGGGATATTGTAAAGGAAACCATTCTCGAAACAGCGGATAGCCTTTTTAATATTTTTTTTTCCTGCAACACCACTACAAGACGATGTGAAGAAATGGCCGTGGATGAACAGGAGCAACTGAGGAAGGAACTTGACAAATCGACTGATATGGCGGATGTGGCACAATGATGTGTTTTCATCAGGATGCTTTTCAAAGACATGAGCATCAAGAAAGAGTTTGCCATTAAAAAGACACACCAGAGGTGAAGATATTTTTAATGCTTTCATGGGATTTGTTGGTGAGGCAAAACTGCCTCTCTTCAATGCCTCAATGACTGACGACCACCTTGTTGCCAACCAGCACCTCTACTTCTGTTTAGGAGAAGCTAGCTGCCTTCTCCCAATGTCCGGTCTTCCACTAAGGTAGGGAAGTGATTTCCTTTTTTAAAACGCAGCGTTACACTTGTCTTGTATCATTCCCATCACACACAGAGACTACCCCACCTTCACCCATCTGCTCTATTTCTTCAAGGCCACACACATCGCTATATGTGTGTCCCTTGAACCAATGAAAATAACTAATGTCCCATTATGGTCACTCAAGTACAGCTGTCTACTAAGCATAACACATGATGAAATGAATTTGCACCTTGCTTTGACATATTGTGTACTTCAAGGGCCCATCTGTCTTTATGTTTGGGCTCCGGTCTTTATGGTTCATCCGGCAACCTCTTTATAACAGTTCCATGTCCCTGTTATGCCTTCGAGGGGTGTCAAAATTTGTTTGTTATTTTGAGTTAATTTAAAGTTCCTTTAATGCCACGATTTTTACGTGCGATTAATGACCCTTAGGTTACTTGGAAGGCCTGTACTCGGGGAATTCCGGTAGCAATGCAGAAGACACGTCCATGTCAACATTTAGCAGTAGATCCTAATAAATGTAATAATGATGCATATTTTTGTGGAGATTGGGTTCAAGTTGTATTTTACAATTTTAAATTAATGTTGGTGTTAATGTTAAAGTTACTTAATGTTAAAGATTAGATACCTCTTAATATGAAAAGAAAAATGCACTGAGCTGTTACCGTCTTACAAATGCAATTATGCCATCTAGTAGCAGAAAAATTACCTCAACACAAATCAGCATCACACTCGGTTTTTACAGTACAGAACATTTTTTTAATTTTACACAGTTTTATTAATTATTATGAAATTACTTTATCAATAACTAAAATATGCAGCCATATTTGTATTTAACACTTTTTTCCACTTTTATGTAAATTTGGGGGGGGGGGGTACTGTACATTTAGAACAGACATAAAATTTGCGATTAATTGTGAGTTGATTATTGAAGTCATGCGATTAATTACAATTAAAAAAAAATGTTATTGCCTGTCAGTTGATATTTCAAATATGACATTACAGTTACAACATTCCTGCCCTCCACCCAGTTTCTAGCACTATCCAGCTGACTTTGTGTGAGAGGTGTGGTGCATAGACAAACAACTATTGACACTCACATTCACACCTACAGACAATGTACCCAGATGGTTTGTGAATCTGACACATTTTTTTGCGTCTTTTATGTGGCTTTCTTTCTTCTCTGGTGCAAAGTTATACTGGGACAGAAAAATAATTTTCCCAATCAAAGTTGGAAGAATCAAGTTGTCTAAACTGTCTTGGCATGAATATCAAGTGATTTCTTTCACATGTCATATTTAATACAATCATTTTGTTTTTGTATTGAATGGTTTGATGGATGTCTACTTCTTTAATCCCATGAGGGAAATTAAGTATTCTGTTCTGTGCTCATGTGACTGAATTATACTGTAAATGCATGAGACAAAAGACATTTTAAGGTGTGTCCTCCCCTTGATCATATACAATATAAACGACCAGAGCCACCGGAGCTGCAAGTCCCTTTTTAGCTGGGTTGAGGGAGGAGGGGAATGATGGCTGCTGTGAAATTTACAGTGCCAGTCACTTGGTATGCAGAGTGGAAACAGCCAAGATTATTTTTGCATACTTGCTTCATCATCATCATTTCAGAGATGTGCTTTTGTTTGTCTCTTTTTATTTGTTTGTTTGGATTTATTCAGGCACTTCTCTGTGTATTACAGCACACTTTTGAGGAACAAAAAGAGGGTGCCAGTGGAACACAAGTGAAAATATAGGAGAGTAAAAAGAAAAGAAAAAAAGTACATACAGCATATGATAACTTGTAATGATAACTTTGTGTGACTGCTGTGTGCCTGTATGTCACATGTCCACATTCACCTGGGAAGGAGAAAGCTGAGAATGACATCAAACGCAAACAACTTTATTGGCGCTCTCCATTATTCAGCAGCTATACCAGAGGTCGTAGTCTTTCCTTTGAGGTTGAGCTGCAGAGATGAATCTTTAATGCACTCCTGCCTAGGAATAATGGATGGCACACAGGCAAACTACTACCCATCCACGCTGTGCTGTCGCTATAGTGAGAAGTGGGGGAGGAATGAATGGGCTGAGGGGAGGTGAGTGGTAGAGAGCACAAGTATGGACTGTGGATAGCGAGTGAATTGAACAAAGTGAGTGAAATTCGGATGCAACAGTGTGGGAGTAAGGATTAGCATTTAGTTAATAATAGATTAGCCTCTCCCTTTTGCTTGCGAGTCTGCTAGTCGGCATAGATAATCGTATGTCATGTATGCATAGGCACACATTGCATGCTATATCACAAACATTTGCTATGCATGAAATTAAATTCCCTGAATGGCAGCCTTCTCACAGATGCCACACATCCAAGCTGCCTTTAGGGTAGGACAACGATTGAGCTACACCAGCCTTCCCACAGTGACTCACTCAGCCTCTATGCCCCATTCGGTCCCTCGGCAGTCCCATCTCTGCCCGACAGCATTCATTATACCTGATGGGAAAGATGGACGGACACTAATCTTGCCAATCTGGAGGATGGAAAATCTTTGACAACTCATATAAGGGAGGAACAAGGATGCAGACAAAGCCTGGTCTGTGGCTTCAAGGGGATTTTTATATGCTTAAGAAAATCATAGGGTTGGGGCGCCACAAGCCACTGCTCTGCCCTGTGCTTCCGCGTTTTTTACCCTCTCAAATCTAAATGCGATCATATGCAATCACAATAATATTACAGGGGAAACCTGTTGAATGGTAGTTCATTAATTCATTTCATTTAGGTGCAATCCTGCGGGGGAGAAGAGCACTTGATTTAAGATGAAATATAAAAAAAATCTTCAAACGGTTAAATGAAAAAAATTAGAGTGCAACACATAATATATACTGTGATATGAGCGCATGACTAGAGTTGCAAATGTAAGGACGGATTAAGATGTGGATGATGTAGGTGATGGACTGTGATGTGACACAGTACCATTCAAAAAGATAACTGTCCGGAAATTCCAGCATATCTATGCGCGATTTGATAACAATCTTACGACAAATATTGAATTCTCTGCGCAATAATGTGGCTTCTTCATCAATAGGGTCATTGTCAAAAGGACATGCCATGTTTGTGACAAAAGGACTTTACGCTATAGACTATAGGCGTATTTATGCAAAAACTCACCGCAGCGGACTTGATGAATGAGGAAATGAAATGTCGTGCGTAGTTGAAAGGAGGCGGGACAGAGAAAACCTCGAGGTTCATTGTAAAAAACCTGCGACCAACCAGGTTAGGTTCAGGACTCTGTTACTACGGTAACTGACCGAGCGCTTAAAATGACCTCTTCTTATAAAACAGGCTAGAGTTACCTCTTTTTCTCTGGTTTCAGTTACCTCCCTTTCTGAAACGGAAGACGCAGAGTTTCCCAAATTTCAGAGTTTCTTGACCCAGGGTTCTCACTAAACTTGCTTTGTGAAATAGACCCCAGGTCTAAGCTTTCCAAAGGGGGTGCATGCTAAACAGGGTGCCCGAACTTTTACAGATGACATGATTTAGTTTTCTAGTGTTTTGAAAGTGTAAATGACGGAAATAAAATCCAACTTTTTTTGAGAATGTCCATCCATCTTCTACCGCTTATCCGTCGGGTCGGGTCGCGGGGGCAGCAGCTTTAGCAGGGAAGCCCAGACTTCCCTCTCCCCAGCCACTTCAGACAGCTCCTCCGACGGCTGCTTTTTTTGAGAATGTCTCATCTGTAATTTGATGCCTTTTGGAAATCCATCTTACCTGCACGTTTTAATGCGCAATAATAACTTCTTCTTTTTTTTCTAAATAAAATGTTAAGTAACTACATGAAAACTCCGGATCTTGTTCTTTCAGTCATGACCCAGAGCTTGTGAGCATAGGCGATGGTAGAAAACACAGACGGACTGTTAACCAGGAGCTTCGCCTCTCTGCTCAACTCCTATTTATCCAGGACCAACTGATACAGAGTCCAAATCACTCCAGATACTGTCGATCCGCCTGTCAATTTCCCGCCTGTCGATCTCCTGCCTGTCAATCTCCTGCCTGTCGATCTTCCGCTCCATCCTCCCCTCACTCGTGAACACGTGTGTGTGTGTGTGTATGTGTGTGTGTGTGCACTCCGGCCTTCGAGGACTGAGTTTGGACACCACTGGTTTAGAAAGAAGCCCCAAAAGGCATGTGTTGAAAATTTATGGCACATTATCCATATGTATTTTATCTCCTCAGGTGCTTCTCTATTCACATAAACCACACAAACTAAGTTTGAACAACCAATGTTGATGCCCCTGACGGGCCAGATGAGCTTAAGTCCTTCTGATGTGTTGAGTGCTGTCAGAGCGGTGTCAAGCACAGCACTAACATGCAAACGTACGGCACAGCAGTGCCTGAGGCACTGGAGGAAAAAGTAACGCAGCAGAATAGCAGACTTTGTATTTTCCTCACTGAACTACTTTGTCGGCATATTCCATTAAATCTCATCCATCCAGTGCAGAGTAACAGTAATGGATCAAAAGGGTGGTGCAGTGGGGGATATTAGAGGGAAAGAGTTAAAGTGGGTCACTGACAGCCATGATGTGAAAACTGGTTCGTCTAAGCTGAAATGAGGTTTAAAATACAAACAAATGAGCTTTTGATGCAATAAACTGAGCATCACACGTTGCCCCAGTGAGCCTGTGCACACACAAACACACTTCACATTTCAGCAAGCACAGGATTCAATCTCAGCATTTTAGTCAATCACAACCTTTCATTCTTTCCCTCATCTTGGCTCTGTCACCCAGCCTTGGGAGGAGGCGGAGGTGAAGGTGTGGTGGGGGGAGAAAGACATTTGTTCAGAGTGGTGACAAAGGAAGCAAAGAAAACGGAATTCAGGTGCCCCCACAAAAAAAGAGCACTCAAAGGCTGGTTTGATTGGATTTACACTGCAGGTCTAAGTGCCCACTTCCAATTTCAGGCCTATTTCTAATTGTTGACCGACTATTTACGTGCATGCTATATTGTAAAGCCAATGACAGTGCAAATCTCTCTCTCTCTCGCTCTTTATATATATATATATATATATATATATATATATATATATATGTGTATATATATATATATATATATATATATATATATATATATATATATATATATGTATAAATATGTCAGTGATAAAAGAATAAAAGGGGTCTTCAAAGCAGCACATACCATCTACTTGTTAATATATATTTTTTTACTTGTTAAAAAATAGTGACTGCCTACGAGTTGTGTATGTCTAATCTGTACATATACCGTATAGTTTATGTTATGAAATGTAATGTTATCCTAATATTAGCAATTTTGCCCTAAACTAGCTAGATTAGGGCCATGTAGGGCAGTGGTTCTCAACCTTTTTTCAGTGATGTACCCACTGCGAAATATATTTTTTTAACCTAGTACCCCAAACCAGCTCAAAGCATTTTGGATGAACAAAGCAAAACAGTGCTGTGCCCTCATTTGTCTGGTTTTAATTTGGGAACTGGTTTTAACTTTGAATACAGTCCCACTATGTATCGGTCAAGTAATTATCCTAATGGTAAATAAATAATTTTGCAATAATTATCAACACAACATGTCCTCCTTTGGGATCATAGCACAGTTTGGTCTTCAAAACAAATAATTCAGTTACCTTTAAATAAAAGCAGAAACCGGGAAAAAAAATCAAGATGGTTTCTTGCATGTATGATACTTTTAAAATATATTTTAAAATCGTACCCTCGATTTGATAACTGCTGATGTAGGGAACTGGCGTAACTGTTTCAGTAATTGTATAATTAACCCAGTTTTTAAAGACTGTTATGCCAGACTGCAATGTTAGATGAATGAAACTGTAACAATTGCCTAGCCCAGAGATGATCTCAATGTCTATGAAGCTCCCCCTTTATTTTTAGGTCTAAATAACGTTTACCATGTTATTGTATACTGTATACATTAACTTATTAACGTATTATAGCCCTACCTAACTTATACGATGTAGTTTAATTTTATAGTAGATATTGCCGGTGTGGCAGTACTGTCATATGACTTTGCACGCCGACTACGCCCTCCGTCGCCTTATGGTCTCTGGAGAATTGGATCCAATGTGGAGGATAGTAGGAAGGTTCCTTCATTTCTGTTGGGTGTGTCCGGGCCCCGTTTCCTAATCTCTATGGCTTCCTTTTATCCGTTTGTATTTTTGTTCTTCAACAAGAAGAACAAACTTCTAGAAGAACAGCTCCTTGTTGTTCTTCAACAAGAAGAACAAAATTCGTTCTGACAGTTGGCAAATGACTCTGTAACCTTTTCCAGACTAATAGATGTCAGTTACAGTCATTTCTGGACTATAAGGCGCATCTGACTATAAGCCGCGCTAGCTAAATTTGGGGAATATACAAATTATACATATATTGTTATACATATAAGCCGCACCCGACTGTAAGCCGCAGGTGTTTTAATGTTACCGCACCGGGTTGCGCTTCCTTTATAGTGCCCCATTGTGATCTGATGGATAAGCCGCACCTTTGTATTAGCCGCAGGGTCGAATGCAAGTGAAAAAAGTAGCCTCTTGTAGTCCAGAAATTACTGTACTGATCTGTTCTTGAATTTTGTTGGATTGTGCCATTTTGTTGCTGCTTTTTGAGATCATTTGGTTGACTTAGTTGAAATGAACTCAGCTCACACACAGCTACACCGTGGCCTGGAGGGACGCTATAGCCCTTTCGAAAATGTGTGTAACACCGACTTAACTCCAGCATTTATTTTCTATTTCAAAAACATCACAAAGTTGACAAGCAGCCATTCTGTTCCAATTCCCATTCTCCAATCCCCACACGTCTTTGCATCCAAACCGGAAGTAACAATTACATTACATTAACATTTTATTTACACATTTATTGACACAATTATGTAATAAAATGAGACAACAAAATTAAATGGATCAATTTAACACATCATTAACAGTACAGCATAACATTTATTAGGGTTGCTCGATTTTTATCAAACCGATAAAATATCTGCCGACTTGGGAAAAGATGACGTAATTTTTGATCGGTTCGATGGATACATTTTATCCGATAAAAAGTTCCGATAAATTTATTAAAGTCTGTAAACTGTTTGCAACGCGAGCAGCCCATAGACAACCACGTTGCGCTGCTTACGTCATCTATAGACCAAATTGCGCTGCTTATGTCATCTATCTCGAAATTTTCAAATTAACTTTTTTGTTTTGTGTGATTATTTGTCAGCCATTTCATATGGTAAATGTTTGGCCTGTGAGTAATTTTGAGAATATTATATATTTAAATTGTGAAGTTGCTTAAAACAGTAGTCTTAACATTATGTGTATTTTAAAGAATATCCTGTATATATTTTTATGTTTTTATATTATCAACTGTCGTTTAGAGGCGCTGCTCAACTTTCTCTAATGTTTTGTATTTTTCTATGACGTATGAAAACAGAAACTTAACCATGTTTTGTATGAAACGAAACTTAACTGTAATAAAAGCGACAAGGTGGCCGGGGGAGGAGAGAGAGTCGGAAGGAGCCGAGCGTGAGTTAAGGTCTTGCGTCTCCTCTCCTCTCCCAGCCGCGGTTGCAATAAAACAAAGCAACAGCTTCTGCCTCCTTTTTCCTTGGTGCACGGTCAGTAACTAAGGGGATCTGTAATATCAGACCCAACATTTAATTGGTGCCGAAACCCGGGACCTGCATCTGGACGGACGACCGCCGCCGAACCGAGGACACCGAGAATCTGTCGACAGCGTCTCCCCTTGCGTGACGGGTCTCGTCGCTCCGGCCACGGCCGTTCGCCCGGACACCGGGTCCTGCGAACCAGACCGGCACCGAGGACTAACAGGTATTATGCTGTTTAATTATCACGATTTACACAGAAGTTTGAAAAAGGAACACTAAATATACTGAAGAAGTAAGAGAAAAATAGAAAAGTGGGGAGTAAAAGAAAAGCGCTTGGGCGTTGGCCCGTGAAGAAGAGAAAAAAAACCCATGGTATATATGATCCGGGCATCAAAGGGATCACGGTTTTATTAGATGAGATCCAAAATACTTTTATTGACTAGTTTTTAACTTGTTAAAAAAAAGTGTAGTTTTCGGGTGCCCGGGTAGAGGAAATTAAACGTTGCCGTAAATACGTAACAATTTACACCTCCCCACTCATTGTTTACCAAAATATCTGTGTTCAAAATATAACTAAGATTTATCAGGTCAGAACAGAACTGACTGCGATTAAAAATAATCGCCTAAAACACAAATCATGGTTTTAAATTAGAAAGTGGTGCACCACAGAAAATACTAAGTGTGTGTGTTTGTGTGTGAGTTTTTGTGTGTGTGTGCTTGTGTGTGTGTGTGTGTACTTTATGTGTGTTTATGAGATAAGGTTAGAAGGGAGTAGAAACAATGGGCCAGTCATTGAGAAAAGAAATAGAACAACACCAGGATGTTAAGTTTATTGCAAGCTTTGACGCTAATGCGTGCAAGTATCTGGAATCCTGGGTGACCAAGTATGATTTTAACCCGTCTTTGAGAGATGTCAGGAATAAAGAGGAAGTTAAGAAAAGTTTAGTGGAGAAAAGAGCAAAGAAGATTAAAAAGGGAAAGAATGTAGAAAAATTGGAAGCACAACTACGTGCTGTTGAAGTGTGGATAAAACAGTGTAAAATGAGGGCAGAAAGCATTTTGGAAAGTGAAGAAAGAAAAAAGGAAAAGACAGAAAGAAAAATGTACCAGATGAAGATAAGACCAACGGAAGAAACCGGCGCCAGACGAAGAGACAACGGAAATGCACCGGCTGAAGTGCGACAGCAAAATGATCCAGAAGAGGAAGTAAATGTCAACCAACAGCGGGAACCGCCTACCCCGTCTACCTCCTCCCCAAATTCCACCTCCACGAGTTTTGGGGACGGAGCCTCCCCTCCTATTGGAAGCCGTACAAGATCAAACAAACCAACAGCAGACGTCCTGGCTGCAACAACAAAATTATACCCAGACATTCAGCAGGTGGCAGCATATCCCATGGTAGCTGTAGCCAACCCAGCTTATGGAATGCCAAATCCTGGTCAACCTGCTCATCCACAGACCTTGCTGCTCTATCGCCCATGGACCGAAGAAGAAAAAGTAGCCGCATGCGCATCAGTTCCTCCCATTGAAGATAACGTTGAAAAATGGGCAGCTGCAATTAGAGAACTACATGGATCCTATCACCTCAATGGCAATGAATTACTAAGCGTACTACGTCTGACCGCAGGACATCGAGTCGGAAGATTCCAAGGAGCCTTTGCTCCAGCCAACCAACGAGGCCAGGTCTACCAACCAGGCCAAAAACTAGACAACGCCCTAAATACTCTTTTAGAAAGAGCCATCGCAGTGTTCAAGAAACCACCTGATTTAACTAAAGTCCGCCAATGCCGCCAAGAACCTGAAGAAAGCGCACAAAAATATGTGGACCGCCTCCAAGACGTACTGAAACTACATGGTGGCATCGAAGAAAGCACTGAGGCACAAAGCACATACCAAACATTACTGCGGGCAACATTCCTGGATGGACTAGTGGACGGTACAGTCAATTTTATCAAGAAACATTACCACACCTGGAGAACTGCCCCGGTGAATGATCTCGTAGCTTGGGCCTCACACGCTGAAGACCTAAAAAGACAAAAAGCGCAATCATCAGTCTTCAATGCCATGCACACATTTTTTCAACATGCCTCTCCTCCACCTTCTGGACCAATTTACTACCAAAACCAACCCAATCGGGGTAGAGGACGTGGACGCGGAAGAGGAAGAGGCCGACCAGCCACCAGACAGGATGTGTGCTACAATTGTGGCAAGTACGGCCACTTCGCCCGAGATTGCCGCTCCAAACAAAAAATTGAGACCCCAAGATCTGACCACTGGGATCCAACCGAATGACGCGAGCAGGAAAGGTCAAGTGATGAAAACCCTGATGACACCAGAACGATCGTCGAGGTGCTTGACCTGACAGTCCTGTTTAGCCAGATGTCCTCTATTGACCCAGCAGTAAGAAAACTAGGCTTAGGGCCATTTACTACAACATTGAAATTCATTGTGGATTCAGGAGCACAATCCTCCGTGATCACTGATCTACCAACAGGTGTCAAATTGTCAAAAAGCACAATAATGGTCATAGGAGTGGGAGGTAGACCAGCCATCCATTACTTTACCGAACCACTGACCATTATTGATGAAGACGGAACAGAATACCCAGATCAAACTTTCGTTTACGAGCCTCGTTGTCCTGAAAACCTCATCGGACGAGATTTGATAAAAGCCATGAGCCTTGTATTAATGGTCGAAGGCTCTAGCATGGTCGTGACAAAAAGAGGACAAGAAACACCAATGCAGATGTTAGTACTAGAAGGAAAAGACAAACCACGCCCATTCTACAGTCTGGATCCGATCCAAAAAGGTCCAACATCAGTAACAAACAATCTGCAACAGATGCCAGAACAAATCCTACCAAATTCAAATTGGGTGCCCCAAACCACGTACCCACTTCACTCCACCATCCGCTTCGCCCCGAACAAAGAGGACAGAGACTTCTTTGATCAATGGTCCCGATTGACAACCATGCGGGCCCAAATAAAGGACCTAATTTGGGACGAACAGGCAGGATGGATGGCAGCCACAGTAATCTTTCCAGATTACATATATGCATTAACCACATATGAAGGCTTTGGCATTCCCTTCCACATTTCACTGGCAAAACCAACAGGCTGGAGATGGAAGGACATAGGATCAAAAATAAGAGATGTATCATGGTCTGAACAACGACTTCCGTGGACTCCATGTCAAGATGGAAGATTTAAACGCATCATGTCATCAGGAAACATGGTCTGGAGGAAAAAACTAAACTGGGTGACAACATTTGTCCCCAGCACCCACCTAAGTACATGACATCCGGAGGAAACCACGATCCTGGCACTAAAAGACGCCATGGATCAAATACCACCTCAGCTGTGGTCAGCGTCAAAAACCGATGTGGGCCTAATGACCACAGCCACAGAAGTAACAATTGAACCAAGAACAAACTATCGCCCACGAATCAATCAATACCCACTCAAACCTGATGCCAAAGAAGGAATCACACCAGTAATCATGAACATGGTAAAAGCTGGAGTGCTCATAGAAGCCCCCAAGGTAACTTGTAACACTCCAATCTTTCCAGTAAAGAAAGCAGACACCACGACCTGGCGAATGGTCCACGACTTAAGAGCCGTAAATCAGGCTGTAAAACAGAGAGCCCCCTGCGTCCCCGACCCCCACACTCTACTCAATGCGCTGAAGCCACAACAGAAATGGTTCACAGTAATTGATCTAAGCAACGCCTTCTTTTCCATCCCATTGCACGAGTCTGCCCGTCATTGGTTTGGTTTCACCTTTAATCAAAAGAAGTACACCTATACGAGACTACCCCAAGGCTATGCAGAGAGCCCCACCATTTTCTCTCAAGAAATCAACAACTGTCTGAGCCTCCATGAACACAGTGAAACCACTCAAATCTTGATTTACGTAGATGACATTCTCATCGCCAGTCCAACCAAAGAAGAAAATCAAGAAGAAGCAGTGAAACTGTGTCAACACCTGGCAAAGACAGGAAACAAAGCCTCACTGACCAAACTACAGTGGACTCAGACCGAAGTAGTTTTCTTAGGTCACATCATATCGGCAGAAGGAAGAAAACTAACCTCTGATCGGAAACAAGCTATCCTTGATGCCCCCAAACCAAAGACCAAAAGACAGATGATGGCCTTCCTAGGCCTAGTGAACTTTTGCCGTCTATGGGTTCTGGACTTCGCCGAAATAACGCAACCACTGGTGGATTTAATTTACCAAGAAGACATCGCCCTGGCCGATCCCATCACATGGACGAAAATAGCTAATGACAAGTTCAATCAGATAAAACAGACCATCACAAGCACAGGCCCTTTGGGCCTACCCGACTACAAGAAACTGTTTACCCAAACAGTGGACTGCAAAGACGGATTCATGACATCCGTCCTACTCCAACAACATGGTACACAAATGCGACCAGTGGCCTACTACTCAAAGAAACTTGATGCTGTCGCCAGAGCCCTGCCCCAGTGTGTCCAAGCAGTGTGTGCCGCAGCAATGGCTGTCCAAGCATCCGCCGAATTGGTGTTGTTCCATCCCACCACTCTACTAGTAACACACTCAGTAGATGTTCTTTTGACTCAAACAAAGATGTCATTTCTCTCACCAGCAAGACATCTTGGCCTAACAGCTGTACTGTTGTCCCAACCCCATCTTACCATCAAGAGATGCAGCACTCTCAATCCTGCAAGTCTCCTCCCAGTGGAGACAGATGGGACACCACACAGTTGCACAGAAGCCACCGAGGAAATCTGCAAACCAAGAAGAGATTTGTTAGACACACCCTTACAAGAAGGAGAAGCAGTGTTTGTAGATGGTTCCTCAAGCAAAGATGAACTAGGCAACACCAACACAGGCTATGCAGTGGTCACACAACAAAAGACACTGAAGAGCGGACGATTAATAGGAAATCTGTCAGCACAAGCAGCAGAACTCATCGCGCTAACAGAAGCATGTAAATTATTCAAAGACAAAGCAGTAACAATTTGGACCGACAGCCAATATTCCCACTCGACATTGCACATCTTTGCCGCCATGTGGGCTCGACGAGGAATGAAAACATCAACAGGAAAACCTGTTCAACACGCCAAATTACTCACTGACCTTTTGGCCGCTGTACTGCTACCCTCCAAAATAGCAGTTTGCAAATGCAAAGCTCACACCTCAGCAAAAGACGCCGTTTCTGTAGGAAATGCAAAAGCAGATTTGGCAGCCAAGCAAGCAGGCCAAGACAAAACAAAGATCGTCATGCTCGCCAACCACAAAGAAACACAACAACACAACAACATTCCAAAACAAGTACTAATTGACATGCAAAACAACGCTCCAGACAAAGAAAAAACACTATGGAAAATGATGAACATTGAACTCACCCCAGAAGGCCTCTACCACAAAGAAGACCGACCAGTCATCCCCCGCAGTCTGTTCCACGCAGTAGCCACATTGAGTCATGGGAAGTCCCATGTCTCAACAGGAGGGATGATATCTATGGTAGAACAGACAATGACAATACCACAGGGCTTACAAACCTATTTTAAAACTTTTTGTAGGTCATGTATGGTGTGTTGTCATCACAATGCTCAGGGAAACTTAAGACCACAGAGAGGGAAATGCCCAGTGGGCTCCTACCCATTTGAAGTTTTACACATGGACTTTATTGAACTACACAGAAGTGGTCAGCACAAGTACTGTTTAGTGTTAGTAGACTCACTAACTAAATGGGTTGAACTTGTTCCTTCAAAACATCCAAACGCCCTCACAGTAGCTAAAGCTATTTGTAAACACATAATACCAGAACATGGCATTCCACGAGTCTTGTGGAGTGATAACGGTAGCCATTTTGTAAATACCATCGTTGACAATATGGCCATTCACTTAGGGATCACCCTAAAAAATCATTGTGCATATCACCCACAGAGCGCAGGCTTAGTTGAACGGACCAACGGTACTATTAAACTAAGACTCAAAAAGACCATGGAAGAAACCAAAAAACCATGGCCTGAGTGTTTATCTCTAGTAAAAACTTACATGAGAATAACACCAAACCCACAAGGGATCACGCCCTTTGAGGCAGTAACAGGCAGACCCTTTGTGCTCCCCTTATGGGAAAATCAGCCATGGTCAGACAAAACAGGAGAGGCAGATCCACTGACTAAATGGTTATGTGACTTGTTTAAAGAACGGACTGTGTCAAGAGCAAATGATCTGCCCTCTACTTCTCTTCCTCCTGCACAGGAAACGGTGACCCCGGGTGACCTGGTGTTGGTGAAGGTGATAAAAAGGAAAACATGGTCGAGCCCACGCTGGGACGGCCCATTCGTTGTTCTCCTGACCACACCCACCGCTCTCAAAATCGCTGAGAGAGAGACGTGGATCCACCAGAGTCACTGCAAAAAGGTCACCGAACTCAGATAAGGGATTACCCCCTGATTCTTGTCAAAAAGAAGAAGAACAAAGGAGAAGATGACCCTTTTTCAGACATTGTTTGGACTTTGCCTGTGGCTAACCATCACCACAAGCGCCACGAAGATAAAAATGCAAATCTGGGGCCCTGAAGCGTCACGTTTACAGTGTCCAACTTGGCTGAACCCCAAAACCCTCGAGTACGCCTACACCGTCTGCTCCCCACAGGCCCCTGGAACTGTAGATCTTGTGGTGCCCCTAGAAGGACTCAGAAGCAGGTGCACTCCCTGTAGTATGGGGTACTTCGATACTACTACACTGGTGACTGGAAGCGCATATCCAACACCACAGTGGTATGCAGGGATTCAACCAGAGTGGGACGGGATGAAATATGGGGAGGGGTGGGATTCAGTTTTTGCCATGTCCGATTCCACCATCACCTGGAAGATCACTGACACTGCAAAACAATACCAGGAAGAAGTCCCCAAACTCAAGAAGAACAATACCCATTTGACCATAACTGTAAAAACTGAGGAACAAGGGTGTCTCCAGTTCGCTTTAGTGCCATGGGAATCATCTTATGATCCAGCATTCCCATTTCAATTCTGTATCTTAGAACCAGAAGCACAACCCACTTATACTGGGGGCAACCCCGATCCGTACAAAATTGTCCCCGTTAGCATCATTAAAGTAAAAGAAAAAGATCCGATCACTCTGTTACAAGCTTGGGATGACCCCTTTAATAATGGTGAACATACACACCCCCTAGCAGCCAACACCTGGTGGCAATATGCCAATATGACTGCATACAAGAATAACGTGTCTGGTTGTTATGTTTGTTCCCTCTTACCCCATGCAGCTGCACAGCCAGCTTTGTACGCTACGCCACTTACATACACAGACGGATTAGAAGCCAGGGCCAAAACCTTTGCCTCCCCACCCACTTCTAATGCCAAGCGCCTTTCTGTGCTCAAACAAGCGTCTGCTACAGGATTTAAAGTCACCCTGGACAAATCACATTTGGCTCATTGTAATGATATTGAAGACGACTCATATTGTTTCCCCTTGTGTGTCAACTTAACAGGAACAGGGGACACGTCCATCTCATCAGTCGACTCCAAATACTGTAACCACACTACACTCGTGCCACATAATGATACACCCGAGGCAATTGAGGGAGTCTGGTGGATGTGTGGCTGGAAGGCGTACATGCAACTGCCTGTCAGCGCCGCAGCCATCTGTACTCCTGTCTCTGTCTCTGATCACACGTACATAGTAACAGCAATACCAGCCCCCCCAATCAAAAGGCCCAAACGCTATGTTACTTTCAGTGAACATGATCCCATTTGGGGAAGTAATGTCCCCATAGAGCACAGATATTGGTCGACTGGTGACAGAATTACACAAGCCCTGTTCCCCCACACTGGTGTAGTGAAACTCGCACTCAGAATAGAAACTATTGACTACAGATTCCAAAGTTTTTTTAATGCCTCCATCCTTTTAGAAGAAGCCCAGAATGAAGTTATTTCTGCCACTCGCCTTATGGCCCTTCAAACTAGAATGGCAGTTGATTTGGCCTTAGCTCCCCAAGGAGGAATGTGTGCAATGATTGGAGATCATTGCTGTACTTACATCCCTGACAATAACCAAACCATAATAGACGTCCTACACACTATGAAGAACCTTAGGGATACCATGACACGTGAAGACCAGGTTACCCCTGGCTGGTTAGACTGGTTATTCTCTGGCTCCTGGTCCCAGGTTCTCCTTAAAATTTTGGGCCCCTTCCTTGTGATCATTATAATGTTTATCTTATTATGTGTTATTTGTTCCTGCTGTATTGTCCCAATGTCTAAGAGATTAGTCGCCCGTATGTTCGTGGCCCAGATGTATCAATATAACTTACTACGCGTAGAGGATTATGTTGACACTGTGGAGACCGACACAAAAGTGTGACCCTCATCTTATTGTGTTTTCCTAACTTCAAATTCAGTTCCATTCTCAGACCAAGAGGTTCTCGTCACCGTGCGGTGGGGGAGTTATGGAATTTTTCCCTTTAAGTTGAGGGTTTTCGCCATTTCCTGAGAATGGTTCAAATGTTGTGAATCTATTAATGAAGTAATACTGAGAAAACTTAATTGTTTTAGTATTTACTGATGTCCTTTTAAATCCACAACAGGAGGGAATGTGAAGTTGCTTAAAACAGTAGTCTTAACATTATGTGTATTTTAAAGAATATCCTGTATATATTTTTATGTTTTTATATTATCAACTGTCGTTTAGAGGCGCTGCTCAACTTTCTCTAATGTTTTGTATTTTTCTATGACGTATGAAAACAGAAACTTAACCATGTTTTGTATGAAACGAAACTTAACTGTAATAAAAGCGACAAGGTGGCCGGGGGAGGAGAGAGAGTCGGAAGGAGCCGAGCGTGAGTTAAGGTCTTGCGTCTCCTCTCCTCTCCCAGCCGCGGTTGCAATAAAACAAAGCAACAGCTTCTGCCTCCTTTTTCCTTGGTGCACGGTCAGTAACTAAGGGGATCTGTAATATCAGACCCAACAAAATATTTGTATGGCATGGAATCAAAATAAATAAACATTTGAAAGAGACAAATTGGTTTGCTGTTATAATCAGAGCTACTAAAATCAAATAAATGTTTTTTTTTCCATTCCTGGATGCACAAATTGCAGATTATATGAAGACTATATTAAATATAAAAACTAATAAATAATAAAATAAATTTATCTGTATCAACCATACAAAGCAGGAAGTTATCGGTATCGGTTGGAATTTTTCATATCGTGCATCACTAATATTTATCCTTCTCAACTAAATCTACTGTAGATTTCGATTCGTATTTTTACTGTCAAACCTTTGTCTTATTGAATTTAACTCAGCAGCAGTGGGTTAGCACTTTCTATTGACCAGCCACCTCTGCACTTTAAGTTGGTTAAGTGTTGTGAAAATAATTTTTCTATGAATGTGTATTATCCCACCAATTTTAAGAGGAAAGCTCTTTGAAGAACACCTAAGGACTAATAGATTTATTTTATTTTATTTAATGTTCATCAAACAAGCGGGCAAAACAGGTGAGTAAATGCACACTAAAGAAAATGGAACGTCCAGGGAAGGTCAAATAGGGAGCTAGAACAAGGGAGCAGTAGTGACACATACACACTTATCCTTTCCTTAGGCTTGAAATACACATCCCTTTTGGTGGGTGTTAAGTTAGGCAGCATGGCAGCTGAAAGTTTGGAATAGTGGGGTAACGTTCATTATTCATTGACACCAACTCTTGCTGATTTGCTGGGAAGAATCAGTCAGGAGAATGTGTTGTATGCATTTTTTCTCCATCCCCATTTCATGAAATATTAACTTGTGTATGGCAATTTAAGGGGCTGCCAGTATGGCAACCCCTTAAATTGCAAGCGCTGCTGACACAAAAGGCCTAGTAAATGTGCTATTACCTCATTTTAATCTAAACCATTTTCTCAGCTGCCTGACTGCACTCACCTACCAAGAGGACAGATTGTCGATCTGAGCACTGAGAAAATCCTATTTGTGTGTCTTGAAGTAGCCTGGAATCGGTGAATAAAGAACATTTCTTTTACCTAAAAAACAATAATGAGCTGTCACTCGTGACGTGTGAATATGCACAATGCAGAACCCAACCCACTGTGTTCCACAGTGTGCTATATTCAAGACTGACATCACAGTCTTAAATTGGAGAATAATTATATATATATAATTTGTTTTTTCCTAATGCAAAAATGTGCTCGGTTTTGAAGATGATGGATAAAATGAATCATTTATAATATTGAGCCGTGATATTCTAACAACACCATTTCAGCTTCCCATTGAAGCCCATAATCAAATGTACCAAAATTATACACAGTTCAAGGACTTCTTGCAGTGTTGCTCTCTTATCCCTACTCAGCACAATAGTCTACATCTTGTGAATTTTTTTGTTCTAAATGTTTTGTAATTCATTGGTAAAAAAAAAAATTGTATCTTGAATATTTTAACTCTTTGACTGCCAGACGTTTTCAGAAAAGGGATGCTGCCAGTGCCAGCCGATTTAAGCATTTTGACTGATCTTTCAAGGTCCACAGAAAATGTTGTGTTTGGACTATGGAAACACACATACTACCAAATGAAAGATTGAACTCTCATCTTTCATCAGAAAAAAAAGTTTGTTTCTACCTTATTCCGTTTTTCAGTAATCAACAATAGAAAATGGTTTTGAAACAAAATACGGAGAAATCAAGCTTTTTGTTTTATGTTATTTCATGCACTCTAGTGAATTGTACACTTCTTTTTGTCAGTGATGCCACAAACACCTAAATAGTGCTTTACTTCTGTAAAACACTACTACCAACAATGAAAAAGTGTTTTTAGATTGCAAAATACGTTTATTTCCATTCAACAGTGTAACAATTTGACAAAACAATTTCACAAACTATTTACAAATGTGTGCAACTGTGGTACTATTTACACTTATGTGGATGTTTCAAATACAGTTTTTCTTTTTGTAACACTCCTCTGCGTGCAAGGAGACGGAGCAGGATTTGCACAACAGATTCGTTTCACAGCGATTGCCCCTTTCGCGTGCAGACGTTACACTTTCTTGACGGCCTTTTTTTCCGGGGAATAGCAAGTAGCAGACTGTACACACTCCTCCGATGAATATGCATTGGACTCGGGGCACTCTTCGTCGTCTGATTGAACGTCCGCCTGAGCGTGCTTGGTTGTGCTCCGCGTTTTCCGGTGTTAGCATCGCTAGCCGGTGAGGCTTTATGACGTGGTCATAGCCGCCGCGTCAACGCTTCCAACTTCGGCGTCAACCTTGGAGTCACCATCATCATCATCATCGTCGTCATCACTGTGCTCTTTAGCATTGGTTGATGAGCTGCTTGCAACCGGTCGCCATTGTTCGCTTCCTCAGCCATCTAGCTCCGCCTCACGTCTTCTACTGCCGCGTCAACGCTTCCAACCTCGGAGTCACCATCATCATCATCGATGATGATCATCGTCGTCATCAATGTGCTCTTTAGAACTGGTCGATGCTTTTCGTCTTTGAAAAAAAATGCTCAAGCGTGAGCTGCTTGCAACCGGTCGCCATTTTCGCTTCCCATCCCCAGCCATTGTCCCCTCTAGCTCCGCCTCACATCTTCTACTGACGCCTACCCAATCTTGTCAAAAGAGAGTCATCGCTGCCATCGAGGGGCCAAAAATAGTCATTAGGCTAACTAGATCTGCTTGAAACTTTCACCACAGCTGGCCAAGGCTTTCCTCCACCCGTTTCCCAAAAAAAATTTTTTAAAAATTGGAGAACCTCTTTTAACGTCCTTGGCGGCCCTCCGTAGGTTTTTACTAAACGTCATTTAACATTTTTGGCAGTAAAAGAGTTAATCACTCCATCCATATCATTTCTATACCTCTTGTCCTCTTGTGTCACAGGTAAGGGGAATATCCCAGCTGGTTGCCAATCAATCATCAGAAGCACCATCAATTAATTAAACAGTCCTGAATTAATAGCCGTATCCCACTGAGACGAACGTTGCCCAACGAAGGAAATGTTAAATTTGCCAACTATGAGGTTGCCGTCTCTGTCATTTTGCGATATTTTTGTGACGTTTAGCAAGTGGAAACACTATGAAAATGATTATCTTTTGTTATCCTTTGTAATTAGAATATGTAATTAACTTGAAGTCATATCTATATGATTATGACAGTATTACGAACAAATGCACATGCTAGCGCAGGCTTCCTCACTCCTGTTCCTCGAGAGCCGGAGTCCTGCAGGTTTTAGATGTTTCGGTCTTCCAGCACAGCTAATTCAAATAATCAGCTCATTAGCAAGCTCTGCAGAAGCCTGATAACAATCCTGATCTTTAGAATCAGCTAAAACCTACAGGACTCCGGCCCTCGAGGACCAGGAGTGAGGAAGCCTGTGTTAGTGAAGCAATGGATTCACAAGGACATTTTGAACATGTTAAAAATTAACGTGAACATGTTCAATATGTACTTACGACAATGGCAAAAACTAAGATTAATTATGAACACGTTGCCGACTTATTCCAAACCCTGATGAAACGCAACGTTCGCGGCCAGGAACTTAATTGCGGTTGAAGAAATGGTAGTTATTACACAACCGGCCAGCAGGTGGCAGCAGGGCAAAAGAGATCAACCAGGGCCTCGTTGGAAAAAATATCATTTACTCACAATTCTAAACAGATTTGTGAATAATGAACTTAGCTATATTCTAATTATAATTGCTGCAAAACGAAAACAGATAGAAATATAATATTTTGGTAGGTTCCATGTTTTTATAGCAATAGAACACAATATTCTGTGGGCTTTGCAAAATCTGTCAAAATCCAGTAAAACAGCTAGGAGTGAATGGGATTGCTTCTGTGAAAATGACTTGAAATGAATGAGTTAAGAAGCATGATTTTAAGAATGGCGGAGGAAATCACATGATCCAAAGAAAAACATTTTAGAAATCTAGGCATAGCATGCTCGACGGAGATTTTCTAAATTTGAACACAGACTGTGCTGCAAGCGCGAAGTCAGACACACATGACTTCTGCTCTCTTAACACCCTGGCAGCCTCCAGATTGAATGACATTGGTACACCAAAGTGATAAATCTTGGCCTCATGCCAGAACTAACTCAAAGGGTTTTCATCATGGATGCCAAGGTTTATCTTATAGAAGTTAATAATTTTATAAATGATGGCCAGTATATCAGCTCGATTTATAATCATTTCATTGTCATGGCAAAAGACTGAAAGACTGCGTATTCTGCAGCGAACTATAAGATTTATAGTGAATAGTGAACACGTACTGAATAACCTGCTAACTCCCCCTTTAATATCATATTTGCTTTCTTAGACCAGTCTGTTTCACAACACTAACTTATACATGATTTATTCACAGCTCTTATTTAGTACGCAGTTCTGACCTGTGTTGTTGGCACAAGGGATTCAACAAGTCAGATAATTCCCCGAAGTCTTAACTTTTTTTCTACACTGATGATTGTGACTACCACACCTCTGGTTCCAACCCTAATGCCTCTCTGTGGGATTTGGTTTGGACCTAATTAGCCATGTTGATTGATTATAGAGAAAATGTATAATGCTCTTTTCATAGGGCAGCAGCTTGTGGGAGTCTCGAGAGCTCATGTCAACACAGTGTCTCCCTTTTGGAGAGTGTTGGCCATTAGCAGGCCTCTCACCCAGCCAACATGGGGGATTAAGGGAATAAAGGAATAAGACTGCGTGACCTTGGCCTCACACTGCCACACCAGCATCAGCTCATCACACAGGGGTTGTGATGCCAGTAGCCTTGCGTGCAGTGTGTCCATGGTGTTTTTTTTTTGTACACGATGTACTGTACATGAGTGTGTGTTTATATTCGAACTACTGCCCTGTCCTCTCAGATGTGAGATAAAAATAAAAAAAAAGAAGTGATGGAATAGTTCACATATAAACAGTTCCTTCAAGGGCAGCCCTTCCAGCACGGACCAACTCTTTTTCCAGACATGTGTTCACTTTGTCAACACTTGCAACTGAGATGTGAAAATAGAATGTTCATCAAAAAAGTCCATCCCATTGCATGCTGAGACTGCTTCTGGGATAAATTGAGATTTCCACGGAGATGATACAGGACGGGGGATTGCACAGCAGAGTACTCAGCAGGAAGTCGTTTTATCTCTTGGTCTGTCTCTATCAACCTATCAATTAACAGCAAAATGATCCCTTGGCACTTGACAGCCCATCCCCAATGGGATGTATGCTGAAAAACAAATGCTCCCCAAGCGCTGCTCTATTTAGGGTGAATGCCATACAGTACTTTGATCGCTTCAGAGTTGCCAGTGTACAGCATTTACACACCATTTGGTTCACTGTTTTATTTTCCTTGTTGTTTCATCTGTCACTACTTCCCCCACTCAGTTTATGCCTCTCTTTGATTGCTATTCCTCATTTGATTGCACAATGCTGCCACACTCCTGTTGTATATTGGAACAAGCTGAAATGTGCATGACTTCAATTGTGTGCACAAATGTACAACTATGCAAACAACAAACGGTGGAGGAAAATTGTAGTTTCACCGAGTACCAGAAGAGGGAAACAAAGCGCTATCATTACTTCATGTGAAGGCTTTCAAGTAGAGGCTGTTCTCTTGCAACAAACGTGAGAGGTTTGTTCATCTAGTTAAAAACATTAAACATGATGAGTCTCATGCTACGAGTACTTTTATGGTTAAATTATAGCTCCCAACTATTGGAATACGTTGAACAGAACAAAAATGAGGATGTACTGTGCTTTCTAGTCGTGGGTGTGTGTGTTTGAAACATCATTCATTTGTGCCATGGAGTGAAGAGGCTCAGTGATCATTGCCCATAGCTTATTCTGCAACACTTTTATATGAATCACACCTAAACTTGTGTGTGACTGAGAGACCCATTCATCATAGTTATCGGCACAATATGCTTGAAAAGATTTTCTTTCACCGTTATCACTTTAAATCCCAAACTTCTTATTCTTACTCAGTCCTCAATACATTTGCCTGTTAACTGAAAAAGAACATTTGTGCAAGTTTATTCACCTGAGGCCTTGTGCTTTGGAGAACATGAAAAAGACTCTCCTGTTAACTTCATTTTATTAACATACATTACTAATAAATTACCCATAGTCATATTTCCCATACCCATATTTCAGCAGTAACAGATGACACTACCACTAGCCACTTTGGCCCATGGCGTCGGGTGAAATCCTTGTATCTCCAAAATCCTCACTTTTCAGGAGACCCCAAAACGGCACGTTTGCTCAACCATTAACCTTGTATCGTTAAAGAGAGCAAGACATTTCAACCCTTGTAGATTGGTCAAAGAGAGTAAAACATTTTCAACATGGTAGATTGGTCAATAATTTGCAAAAAATAAAAATAACGCCCATGTGTGGAATTACCAATAGTCATAGTTATTTGTAGAGGTGGGTACACTCTAAAAATGGATTGGTTAAAAAAACAACCAATCTGGTAGGTTAAGCTCATATTGGCTGTTTAGATTGGTCAGACATTGACCATTCCGGGTGGTTATGGGAATACCAATTTTAGTGGTTAGCCAAACGTAAGTTTAGATAGATCACTTGAAAATATATTTATTGCATACATTTATTGTATTCTAAATGTATTTATTAATTATTAGAAGCGTTTACAATACAGTGTTTAAAATGGAAATGTGTGTCGAGATAGATTACTAGGCGTAACCAGCATAGTGTCTACCCAGAGACTGGGAGATCGTGGATTCAATCTCTTGCCGGATCATACCAAAGAATATAAAAATGGGATCCATTTGCCTCCCTGCTTGACACTCAGCAATATTAGTTGGAATGGTGGGGTTTGATCACCAAATGAATCCTGAGCGCCACCACAGGGGAGCCAGGGGGTCAAATGCCGCAAGCGAATTTCGCCCCACTTAGGTGGGTGTGACAATCAGTGGTACTTTTTTGTCAGATTAACCAATATCTTGGTCAGAAAGACCAATTTGTATCGGTTGGCCCAATCACCAATATATATTGATTAAAAATACCTACCATTTTTGGAGCGGTTGTTTTAACCGAAGGATCTGTCGGCCACATAACTACCAGGTACCAAATTTGACCAATCCGTTTTTAGGGTGTAGTAACGAGTTACACTTACTCTGTTACATTTACTTGAGTAACTTTTTGAAAAAAATCTACTTGTAAGAGTAGTTTCACCACACAATACTTTTTACTTTTACTTGAGTAGATGTGTGAAGATGAAATGCTACTCTTACGCCGCTATATTGGGCTACATTAAAGTCGTTACCCACCGCCTCATTCATACAAAAGATTTCCCGTATTTTCACTCTGCTTGACTGACTGTGTGGGAGCATTTCCATGGACACATTGCTTATATACGGGAAATGTGGCCCTGGTTAAAGACTGGCAGGCATGATGAGAACCGAAAGAGTCAACTGAAAGATGACGTCTTGGTGCTTTCACTTTAAGAAACTGCTACCAATGGTCATCACACGGGGAGGCAGCACCGAGCAAGTTACACCAAAATTTGTGAATGGATTGTGCATGTCTGGGCCAACGTGTCTGCTTGCACTGTTGTTCGATCTCCAAAATTTATTTTTAATTTTATGATTTGAAGATACCAGCATTTGCACATAATTTTATGTTTTTGTCTCTCTGGTGAAATTGTTTTCAAAATAAGTCAGGCTTCATGTTCAAACAGTTAGTACTTGTGTATTTTTTTCAGCGAATATTTTGTTTTACTTGTACTTGAGTGATTTTTTGATGACTACTTTATACTTTTACTTGAGTAATATTATTTTGAAGTAACGCTACTCTTACTTGAGTACAATTTTTGGCTACTCTACCCACCTCTGGTTATTTGTGACCAAAATAAAAACAAACAAACAAAATTGAAATTGAAATTGACCAAACTTTGACATAAGAGGATTTGGTCAGACGCCAGTGAATATATAGACTAATTGGAAAAGTGCCTGTATTGTGTGAATGTGAATGTCAGGCTTCATCATTCCTTTTTCTCGGGGGCCGGAGTGCATTACTTGATGTTGAAACATTTGTTCAATCATGTAATTGGTATTTTGCAACTTTGTTGTCCTTGTGTTTCTGCGCTTATCAGGTTTTTAAATACTTTCCCCACCCATATTCATGCATTTTAAAAAACGTATCTGTATGGGACAGATAGTGGTAGGAATTAAGAACCATTTCACGCTCACACCTCAGTGCCCTGGCCCGGCCCGGCCCGGCCTGGCTCTTGCTGGGCCCCGGGAGAGGGATGGAGCTCGGGTGCAGCCGGGCCATTGACGACACTCAGGACGCTTGGTAATTGTGCTGCTCTGAAGAGGTGCTAGGTGTGCAAATTACTAAATGTGCCGTGTAAGGCCATTTCAGCCAGTTCAATCACCATCAAATATTTCCAAGTTTTAAGCAATTTGGTTTTTTGTTCATTTATGGAATCCTCATTGAGGAGATAAGAGCTGTTTTTTTTCAGTCTGTCTGTTCTGATTTAAATTGTATTTCATGATCTTGCTCTGCAGTACATATTCCATTTATGAGCCATTTAGTAATTTTCTTTATCACACCTATAAAATATGCTCTTTCATAATGAAAAATGCTAAAATATGTTTCTGCATAACTAATAAAAATTATGAATCTGTATGCAATTTTGTAACATGACTAATGTGTGTCTGTCACTATCTATAAGGTATACCAATGTGAAATAATCAGGTTTCCAGCTTACTACGGAGCTTTCTATCAATATTGCACAAGGTCTTTTATTACCTTTGTGTGTTTTTGTCTAATAGTGTCTCCTGCAGTAAAAATAAAAGCATGATTGCACCCTGCCTCTTGCTCGTTCCCTGTGACCCAAAACTATAAGCAGTAAAGAGAATGCATGTGGGTGGATACAATTAACTGAATTCGCAACCCTGCCTCACTGTACTCACATAGAAACCAAATTTTTACATGATATCAGGTCAGACCCTGTAATGTTGTGACTTTTATTTTTACTTTGTCTTTCACTTTGCCACAATTTCCAACTTTTTAACAGACTGAAATTCCACCTATGATGTATGGCTTTTATATAAAGACGTGTCAAAACTGCACGGATGTGAATGATTGCAGGGCAACCTCGCAGTGCCGAGGGGTGGGTGAAAAAAATACCAGCTGATGTCACCCAGGTTTTTGCTACCAGAGCAGCAGCATGTGGAGGCAATGGGGAGCTGAACCAGAAAGGAAACAAAAGGAAACACCTACCCTTGGGTGGGTGACAAAAAGGTTGCCCCTATATAGATGAGAGCAGCCCAATGCTCTGTGATTTCTATCTCGCTTCTCCGAGCATTCACTGTCATCGGGAGGCCACCCATGGGCCAAACACCAGGACACAAGGCACAGGCCCTGTGGGCTCTCAGGAGAGGGGAACAATGCTGACTGAGCAGAGGTGGCCGATTAGTCTCCATCATTGACTTTGAGGCAAACGGAGATTTGCATTCTGTTTCCATCACTGCTTATGCTGTTGGATATACACAACTTTATACACTGTAATACTGTCACTGTTTTATACATGATGTATTGCAGAGTAAAATGTGTGCTGTGCATGCACACTCTGCAATTAATGAAGTATGATTGTATTTGTATTCATACTGTATATTGTCCTTAATCTTTTTAGATTAATTTGCATTGTGAATCTTAACGTCCAATTCTGATTAGGACAACTACTTAAATATGCAAAACTTTCAAGTGGCTCATTGTCAGATATTATTTTGTCTACATTAGAAAACAATGTATTCAGGATTTCACTTTCCTTTCTTTTCTTTTCTTTGGTCCTTCCTCGGGTCTCCTGACGGCCTCACGGCTCTAGCTGGGTTCTGAAGTGTTCGGTTTAGGTGAACGGGATGGGATTTTTTAATAGGTTTTAGGTGAACTAATGAATACACACGCACACACGCACATACACATACTCACCCACATACAAAATAAAAATAATATATATAAAAATAAAAGAGAGAGCAATGATGATGACATGTCAAAATGGTAAAATTACCGAATGAACAATACTGAGCTCTCCAGAAGAAGAAAAAAAAAACAAAAAAAAACACTGTATTCATTATGCAAATCACAAGAGTTACTAGCTAACTTAGCTTAGCATAATTTGCTCCAAAGCGCATCGAAGTGGCAGTGACCATATTTGAGTGCAACGTGACGTAATTATTGTGGGAAATAAGTTGAGCATAACTGTTGCTGCTTGATTTTTATTCTTTTTTTTTTTTTTTTTTAAATGTCCACGCGTCCATTAGTAGACATTAATGGCTATGAGAGGCACTTGTGTTTGTGAGCCACACAAGACCCTGGCCTGTATGAAAAGCAACAATGTCCCCTGGTGGGTCAATGTGACCTGATATAATGGTTAATCATCAAAGAATATCACATAACACAATGCAATGCAATTAATCAATTAATTCTAGATTTCCCAAATGGTTTGATTTGACAACATAACAGGAGAGTTAAAATGTTCTTTAGTTTGTAGTAAGTATAGTGTGCAAACTCAAGTGTTATGTGTAGAGACGTCCTTATCAATGTCTGTCATTTTCCCCAGAAAAAAATAATAAATAAATGAAATAAGTTTAGCTGGGGGTATTCCCCAAATAATCGATGGATTAATCGATGGGATGATTGATTCCAAAAAGATTAGTGACAGCACTGTACATACTTTGAATTTGAATGTGACTAGATGACTACATCAAGACGTCACATCAGCTTCTGATTACACTGCAGTCGCCCAAATTTAAATGCAGAGCCAGTGGGAACATGCCTGATGATTTTTACTCACCCATGTGTTCCATCAAAAATCTTTATTCATTTGTTCCATCTCTTTTTTTTCCCCATTTATGTTTTGCTGCCGGTCCATCATAGTGCCTGAGGCCACCACCAACTGCAATTAATAGTGATAGCTAACTGTAGGGAAATTAAACATCTCTGTGTATGCAATAATTTTCAGTCCAAATGACATTTGCAATTCTAAGTAACTTGAAATGATGCAGACCGCAATAAATCAGCTAAGATTAGCCCTTGACTTTTATTGCTTTATAAAACCTTTCAGACCACATGTTAAATATGAAACAATGACAATATTTATGAATGGTATTAGCATATGAAAGAAATCTCTAACGGGACTTATCACTCAGTTAATAGCTTTGAAAAATTGCTATTTAAAGAAATCGAGTTTACGCTCCCTCACTCCCTGATTATTGGGCAGTATGGAATGGAATGCTATTCATATAGCTGGCAATCTCTCTTATGTCCTTTTCTCAGTTTGGATTGTCCTTATTGTCTTTGTGCTATTTTCTTCCATCTACAAAGCCGGCACAGTAATACATACAATATGATTTTGAAGTTGTGTTGCTGTGATGGCTGAACAAATGTCACTGCAGTAGCAACAAAAGAGTGGAAAAAAGGATTGAAAAAATATTTAATACCAGAACCTGCATTCTGTCACATTCCGTAGCTTCTAGTACAACTTAAACAAGACTGTTTGGAACAAAGCAGCACCATTTATAGTGACAAATGCACTTCAAGTGTACAATTGTGCAGGCATGTTGACCCACATGCTTCCTCTTTGGTCTCGGTTCCTCACTATTCTGCTAACGAACCAGAGCAGAAGCAACACTTTCTCCTCCACTCGTATCAGAGCGCCTCTCTACCCATTTCACTCAAGTGCTCACAGCCCGCGTCGCACCGATAAGACAACCTTTTGACGGGTGGCAGCAGCTCTATGTGTCATGCTCTGGAGTGTTTTTCATTCTGGGCCTGTCACAGTAGTGGGTGGCCAGTTGCCACACTTTATTGGCTTTCTGAGCAAACAGAGATGCTCTCTGCCATGTTGTTGAAATAGAAAATGGAAAAGCAAAAATCCATGTGAATCACTGACCCCCAGCCGTCTGGATAAGCAAGCACTGAATGGGTTTTGTCCTTTCTGGAGTCTTCAATCAATCAAAAAAAAAAAGAATGAACGTGATCGTGAAGGTCACTTTACATGATCGAGATTTTTGGGGTCGATCACCGTTCAGCGAGATTAAATAAACCAATCACTGATCTGATCACAAATTTATCTTTTAAATAATGTACTTATTTGGGTTTTGTTTACAGCAGGCAGGGCCGGACTGCGACACATTTTCAGTCCTGAAGTTTCAGGGCTCAGACCAGACCACTTTAGTTCACATTTTAATTAACATACACAATTTTACAGCTTGTGTATCAATGACAAATAGACGAGCATTTCCTCCAATAATATTCATATTGCATTTGATCAAAAATGTAATTTACAATTGAATGCTCTACAAGAGCACGACCAGTGTTTATTTGAACAAGTTTGTGAACATAAAATGTGCAAAAAAGGACAAAAAGAAACCAATAAGAAAATGTACATTGAATGGGATAATACATTTTACACTTCACAAGACACACTTACCAAATGAAGTTAAACCAGCAAGATTAAGGCAGCTAACACTGTACTTCCTGTTAGTACTCTTATTTTGAAATTGGTTCTGACCACTTTTAGTGCACACTACTGAGCTGACGCTAATTTGAAGAGAGCAACAATAATCGTAGGAGGCTTTCCCATCATGCTTTGCTGCTGTTTCTAGTAACACGTGTGATTGTGTTTCACCTCTTTTATGTGTTATTTTTGTACAGACAAGGTTTAATATAGTTATATTATTATTATATTATTTATTGTTCCTATTCGTGGATTAAAGTTTTGCGACTTTTGATGTTAAATTATTGTAACTCGGTGACACCCTTAGTAACAGAGGCAGGCAGTCAATGGTATATATTATAGTCTGTAAAAGTCATAAGAAGTATAGGTGATTGACAATGAGGCTGTTGACATAAATTTACAGGTATACTCTTTATTTACTTGCTGATTATGTGTGGGCTGCAGCAGGCAGGGCCCGGACTGCGACTCATTTTCAGTCCTGAAGTTTATATATAATTTTTTTTTTTTTGCATTGTGGGCTCGTGCATTGTAGGCTCCTGCCTACAGATTCGCGGGATGAAATATAGGACAGCCAACCGGGAATTTCCAGTCCTGTTTTAGCAACCCTGGTCCTAGGGAGCCGTAGTCCTGCGTGTTTTAAGATGTCTCCCTTCTCCAACACAGGTGAGGCTCGTTATCAGGCTGCTCCAGAGCTTGCTGATGAGCTGATCATTCATCATCACCCGTGTGGGAGGAGGAAGACATCTAAAACACACAGGACTGCGGCTCTCAAGGACTAGGATTGCCTACCACCGGGTTTACGGAGTATCAACAAAAGTATACTTGAGCATTTTTGCTTCGAAAGGAAAGTGGAAAAAACAAAGTATGATTTAACTATGAAGCATTTATTCATTAAAGCGGAATTTGAGTTTAAAAAATGTTCTTTATAATAATATGTTCTATGGATCCCACTTGTTTTATGCCATTCTGATTAATACGAAGATGATGATAATACTGAGATGGGGCGGGGGTGGTGAAGGGAACTAATAAAAAAGAATATGGACCATTATCATGTTGTTATATTGTTTTTAAATTGCACGTTTTAAAGCATTTGTACTGAAAATCTGAAAAATAAGTTAACAAGAGAGTAGCCTACCGGTACTTCAACGACACCGACAATGCTTGAGCTGTTGATGCCTCGAATGTCAGTAAGATCAAAACTCAAACATTGATATGTTTGATAGTTCAGGCATTTGAGGCACTGTATTTACAGTTTATAGTAGAAAATAATGTGTATTGATTAGGCAAACACAAGGACCACAAAAGCAGCAGAGCAGCATCTCTATCAGTGGCAGCCAAAAGTTCATTTGTGGCTGCCTGTTAACTCATGTGCTCCCAAAAACGTATAAATAGGTTCTATTTTAAATATTACCATGCTTTCAAAGACATATTTATATATATTTTTTATGCTAGAGCATACAGAAGGCTTTGATGCAGCCTCTGAACTGAAAAGAACGGTTGAAGCAATGGTAGTTATTACAAAAACGGCCAGCAGGTGGCAATAGAGTATAAGAGATCAACCAGGGCCATGTTGCAACAAGCTCTTTCCCCATTATTTTAAACAGATTTGTGAATAATGATGTAACTTAGCTTTTTTCTAATGCTTATTTCTGCTCAACGGAAACAGATATAAATATACTTTTTTTCCTGATGAAAGAAGAGACTCTAATCTTTCTTTTGGTAGGTTCCATGTTTTTATAACAATCAAACACAATATTCTGTGGGCCTTGCAAAATCAGTCAAAATCCAGTAAAACGGCTGGGAGCAAAGGGGGTTGCTACAGTGGAAATAGCTGGGAGTCAATTAGTTAAAAAGAAATTAAAATGTGAGAATTTGAAACACTATGGACACAGTAGACAAATCGGCTATTGTATATCCGATTGGGTGGCCAATATTATGCAGAGTTTTGTTAATTTGCAACAAAATTTACAACTCCCAACTCAATTGACACACATACTGTATTTGTCACAAATGTATTTTGCTTGACAAATACACTAGAGTTTCTATTCAACAGCAGCAGGCATTTATGACTTCATCCCTCATCTACTGAGCTTGCTGAATCAATAGCCCGGTTATTTATGGTGAATGTTGACATTTGAACCGGAGCGGAACATCTAAAGAAATTACGGTTTTAAGCTTGCCTTTATTGTCAAGTCGACTATTTAAAAAGAAGCAGTCATCCTGCTGCCCCTGGCTCTGTAGGCATGATGAATAATATATCCAGAAGGGAAGGCTATATGACAGCAGGAAATTAAACACACTAATGCAGGAATGGCAGAAAGAGTGATCAACTCTTAATTAAAGACTATATGACGTGTAGAGGGCATGATAAAAAGCCATATATACAGTATTACACTTTTCTGCTGATATCGACGGTGAGTTTATGAGCTTAAAGAACGCTGTCTTATGCCTCACATAGGGCAATATTTTCACATGTATATAAGATGTCAGAGTGCATATTTCTTTCTGCACAGACTCTCCCATCTACTTTGTACTTAAGGCTCTCATGTATGCACCCTAATGACAGATACACACTAAAGATGGTACATCCCTAAAATTGGGGTATTCCATGCTACATCTGGCTTTGTACACATTTTCCAGTCAATTTAACTGTGTTGTAAGTAAGCCATGTGACCTAGGAAGGTTAAACATCATATTGCAATTGAAGTTTGGATTCAATTACAATATATGCCACATGCACTATTAATATTTTAAAGGTGACTTCCAGAAAACTATTAAGTATATAAACTGCCACACTGTTTCTTCTGATTTTCGAAATGTTAATATTTTGTCCAAAATTAATTTGATAACTTCATATTTTTTTCCTGTACAACGAATACCTCTTAAAACTCTTTGATCCACTTGTTGTTGACTGAAGATGACATCACCTGTGTTGAGGAAGTAGGTAACGACCAACCATGGCTCAGTTTGCTGACCAAACCCAGAAAACTGGTGAGACATATTTGGTTGTTACCTATTTCCTCAACACAGGTGATGTCATCTTCAGTCAACAGCAAGTGAAAAACAATATATATTTTTAAAGTATTAATATAGTACATGAAAAATAAAATAGTTATCAAATTCATCCTGGACAAAATGTTAAACTTTTTACTGCTGAAACAGGCTCATTGAGTCAAGTATTCCTTTAACCACAGTCTTACGCATTTCTAAGCATGCACCGACAGCATATTGACATGAGCCTCAGCTCTCCTGCCAGACAGACTAATCACCCCCTGACTGGTGATTATTATCATTTTGATAAAGTCCCCAACCACTGTGCATGGCCACACAGAAAAACTAAACTGAAAATATTTTGAATTGATGAAAGAGGTGCTGTAACTCTGCAATTACAGCATTTTGTTTGTGATATTTAGCTAGTTCATCACGAGTGCCCGTCTCTGGGGTACGGAAAGCCACGCATCGCAGTGTCTTCCCTTGACGATTCAAGATCTCCCTCCGTGCCCTCGAGACAATGAGACACCGCGTTGGGACGGCTGGAGATGCACTGATATATGTCCCCAGATAACAGGAGAAAGATTATGGCAATAATAAAGCACTGCCTGTGGCAAATTCGGAGTATTTTCTTTTTGCACTACATTTGGACCAACATTTGCAAAAGGACATGTTTGGTTTAAGTCATAGCAGTTCCACTCGGTGGTGATCACTTATTAGTTATAAGTGGTTGTTTGTAGGTGGTTTAGTAGACAATTGTGTTGGAATTATTCACCAAAATCCATCATGGATCTTAAAAGATAATGACATCAGTTGAGTGGTCTACTCCTGCCACTTCTGGTCTACTCGTCGGATCTACTGTCATGTCGACCAGTGCCCACCCCGTTGCTTACTTGTCAGGGCTTTCTAATTTAATTTAATTTACATATTCCTTATCATTTCTGAGGGCATTGGCCAAGTAACAAGACGTGTGTGACTAAAAATCATTGCCAAAGGCTTTTAGTTTACTAAAAAGTAATGATGCTGGCATCATATCATATCATATCATATCATATCATATCATATCATATATCTCATTTCAAGTAGGACAAAAGACAAATAAGGTAAGGTAAGAAAAAAAAAAGTAAACAAAATTAATTGAGAAGAGAGTCTCTTCATGTAACCGTCTACTCCGCGTACTCATGTTTTCTTTCCTCCCCCCAGGGTGGGACGCATAGTTGATAAGTGGGGCTAATTGTTTTAAGGTGTGACGGGTTTGATCCAGGCAGCACAGTCAGAATGACTGAGGAGGCCTTGGGGAGGCCATTACCCTTCCCACTATTTTAAAGGACAGGAGGAAGTGGCCAGACCACGGCACTCTATGAGGAATGGGTCACAGGGACTCTCCCGGTGGCATTGCTATGGCCTCAAATGGAACAAGATGTCACCGTCTACAACATCAGTGTCAAACTTACGGCCCAGGGGCCATATCTGGCCTGCTATATCATTTTATGTGGCTCGCCCAAGCAAATTGAGTGCATTAACTTCTTTCTTGCCAAAATATCAATGCATTTTTTTTTTTAATTTTGAGATATTGCAAGCATTTTTGTTAGCAATCCACCTTTTAAAATTAAGGTAACATTTGAGCAAACCGTTCTTACTGGCCTCTGATTGAAGAACTAGTTATTCAACAGTTTGTTATGTTTTTGTGATATGAGGAATTCATACTTTTTTTTTTTGGTGCACAAACATAACGGTGTACCATCGAGGGGAGCTGATTTTTTGAAGCGAGCGGAAAGTATTATTGTGCATGCGCAAGGCGCAAGTTTGTCGAGGCCAAGGAACAATGTGACTAAAATTTAGCCTACTTACTTCATGGTAACAGACACTGGATATAATCTATTAGAATTTAACTGGCTGTCTCAGGAAATGTGTTAAAAGATGACTAATTCTGAAAATGATGAGTGCTAGCTAGAAGGGTAGAAAAAAGTGTAGGGTAGAAAAAATATTGATGGTTGCTTCCCCATTAGACTGATAAAGGTGGCCAAGTTGATGGATTGCTGTGCTCTGCATATATTTGCTTGAAAACATTGATCTCAGTGTTAATACTTGTCGCAGAGGAGTGAAAGGCAATCAAACATCCATCCAAACCGCTTATCCTCACGAGGGTTGCAGTGTTTCTTTAATTATACATGCACAGGGCTAGTACGGTGAGAGGTGCTGATTTTGACTTACCTTGATGTCATGCTGGGAATTCCATGTAGAATTTTTTCTTACAAAAACACTATGATAAAATGGCTGACTCAGTTGTGCCCAAATATCAGTTACGCCTCACAGCTCGACGTATGAATTTCTTGTTTCTTACAACCTCATAAAATTTACGATCACAGGTCAGCACTACTGCGACAGCCAAGAAGCAACACCCACCAGTGTTTATTGTTGAAATGGATGCTGATATAGAGGGATGCTGACTTTGAAATGTTCCCTACTGTTATTTAGTTGTGGCCCACCAGAATAAGTTTTCTCCCAATAACTTGAATCATTAGATCTCCTTTTGAGGTTATATCTCAATGCATCATGTGTGTGTGTGTGTGTGTGTGTGCGCGCGCATGTGTGGTTCATGTTTGTTATGTTTCTTTTTTTTGTGAAAGCAGAATGGTTCCTCATAACGTACCATTGTTAGAGTGACAGCTAACATTTATTCTTGTGAGGAACAAAGCCATGCCAGTAATTACTATTGACATGACTTTCTAGGTAAAGCCTTGAAATGGCTACTGGTGGGTATTGGTCAGGTCATTCTTCAACAGTAGTACAACAGGGGGAAAAATATTTGTGTTTAACAACATGAGCATGAGTCATTACAATAGTATCGAGAAAATATGTCTCTGTTAAACTTGGTTGACTTCTGTTTGAATGTATTTAGGGTTTGGTGAGATTTAGATCTGAAGTCAGTAAAAAGTGTGAGGCCAGTTACTTTATTTTTTCTGTCTTGGGCTCAGTAATAATAAACATAACATAATCAATATGTATTGTGACGGGCACCTGACTATTCATCCCTGCACATTGTACACTGCATTCTTGAACACAATTTTTCTATTAAAAATACCCCAAATATCTCTCTTAAAAAAATTAAATGTTTGTTTGCAAGAAGGTTTATCCCTTGTTAATAAAGAATTTTCAACAACAATATATTGATCAATAAGTCATAACCTCAAAACAAGTACTGTCTAAAAACCATGGCAGTAAATAATCAAAATACTTGTGTGGCTTGTGTGTTGCACACCATTGCACATGATCCATCTGGAATGTTATGTTGTTAAATTTATGCTTGGACAAGCATTGCATCCTCACAGCTGGGCTTTAGGTAGATGACAAGCATCAGAATGATGGGAAACGAGGAAGGGAGGAAGTGAAGTGCCGCACATCCCATTCTGCTGAAGGGCCCTTTGCTGTCAAGCTTGATTTACCGTCATCTGCCATATTCCGAGATTGGTCACAACACTTATTCAACCAAATGTTCATGTATTACACCTGGTGAGACAAAAAAGTCATCAAGGCTCACTAACGGTCCGTGTCTGCACTTAAGAATAGCATCAAAGGACAATAGCACTGGAATGGTTGCTGGGCTAACATTTGAGCTGATGTTATTGTTAGCTGAGCATGCTCAACTAAATTGATAGTGTTGCAACATTTCTCTTGATTGCGTTTTGTTTATGCTGCCTTTGGTCCTGCGCCATTAACTCATGGTCCCGGTTATTGTGGTGCAAAACAACTGCTGTGGGTGCGGCATATGCTTCCATCAAACTCTCATTAACCTTGTATTTGATTATGTCCCTTATGTGGTGATTACTCTCTGGGACTCACCTCACTCGACAGAGTGGCCATTTCCAGCAGGATGATGAGTAACAATCCAAACAAACATGTGTCCTCCAGACTGATCACTGTCACTTAAATGGGCTCTTAAGGGTAACTATGGCTACATACCACTGGGGGACTCTTAACCTTCACACCCAAACAGGTTATATCAACACGTCATCAATTTGCTTGATGGTCAGTGGGGGGCGGGTGGGGGGTGGGTGTTGCTGTTCGTAACGTTACATAATATTTGCATGAACTCTTTTTATTTTTACAATTAACTTTAAAAAAGTTAATAGGCATACTCATGCAGTGACCTTCAACCAGGGTGCCGTGGCACACTAGTGTGCATTGAGAGATCCTCAGTGGTGGTGTGGAAAATGATCCATTTTCACTTAATTTGCCGAAACATTATTATTTGTTAAGTGAAAATACTGTATTTAGCCATTTATCTATGTCAACAATATATAGTCACAGACAGAGAAAATACAAGTATCCACTTGTTGCCAGTCAAGGCTCCCTACATGTATATCGGCTTTGTGCTCAATTAAACAGACATAGACTTTACAGTGATTCATATAACGCTCAAGTAAATTGAAACACGATCATCATTATTCATGATTGAGACATTTTTGTTTAGTGCTGTCCTGTGAGAGTTTTCAAGGTTGGGAAAATGGTAATAATTGTTATTTCAAGTGATACTTTACTGTTTCTCGAATTGCTCCCTAAACCAATCCAATTTTAACACAGACACATTGTGAACTTTGCGTTTCATTCAAATGAGTTTTTTTTATGAAATAGTTTCACACACATTACAGTGACATTTCCTCATATTCCTTCCAAATTCCAAAAAGGTCTATAAAGAGTTTTAACGCTCGCTAATGAAAAGGAGTTGTGATGAACTTTAAATGTTTTACTAGGGTAAGAAATTTATATTCATTTAACCAAACGGTGGGAAGAATTACTAGCCTAGTGGTTGGTCTGGCAAAAAAAATTGGTAATGCGTTTCTGCAAAATCAGAATTGATGAAAATAAGAGTTGATTTGACACATTAAACATTTGAATACATGAAGATACATGGAACAATAGTTGAAATGGTGACCAGTTCTACGACTTAGTCCTTGAACTCTCAAACGACTAAGTCAGGTTTGCCCCATGGTAGCCCAGTCATTCAAATGAATAGGGATTACGGACCACTGGTAGCTCATCCAAAGGAATGAATGGGGGATTCGGACCCTGGTAGCCCAACCATTAAAATGGAACCATAGCATGACATGACAGTTAAGCATCTACTCAAGAGTAAAAAATAAAATGTTCACGTATTTATAATATGATGTTTATATTGAGCTCTACTAACTTTAGTAGCATTCCTCCATTCACAGTAAGTGTCATCAACAGACCATGATAAACAACCACATGAGACTGCTTCCACTGGTCCATGCAGGTTCAGAGCAGAACCCGAACCATTGTAGTGTTTTACTGCATTGAACAGATCTCCCTCATAAAAAAAAATGTAGCATATAGATTAGTGAATTAGTTGCGCTCGTGTTTTACGGAGGGTAACTGTAATTTAATAATACTGTGCAGAGTGCACACAAAGTAAATAACAAAAGGACGGCTATTGAAGTGTATGAGTATTAAGCTTCTTATTTGCTGACTGTAATCCTTTGCTTCTCCGCATATTAGAGTGAGGCAGACTCTGATACATTCAAATATTTTTTGTGTGTGTCTTCTCCTGATTAACCTACACATCTCTTTGCAGCATTGTCTGGTTACAATATATCTGTGTAGGTTTTAATTGATGAGGCAATAAACTGCTGTTGACTGTGTAAATTCAATTAGTTGCTCCTGTAATTACTTTTGAGACTGGTGATATTAAAATCCATGTTTGAACTACGTTTTACTATAATTATCGTAGACACACACGCACCATTCAATTTATGTAATGACGCACTTCAATTACATTGTATACAATTACAGAATATATAAAAAATGAAATAAAATTGGGCCTTTCTCAATGTCTCATCAAGTTTTATCATGTCCACCTGTGCTTGTCATTATGGTTCCTCGTGTCATCCAATCAGCTCCTTCACCCCCTTGTGTCTTGTCCAGGTGTCACTCGATGTCTCGTTAGTATGTGCATAGTCCCCTGCTTTCTTTCAGTTCTTGTCGGTTCGTCGTCAATGTCCTTGCCACGTCGTGTTCCCTCCATTTGGTTGTTTGTTTCTTTTTTGTTACATTTTTTGGAGTGTGGGGGGCGATTGGATGGCATTACAGTTTATGTCAATTTTCTTTAAACTAACCCATTATTTTTTTTTTCTTTGATTGGTAACCTAGCCGTATTATGTATTTGTTTCCAGTTCAAGTACATCAATGTTGAGGTTCTTAATGAGGATAGACATGCATGAGCGTGGCAGCTTAGAACAACTCTCTGGTTGAATACGGATTTTATTTTTCTGTGCCTACGCACATACTAAATTTCAGTCATACGAATAAATTTAGAATCTGTTCTAGGTACTCTGAGAAATGAGGCCTCTGCTTGCTTTCAGTCTCTGTCGGTTCATTGTTGCTGTTGCTGTCATGTGTTGTTGATGCCGCTCTCATGTGTCACATAACCCTAGTCAAATCATCCATTCTCTAGTAATAATTTTGTTTCCTTTTGTTTCTTTGACACTTTGTTCATTTGTGTTTTCATTCTTCACTCTATTTTCCTTTTGTTTGTTTGAAAATGTTTTGAAAAGTATTCCTGCTTACACGCATTTGGGCCATCCACCTTTTGAATTGACACTCCACCATGCACACAAACGCGATATGTGCAGAGTACCGTGGTTAAAACCTTCATCACTGATAAAATAATCTTTGCTGGATAATTCCTTGAAGCAATAAATATAAAGGTCCCGAGTTAAAATCAAAGATAAGATGAGCCTGCGAAAGAAGTAATAGATCAGGAATATCAAAAGGAATCTCTACCAGCAATACCAAAAGAGCCTCATACAATCACAAGCTAGAGCGAGACAACATTTATTGTGTTTTTCTGTTTATGATTACAAAGAAAGGATTGCACTGATTTTTATCTTTGCATGTAACGATTTACTACAGATTTCTCTGATGTCTGATTTCATAATCACTTTATATTATCTTCAAACCAAAAGTCTATACGCCTAACAACAAAGTTTTGTTTTCTTGGGCGCACCAATTCTATTGCAGTGTACTGCTTTTTCAGTGACAAAAAAATTGAGTCTCACAGACTGCATTTTCTCCTTAACAATGTGTGGTAATTCATTTTTTGCTTGAACGTTTTCATCAGTATGGAGTAACTTTGCACTCCATCATAGGCGGATGTATAGAGTGGCAAGGGGGATGCCTTGCCACCCCAGTTGACTCCCCTACTGTTGGCAATACATCTATCAATACTAAATTTGAAATGTTATTATAAATGTTCCTTATATTCTATAGTGTGCATAAACACTTTAATCACCAGATTACAATTCGCTCCCTTGCTGACCCCCGACCCTTCAAGGAGAAATTGGTTGCATCGTACCGCGCCACTAGTTAAGGAAAAACATCAGTTGCATAATTGATTAATTAACTACTAAGCTGTGCTCAGTATTGAGAGCAAGTGTTTATTATAGGTACGTAACATATTTACCTGGTTTAATGATATTTATATACATAGTGTTATATATCGCAATTAACTATGTAGCTACTTGATTACACTACATAATGGATGTGTTCCTGATTGTGATGCTATTTTACAAAACAGTACATTACAGCATGGCCCAAGGTCTTGGCAAAGCATTAAGCAACCACTATATGTCAGCACAAACAGCATTAGTCTGCCTAGAGATACCTTTTTTGGGGCTATTTTCTTGATTAGTAGACAAAGACAGAGAAAGCAGCAGTGAGGAAAATGGCTCTTCGGGGACTACGTCCCACGGGAAAACAGGTTGGTAGCTGAAAGTGCCCGCTGACAACTGGTTCTGTGGGAATTGTCTGAACTGTGGCCTGGTAGTGAAACAAATTGTGTGTTAGACACACTTCTTGCATCCAAAACCCCACAGGCCAGATTATATTGGCCTTCATTCACTTACAGTGTCTGTGTGCAAATGTGTGCTTAGATCGTGCGTATGCACACATCTGTGATTCATCAATAAGTTTGTTCTTAAAGATGTGCATGAAAGTTCACCAAAAACATGGACTAAGAAGACGTGACCATGTTGGTGACGATTTCGGCAATGGTCGAGAATGTGGAGACGGATGAAAACCTGCTTGAGTCAGTCCTCAGTCTGTGTATTTTTGAAAGGTTTCACGTCCTAAACAACTTGCCAGCAAGTAAGGCCAATTAAGAGGACATCTGGTATTCTTGGGAATCGCTGGGAGGTCAGTAACCTAATGAAATTTGCTTGTTTAAGAAATTATTTTTCGGTACATTGGCATACTGTCATAAAAAATAAAATAAAATAAAGCATTCTATTCAGTTGGATACCATCACCGTTATTGTCTATTACGCATGACTTAATAGATTCACTGTATTTAGCCATTAAGGTTAAAATCAAAACCAAACCGATTATTTTTTTTTTTTTGTAATTGGATAAAGATTACGGCATCTGTAATGAAAGAATACACATTTTCTGAACCAGTTGTTTCCACATAGTTCATTGGACAATGTGAAGAGGAGTGCTTGGTGACCCATGTCCTCCATGTTTCAAATCCAATCTCTCTCAGTGAAATCAGGTGTCAGAGTTTGCAGAGGATGTTGTAAAAACAAGCCAAACTCAATCATTGCTGGAGCTGTCACAGCTGTTGGAAGGGATGATAAAATAACCTAATAAAGAGGGGAGAGTTGTTATGTGTCAACATTGTGGACAACAGGCCAGACATATTTTTTAGTGACATCCGCGCTCGGGATTCAATTGATGTTAAGCATGAAACATGAACATTTTAAAGTATGGCCATGAATCTGTGTCATGTGTGCTAGGGGGCATTTTATGATAGTGTAATTTTGTAAACAAACATTTGAAAAATAAAATTTGGTGAAATATATTGGATCTATCCATTTTTTAAATCCTTATCCTGTTCAGACTCACTAATCTGACATTGGTGGAAAGGCAAGCTACACCCCGATTTATACACTCTAAAAATGGATTGGTTAAAAAAAAAACTACCAATCTAGTAGGTTAAGCTAATATTGGCTTGATTAACCAATAGATTGGTCAAATATTGACCATTCCGGGTGGTTACGGGCATACCAATTTTATTGGTTAGCCAAACAACCAATGAAATTGGTTACTATAGAAAGTACTAGATATATCACATGGAAATATATTTATTGTATCAATTTATTCTATTCTAAATGTATTTATTATTGTGATTACAATATAGTGTTTAAAATTGAAATGTGTGTCTGGATAGATAACTCGGCGTGACCAGCTCAGTGGCCAGTGTCTGCCCTGAGACTGGGAGATTGTGGGTTCAATGCCTGGCCGGGTCATACCAAAGACTATAAAAATGTGATTTCGCTGCTTGACACTCAGCATTATGGGTTGGAAATAAGGGGTTAGATCACCAACGGGTTCCTACTGTTGCTCACCACTCCCTCAGGGGATGGGTCAAATGCGGAGTTAGGTGGGAATGACAATCAGTGGTACTTTTTTGGGGGGAATCCCATGACCCGCGAGATTCTCAAAAAAATGTCAGCCTCTAACACAGATGAACCAATATTTTGTTTAGAATGACCAATTTGTATCAGTTGGCCCAATCACCAAAATATATTGGTTGAAAACGCCTACCATTGTAGAGTGGTTATTTTAACCAAAGGATCTGTTGGACACATAACTACCAGCTAGAATTTAACCTTTTTGGGGGGGATCAATTTGACCAATCTGTTTTTAGGGTGTAAAACAATCAATGAATTTGAATTATAAATGGAGATTCACACATTTCTGAAAATTTGCATTTTTAAGGAAAGTGAAATTTGATCAATGCCTATAATAAGTTCCTCCATGTGCCTTGACCTGGTTCACTTGCCTGACTTCAATTCCCACTCAGTAATGGTGCGAATGTTAGCATGACTGTCTCTACATCTGTCCTGTGATTGACTGTCGACCATTGTCGATCTAGTATCTAGTCCGCCTTTCACCTGATATCATCTGTGATAGGTTGCAGCTCCCCATGTCCTGACCAGAGTAAACTGTATATATCACGACTGGATGGATTATAATCCTGTTTACTACAATGACTAAACGGAAATGAAATTCCCTTCTACTAATGTAACATCAAATGTCATAGAAAGGCTAGTAGGATATTATGGTATGCTGTCTGGAACACTGATGTTCTCTTCAAGAGTTCTTAAGCCGGTCATAGTAATTTCACAAATTAGACCCGTAGTACCATTAATGAAAGGCTTCGGTCAATTGGTGAAACGTTATCTTGGCCAGCAAACTGATCCGAACAGTAAGAGACAAATCAGACGATAGTAAGGTGAAGGCGGAGGGTAATACCGAAAGACCATAACGAGCTGTGTCTTGCCCATTAATCAATGCTGTCCACGCAATTTACTTTCTGTGAATTGTCACTGACCCGTCTCAAGGGTCACTTGCCAATTCCCATCTGGAGTCAGCCTTCATTGCACTGAGCTCTGTACTTACGCCGACTGTTCCCTTTGAGTGATTCCATCTATAAAAAGATCATGGCTGTTGCATACAGCTCTCTCCTTCTTTGTGAGTCTGGTTTTAATCTTGGTATAACGCGATGAGAATTTAAAAGGGTGTAAGGTATCTGCAGGTATCGTACAGGTAATTTATTGTCAATGTGTTTTGTCTGACATTATTTATCATATCTCTTTTCAGGGAAAATTTATTGGTATTATGTGTTTTTTTTAACAATATATTTTTAGATTTCAGTTATGTTTATTTAGGACAGGTTATTTCAATTTACAGATAATTGCCAACTCATCACTGGCTCGGGAGCGGAGAATGCTGACCCCTGAGCTAAAATCCGGAGCTGCCAGCTCAGTGGCCAGCACCCTCTTTGCAGGCTCTGAGAAGTGATGTTTTACTAATGTACAATTGCACAGCACAAGATGGCATCCGCTACACTTGGATTGAACCACTGCTGCGCTAGTTTTAGAGCCAAAATAATAATTATTGCCAAAGTGCAATGACAATTGGCCATCTAAAAATCCGATTCTGGCTGAATTGTTGGTTAAAGTACAAGTAGAACTTTTGCGCTGCTGAATGTAACTGAACAAGTAAAGTGGTGTAGTGGTTGGCAACAAGTCCCCGGTTCGCAACCAGCTCAATTTTGTCCCCTTCTACTTGCCTCTCTCTGTCTCTTCTCCCTTCTCATCCCCTCCTCCATGATTTTTTTGCGTCATTTTTTGTTTCAAATGTTTATTGAAGAATTGATGGCTTGTGTGGCCATTCAAAGGACGCAGAGCTACAGCAGCAGGCTACAGCCGGCTCGCCGGGGGTGCGGCAACCACACGGGGTGAGGCGGTGTTTTACTAAACCGAGCGTTTTACATACGCGTTAGAAAAAGAACCATAAACTCATAATTCATAAACAATTACATCGCAATGGTGTCAAAGGTAGGATTTAATCAGTATATGCCTATAGTTAACTGTGGAAGGGCTTAAAATACAGTGACATAATCCCCTTAAAAGATATAATCAAAACATACCTTAATTGCTGTTCCTTTACAAATGCTACTTGAGCTGGTCAAGCAGCCATGATCCCTGTTGGGATAACTTTCTTGGAGGAGGTGGGGTCCGTCCCCTCTCTCTAACCATATTGGAGGGTTGGAAAGAGGAGGAGGAGCAATGCCAACTCTGAGTGCTACAATGTGCAAAATATCACACGGCAATGTGGTTTTACAATCAAGTCGCTGTATTTATTCCCATGGGATAAATAAAAGGCACTTTCATTGATTTCACTGTTTTCCTTGTTTTTTCCCTTGCAGACAAGTGTGTTCGCTCTCTTCCTCCCTCCCTTGCCCTCTATTGCTCCTTGTGCTCATCGGCACCACTCGCACGTGCAAGCACTGACAATTAATAATGGACAATCATGTGCGGGCTCTTTGATGTGAACTGTTTGATTCGCAACAGTACTTTTGTCGGCGTTGGAGTCGCAGTTTTAATGAAGCGCATATTAAAAGATTTGACATGCAAACCCGCTTTCCTTGTGTATAATATTTTATCCTTTGTTTATTCAGGTATACAGAAGCCTCTGCTGACATAAGTTAATTATAGAAGGTGACGGTGCTACACTAACCTCTTCATGACCTTTTCACACTATCTAAAACGACAAACTGGATCACTCTTTAAATCCGGGTTTTTAGCCTCACATCACAGATGCTCAGAAAGTGCCCCGTTTATGCAGCTCTGTCACTTTATTTTAGCAGGTAGTTCATCGCACCACTTGCTCCACAACCTTTTAAGGGAGTAATGGCACAGATACAATATTAGAGTCAAATGAAGAAAAGTGGTGGAGTAGCAGGCATCCTTTCGTTCCACATATGCAGGGCTGCCAGGCAGACCAACTCTGTTAAACCCTCCCAGACCCTTTCTGTCTTTTTTCTTTACTTTCATTTCCTCATTTCTTTCAGACCTGATCATTAGCCTATTCTTCCTCTCTCGCTTCTCAAGTCTCGTATTGTGCTGTATCTCTTTCTGTTTTTTTCCAACCCCATCTTTCTCTCTTCCTCTCCTCGGGGATTGCCTGTTTGATATTCTACCTGTGTGGCAGGGCAGCACAATGGATTAGAGCACGGACAGGCCCCACAAACCACCCTGATGTACAGGACAGCTTTTCAATCATTTCACCAGTCTTTTGCACTGGCACAAACAGCCACAGGGAGCAACACACTGAGGAAGCTTAAGGGGGAACTTATTATATCAGATAAAAACAAACAAGGGAGGACAAATGCAGATTTTTGTGCAGTAACACAATAAGAATGTGTTGAAATATGCCAGATGAGTTCCACCCTGCAGTTTCATTGGGTTTCAGCCTATCAGATGTCTGCAGGTACAGCTTTGGAGACAAAGGGAGAACCATGGCCTCATATATAACTGTAATGTGCTCTCAGCAGTCTGCCTCACACTGGATGGCCTGCATTTTGTCCCTTTTAATGGTACTGGCTTTTATTTTCCCACTCCCTGCGTGTTAATACTTTATCTTCCCTTGATCCTTGAGACCTTTTCTCTTTATACCAAAATTGCAGATCCCTCTTGTGCATTGAGTGTAACTGCTGTGCCCCCTCCATAAGGGCAAATCCAGAGCCATATATTAGTTGTCTCTAGTAAGGCGCAGCATAGACTGAAGGGGGAGAAAAAAGAAAAAGGAATCCAACACAAAGCAAAATTCCCCAGGAACACATGTGGTGCTAAGATACAAAACTGCATCCAATCACAAGAAAATATCATTAGAAATTCCCACTCAATTATGTATCAATGAAAATGAATTTTGTTCCATTCGAAACGGGTAGTCATACACTGGTGAACACATTACAATATAGACTAGCCGTCTGACAGATGCTTTCTGTCCTTTCCCTTCCTTTAAAATGAATCAAAATTTAAAAAACAAATTTATCCAGTTGCTCACGATTCTTATTGTACTACAAGCCGTCCATCCATCCATTTTCTATCACTTATCCAGGGTCGGGTCATGGGGCAGCAGCTTTAGGAGGGAAGCCTAGATTTCCCTCTCCCCAGCCACTTCGTCCAGCTCATCCGGCGGGATCTCAAGACGTTCCCAGGCCAGCCAGTTGGACATAGTTGCTCCAGCGTGACCTGAGTCGTCCACAGGGCCTCGCGCCGGTGGCTCATGCCTTGAACATCTCTCCAGGGAAGAGTCTAGGGGGCATCCGAACCAGATGCCCGAGCCACCTGAGCTGGCTCCTCTTAATGTGGAGAAGCAGCGGCTCTACTCCCAGCAGCGACTCTTCTTCAAGTCCCTCCCGGATGACCTGATACTACAAGCCAATTTCATCAAAATCCAAACTTCAGCAAAATCCAAATATTAAACATTCCAACAACTTCTGAGGCCAAAAGAACAAGTGGTTGGAGCCACATCCCTTTTCTCCTGGGTCCATCTGTGTCCACTGTCAGAGGATTGATACAAGAACAGTGAGACAACTCAGAGGCAGGCGTTAAGCTGGAGCAAACACTGCACTGACTGGCAGGCTTCAAGTGTGTGTGTGTGCGCCTTTGTCTTTGCTACATTGTTGTGTGTGTGTGTGTGTGTGTGCAAGCGGTTAATATCACATCATGGGGACCATTTTCGTTTTTTTTACCATCATTGTGGGGATCACGTGTCCTTGTGGGGACATTTGGGTGGTCCCCATCAGTCCAAACCTCTTTTTGATCAAAACTTTTGTCAAAACTTGGTTTTAGAGTTTAGGTTTGACCAAATCTACATTTTAAATTATTTTGTTAATTCAAAACATATTTTAAATTTTTACCTTAGAAAAGGTAAAAACATTTTGGGGGACTTTGTCAGTGTGTAAGTCAGTGGAATGAATCATCATCAGTTGTTGGGTTGAAGAGCATGACATCAAAATATTTAGAAACTTGGCCGTCTATCGTGACACATATATGGGGTAAGTTGTGTCTAAATATGAATAAGATTAGTTGGAAGTTTGGATCGTCTAGATTTGCATGGCATTCTAAAAATCCAAAGTAATAATATAGTCATCATGCAGGTGGAAAAAAGGTTGTGAAACAAAGCGTCTATTATAGGAGCTGGAGCTCAACCAGCATGGCTCAGGTACAGTGCCAGTGTCAAAAGCCCTTTGACAATGCACGGGTTATTAAGTGAAAGACTTGGGTTGGGTGCAGATGCAATAAAGACCAAATACATGAGTATACCAAAATCAGTGCCAGATTTAGAACCAGAAATCAAGTCACAGAACAGGTATTATTTTCATCTACATAGGAACACTGAGAACTTTGGACGGTTACGATAAAAAAAAAGGAAATCTGCAGATGGATCGTACTGGCAAAGGATGCGTTCAACAAAATGATAGAAAATGATCGTTAGTTAAACAAGCTTCTTCTCAAGAGATTTGTGTGGTCAGTCTGGATATGTTGACGCGACTTATGGAGGTTCACTGTAGTCAGGGGGCCATAATGGATATTGTAACTTATGTTGACACCTTAGGGTGCAAGCTGACAACCTATGCAATTTCAATAATTGACTCCTCAACATGTATTTTACCCAGGTTGTCAGCTCAGGAAATATTATATATTATTTTTGTAAAATTCATTACCATTGTCCTTTAATTGTGAGCAAATTTGCAATATAATCTAATTCAGGTGGTACACCAAAGGAGTATTGCACCACAGGAGCCAAAGTTTTGTCAGCACAGTTTTGGAATGAGGCATGAAACAAAATCTCCAGCGAAGATTATCACAACAGACGTAAACGATCTAAGCAGGGACACGTATTTCAGATGATATATTTTATTTGTCTATTTGTCTACAAACATCTATCAGTAGCCTATGCAGCATACTATGGAACACACGTGACGTGGAGGAGTAGAAGCAGCTGCAGCAGGTTAGGAAGATCTTGTTGTAAAAGTTGGAGAGGTCCACAATCTACTTAGAGAGTCCAACGAGGTTAATGAAGACAAACCAACCTTTACCCTCTGGCGACAATACATGGATCTTGTGTCTATTCTCCTGGCATTCACACAGGCTCTGAGATCTGGTGACTCAGCGCTATCCATGTTTAAGTGTATGATGCCCGTTTTTTGCCGCTTATGAGCACACCCATTACACAATAAGGGCACTGTATTCATAGCGGACATGAAACGTCTGGCACAGACTGTGCACAGGTAGCCACCAAAGAGACCAATCAAAGCTTCAATGAGCTGCCATTCCATCTATGTCTTGGGCTCACCAACAAAACCGGATAGTTTGCTGGAGGATTGATGGCTTGAAATGAGGCAGCTATGGACATTTATGTATGAAACTCACACTGCAAGCTTTAAACTTTGAATGACTCATGGTTGCTCCAACAAAAATGCATACCTGGCACAAGGGGTGCAAAGAGAGCAGATTTGAGTGGATGGGAGAATGCGTGCAGCCAGAAATGCGCAGAACAGCACGCTTTTTCTGGCTTATGCACAAGAGAGATTATGGCCCTTGTCCAATATGTTAGGTTCCAGAGTACCGGTAGGTTGGATCCCACAACCGTAGACTAGGAGAGGATACAAATAGGTTGTTTATTACAGAAAAAGAGGTTAACTAAATACCAACAAAAGCCGCTGGACAAATAATAACCAAAACCACTTGCAACTGGTAAGGGAAAATCGAGACAACTAAAAATATCTTGCTATAGTAAAACGAGCGAAGGAAGATACTATTACATGGGCGCACAAAAAACAAGACACTCGAAACTACAAACAAAAAACAACGTGGAGTACAAAACTACTTACACGCGTAAAGACTACGGTAACATAAGCAAAGGAACTATGAAAGGGCTAGGAAAACTACTCGGCACAATAACAGTGAGCAAGGTGAATCTTCTAGCACCCGATGCGATTGCACAGTCCCTTTTAAAGTCCTTTAATCATTGTTGCGTTTCAGGTGCGGCGCTAGTAGGACACGCCCCCTCACTTGCTCCCTGAAAAAGCACCAGACACACAACAGAACTGAGAGCAGGAGCATGACAGAATAGGCATTGAGTACCTTGAGGTAGAAAAAAAGCTATACAAGTGAAAGCCCATTTACATGGCTGACCCTTGAGGTAACTCAGGGACAAAGGGAGTGATATCTGAAATCTCTTCTTTGCTTTTCTTAAAATTGCCCTCAACAGACAGGAGAAAGTAAGCTGGTCAAAGAACAAAACTCTGTCTTCAATTCTTTTTCAACCGACCAGGCTGAGATGATCTGTCGGAATTTGGAATGGTACCTTGCCTCTCTGCAACACGTAAGCCCCCACTGGTGCCAATTTAACTGTCAGGATTTCACATTTATCAATATCATGATTTCTTTTATCAGGAGGAGAGGTGGATGGATAAGACAAGTTTCTCGCTACCCCTACGCACAAACACACACACAACATGCTCGCAACCCTGGTGCACAACTGCACACACCTCAATGATCCATCTATTATAAGCTGCTCTCAAGGATTGGTGCAGTCGTGAAGTGAATCTTGATCTCGTCAAGTAGTACAGTGGGAGAGGATGAGCAATGCTGACTGCTGCCAAATTTTGATATAGCTTTTATATGTATCCCTTGGATGTACCAGGAAGCAGGTTGATGACACAATGTAGACTAAAAACCCCTTTGACTGGCACCAGTGATCTTTTGTGCTTTGGGTGCAGACTACACCACACGCAGCTCTAGTCACCCAGACTACGGCAAGCCCCGGGACCCAGTGGTGAACAAGGAAGTAACATACAGTACAGTAAGTGTATTTGCTTGTTTACAGCTGTTGAACTGTACCAATGTAGCAATACAGCCTTTATTTAACCAGATAAAAACCCAGTGAGACCAAGATCTATTTTACAAGGGTGACCTGGCCAAGAGGTCAACAGCACACGTCATTAAAACCAAGACTATACATACAAAACATTTAAATACATTTTACAAATGTCTAATGTCTTCAAATTGAAAAAATAAAATAAAGTGCATATACATTAAACGACAAATAACAAATCATAAACACAGGAACTGCTTGGTCGTCTCACATTGTTTATCAGTCATATGGATCGTAGCAATATTATTTTGCATTAGCCAAAGCTATTTAGCACAACAAAGGAAGCACTCGGTGGTGCTCTCTTTTTCTCTTCATTGCAGGCTGCAAAGGTTTCAAGTTCTTCTCTCTGGCTTGAGATTTCATATCCCGGTATATGGTGGTCATTGGGTTTTGGTGAACTCGATGACCTTGTTTGTTTGTAGCAGACCTGACTGGCTTATTAGGCAACACAGGCAACAGCGCCACAAAATTGTGGAAAATATATCTTAACTAATAATTAATTATCTAATAATCTATTTTTTTGTATTAACTCTTAAAAAGGCAACAAACTGATTACTAATGTAAAGCAATGAATCCGTGGCTTGTCTGGATATGGACCTAAAATGGTGTGTTTTCTATTTTATGCAGTCCTATTAATTAGTTAGGGAAAAAAGATCTGCACAATATATCATATCACATTATTTAACGGTTACATGCATACAATTATTACGGCCGCTGTACGGAGTGTTTTCCTCAAAGTACTCTAAGTAAATTACATTCAAAACGCAACCTTCGTGTCATCTTGAAAGATTGCATTTCGGGGAATTTTGAAGGTGAGGTGAGTTGTCATGATAAACGTACGTTGAAAACTCTCAATGATGTCTACACGAACTGGCGGCACTACCGAACAAAAATGAATTAGTTCTTCATGGCAACGATGTCCTATGGTGAAAAGTGATCTTATCACTCACAGTAATGCAGTGGCACTATCGGAAGAACTCCTGTCGACCATCAATTTTCCCTCTCTCCTGACGGCTCCAATGTGACATCACATTTTCCTTAGAACAATGTGAGGATGGTGAAACATGACACAAAGTCAATGATATGTGACCGAATTTTTTTCCCTCAAATTCTATGAGCAGCTCATCAAATCTCAAACACATACTGCATGTATGAAATTACTAAACTATTGTACCTTATCTAGTTCAAATAATATAGCATGAAATAAAGTTCCTTTCCCATCCAAATAAAAAAAGTAACTGGGCTTTAGAAGATTGCTCAATGTCTTGTAATTTTGAGTTTGAGCAAATTATTTCAGTTCTTTCTCAGGGGTTAGTTAGGCTAATGTATAAAATTAATGTTGTGACACTTATCCCAACTATCTTAGAGTGAGAGTCAGGGTGCGCCCTGAACTGGTCACCAATCCGCAGGGCACATATAAACAAACAACCATTCACAACTACAAACAATCTACTATCTACCATGCATGTTTTTGGAATGTGTGAGAAAACCGTAGCACCTGAGCAAAACCCACACAGGCACGGGGAGAACATGTAAATCCTACATATTAAGGCTGGAGCTCAGATTTGAACCCGCAACCTCCAAACTGTGAGGCCCACCAGTCATCCATCGTTCCACACTGTCATTGACACTGCAGTGTGAACGGTACAATTCTGATTTTTTCACACCCGACCTGGGCCTATTTTGCATGTGGATATAAATCGGATATGTATAAACTACTGACACGTCTGTTAATATATACATAGCTGTTTTGAGTAAGAGTGTTACATTTTTTATTTGTCTTTAATTTAATCCGATTTGAAACATGAAGTGTCAGCCCTGTAGACGGTTCATCACGAACGGCGATGACGTGTCGTCATCTTCGGTAGACTTTCCAATTAGACCAACCTCGCTACTCTGGCGACATGAGATGAAAAAAAAAAAGTCAGATGGATTTCGGTTTGTAAACAGCACATTCAAAACTGACCCACCAGGAAGCTGAGGACAGCAGCCAATCAGGAGTGAAGGTGAAAACAGTCCACCAACCAGGAGCCTGGGCGTTCACACAGCTTAATTTGCATAATGTATGCAGACAAGACATATAAATCGAACTCCTAACACGTCCGCGAAACGAATCCACCACTGGCGGCACTGATAAAAGTCGCTTATCTCAGTGGCTTGGCTGGTGGTAAAACGTTGCGAGTCGGGACAATAATTACTTCCGTGAAGACCGCAACGTGACATCGTTGTTTTAGGTGTGCGTCACCTGACGTGTGCTCTCGCATCACAGGCGCGTTGCGTTCACATTAGATGTCGCATTTGTTTTTGGAATGTGAACGGTACATAAAAAGAACGGATTTAACAACAAATCCTAATTGGGCATCACGCCCTGCAGTGTGTAGCCTAAGATATGTATATATATACATATATATATATATATATATATATATATATATATATATATATATTTCATATTTTAATAATAAAGGTAGTCAAATATTGTATAATACACAAAGTATATTCTATCTATTATTTATTGCTCTTGTTTGACCTTCATGGAAAAGCATTTATGTTTTCTATGTCTCAATGAGTGTTTGCGGTAGTAAAAATGTGTTCAGGTAAAATGAAATTCCTCAGTCAACAATGCTATTTTTACATGGTTGGTGGTTTCGATTAAAATGTCACTGCCTCTGTTCATTTTCTTTGATGTTCCTTTTGAACTTTACACAGTTCACTTGTTCTGTCTATAAAATATGAATTATCCCACTGGCTTCACAAGACTTGCTTGTGTACGTACATTCATGCATCTCATGCACAGAGACTCAACATCATGTAAACACCGGCTTATGTGTGAAGCTGTCAGACATGCAAGACATTTGGAGAAGTAATAAAACATAAGAATTTGACGTTGTTACAAATCCCATTTCCAATTCCAATGGCGTTGGCACGCGTTTAAAATGTAAGTAAAAACAGAATACAATGATTTTCAAATCCTTTTGTTCAAACTGATACATTTTATTGTTATTTTGTAAATATTCACTTATTTTAAATTTGCTCCCAAAAGTTAGACGTTCCAAAACACACACCAATAACAAAACAAATTATGTTTTTTGAACTTCCCACTGATTGCAGATGCCTAATTTCCATTTGAACAATCTCTTTTGGAATATGTTGCATACTTCAAATTTAAAATGAGAGAATACTTGGAGAGAAAATATAACATTCATCAGTTTGAACATTAAATAGTATAGTTGTATTTACATTTTACATAATATTCCAACGTCCATGTAATAGGGGTTTGCAAATTAACCTATGGCAACAATGCACATGCAAACTAGAATGAGAGTAGAAAAGGATTTGTGTCAAAGTAAAAAAAAAAATAATAATAATTTTCCCATTGAGAGCATAAATGTAAAATGGAAACAGGCTGACTGTAACAAATGGCTATAGGAGAAATGAACACACAAAATTGGCACAGGTAAGTGGTGTCATGCAGGAGTGAACTTTGTCAATTAGAGAGCAAAGAGGAGGGCTGTCTGTCTGAAAGAATCTTATTAACATAGAGGTCATTTTCATCAGGCACCTATTTTTTTTTGTCCTTATTCTTGGCATAACAAATGAGTCTTGAAGTAAAGCCACATATTTGGCATACTCATTTCACAACCATGCACTTATGATTATGGGGGATACAGATTACTTAATAAATGGGACAAAATAAGTTTTGAAAAAAAAAATTCAAATCGACTCCTTATAGCTGGCCTATAAGAATGATGATGATGATGCTTATGATGAACTGTATTACACAAAGTCATAAAATTTAACTTCCTAGGCAACATGGGTATTTAATATTTATTTTCAAGTCCCTATTTAGAGAAAAGGAGTCACTTTATGACTATTGGAAATTTTGAATCTGATCAAATGGCCAGGGCGTGGGGTCCCTCAAGGGTCAGTTCTTGGACCCCTTCTTGTTAAATCTGTATGTGTTTCCTTTGGGGTAAATGCTTCAGAATGCCATTGTTGACTATCATGGTTATGCAGATGACACAGCTGTCAATGTCCCCAAATGACATCAGTTCAATTAACGTATTGCCTCACTGTCTAGAGCCAATTAAGAACTTGATGAACCCAAATTTCCTTCATCTAAGCCAAAACAAAACAGAGTTCATTGTTTTTGGCCATAAAGAAAAGAGGACAGCTGTTATACAACTCAAGTCACTGTCTTTAGAAGCCAAAAACAAGTTAGATCTTGGAGAGCTGACTCAGACCGGACTTTGAGCAATCACATCAAATCAATCATTAAACAATGCAATGCATGTTCTTTTAGTAATTTTTATAAGCACATTTTATTTTGACTGCTTTGCTTCTGAATGTTGTTAACTGTCATGTTTGCTGGTGCTTGTAGGTGTTGTGTCTTGTGTAAAGCAATTGAGGTTCCTTGTGTATGAAATGTGCTATAAAAATAAACTTGCCTTGCCTGTATAATTCAAGGAAGCCCTTAATTCCCCAATTGCATACATTTTGCTACAATGGACATTGAACTTTTGGAGGGCTGTAATTTGTCACTGGTGGTGTTTATGATTTTCAAAGGTGTTGTTGGAAAATGTCTAGTCTGAAGCCATGAAGAAGAGAGTGTAAAGCTGATGGTATAAGATTAAGCATCAAAATCTAGGGCCATGGCTCTCAATCAGAAAATGTTTGTGCCCTTGAGTTCATAAGGATGTTATTACTTGAATGTTGCTAGTTAAATGTAGAACATCATAAATGTTTTGGTATTTGCCAAACATATCAATTAATTGATTCTAGTCTTGGATAATTAAGATATTTCATCTTTACAGGAAGATGTTTCATAATGATATTTTGTATATTTCCAAAGTGTTTTTCAACGTCACATCTGTAGCTCTTATATACCAATACCCAGCGGTGGAATATTCAGGGTAGCTACAGGATCTGACCTAAATTGAAGCACCTGAACCCTTATAATTCCTGTCGCTGCGCCTGCTTCGACAATGCTGTTTGACTGAAAGTAGTGGGTCACAGATGAAACCTTGATATTATGACAGCTAGGGTGGGATTTCAATACTTGAATGCATATTTTATGCAGTTTATTCATTGTAGCCCAAATTTTATTTTATCATTGAATTTGCCGTCTATTTAAACAAAGATTGCCTCTCTCTGGAACAGTGAATTGAATTAACCTATTTATAGATTAGTTCAATTAACTAAAAATAACTGACTATTCTTTGCTCATGTAATTGTGAGTATGAGTGTGGCACAAGTTCATGGTCTACTAAGCATATTACTTGTTGTATCTAAAATGCACTCAGTGACTTTAAACTGGAAAAAGTGAGAGGATATCACCATTCATTTTCATCTTGATCCCATGATGTCATGATTTTTCTGATGACCCTCTTCTCAGTTCTTACCCTGCATGGTGACATATGACTGAAGACAATTATGCCTTTAAATGGAACACTGATTGTTTTTGATTGTTGTTCATGTTTATTCACAGCCCTCAGGTCAGCCGCCTCCCATAATCTGCAGATTTCCCAAGGACAATTTAGGGTAACTCATGAATAATAAATGATCTCAATAATATTGTAGTGAAAGGACCCCTGGCAACTATGAATACGATTAGAGCCTGATCAGAGGCCTTTAGTGTCTTATTTACATGTCCACTGCAACAATACCTACCCAGAGTGACTCTGGTTTGGACTTTCATTCTTCATATGTCCATATGTCATTTTAAAGGAGACACAGTTCTTACCTTATTATTAATATTATGTTATAGTATTTTGGGTTGCTTTCTATTGGATGGATGGATGGATGGATGGATGGATGATAGATAGATAGATAGATAGATAGATAGATAGATAGATAGATAGATAGATAGATAGATAGATAGATAGATAGATAGATAGATAGATAGATAGATGAAAGGAAGAAGAAGAAAGAAAGAAGCTGTCTTTCATTAGAAAGTAGGTGCCAAACTATGCATTGCTGCTGAGTATTGGCCTTCTCCTCTTCCATCTTGCTTGGAATATTTACACTTTGATTCACTTAAGCCCGGTAGTACAATGTAGTATTTGTTTATTTATGGATCATAAAAAGACGAGCACATTTTGCCCGGTTGTCGCGTTGCTGGGCAAGATAAGCTGAGTGAAAGTTAAGAGTTGGGACCAGAGTAATAAATAAACACCGTTTTATATACGATAAACATATCAAATGCACTCGCTAAAGGCGCTGTCCAATGCTGGAAATGCTTAACTCGATACACATTCAGAGAACTACAATTACCAAAAGACTGTTTGACTTTCCTTGCGTACAGTCGTACAGCATATGCATATAAATACATTTAAAATCAATCACAAAAGTTCATTAATTAAATTAAGTGACAAAAAACAAAAATGAAAATATAGTCAGGCATGGAGAAGCAGGTGGAAGCGCAGTAAGAGTAAAAGAATGTGTATTCGGACAGAGGGCAGTGGGCACCCCCTCCTAGCACCCAGGGTCTGTGGAAGCACAGGCCTGGGGGCCAAAACCGCAAGTCCAGGTCAAACAAAAGGTCTGCAATTCGATTCAGAATCGATTTTCAATTAAGAACGATTTTGATTCAAAATGATTTGATTCACAATGATTTTTGCTTCAATCTATAGATGTGCAAAGAATTGTAATGATCTACTCCAGTCTGACTCGCCAATGCTAATTTCACGCGCTACTCGCGGCACTTTTATCACTCAAAAGAACGGCTCCATGCTGAAAAAAACAAACTTTTATTGGAATAACTTGATCTAATGTGGCTCCAACTTAACAGTGTATTAGACTGTGTGGAACCACACTGCCCCTCAGTGGCCAAACCGGGTACAACATGAACAGCGCTCCAAATAAAGGCACACACAGACAAAGACAAGACAGAATAAAATAATTTTAATAAAATCGATTTTGGGACATTTAAAATCGATTCTGAATCGTACTAAATGAGAATCGCGATTCTTATGAGAATCGATTTTTCGGCACACCCCTATTGATTGGCAATGTCAATATACGAGATCTATTACTTTTAGAGCAGCAACTGGGCAAAGATTTGGAGACAATGGGAATCCTGCAATTCAAAACTGAAGAGTGTTTCTGCATATCTGGTTAGAGAATGTATCTGCTGAACATGTGTACATTGCCGGAGGGCATCAAAATAAGTGGCTACAGTGTTTTCAGACACCAATCATAATCCAATTCTTTGAACAGATGAAACATCATGTATGGAGAACGAGTAGGAACTGTTCTAGCATACCTCCCAAACTTAGTGTAGGTAGGTGTGTGCTATGCTATACAGGTAGGTGTGTGTGTAGCTGCAAATGAAACTGGACTGTGAAATATTTTAAAATGATGGTATTGTCTGCATTTAAGTTGATTGTTGAAATGCTATAGATATATGATGCATTAATAGTGCAGTAAAGTCTAATTCTAAATCAGATCTTGATTGCTTTATCTCAAATTTGTGATGCTGTTGGTGGCTGTTCATAGGTTAAAGTTGTGTGGATCTAAATTTAGAGCAGATGATTTCTGTCTCTGAGTAGAACGCATGTCACTCCTTATAAATGAGACTCCTGTCCCACAAACCTGCCCTTAATCAGTCAGAAGGAATGAGGTCTGTTCTTTGTAACCCTCCTGTGATACCTTTTCTTTAAATTCAGAAGAAGTTGAGAGCCTTGAATGTCCTGCCTTTCAAATTATATGACTGATCATTTGAACTATTTTCAAATCAAATGTTTACATGTCAGGTTGCAATTCACTGTTATCCCGTAATCAATGCCGTTTTTGTTGTTTCTTAAAAAAATAAAATAAATAAAAGCTTTATGCATGTTGCTTTTTCGTGCAAGCCATTAACAAAATGGTAAAGGGCAGCTCATAATGTGTTTGGTTGCACTTGTTTACACATCTTTGTGTAAACCTTACCGACACAGTGGCTGCTCAAACATAATTAACACTGCGAGCACTGTCCCCAAACTCTTCAGCTGAGATGTAGACATTTGACACCATTTGAGTTGAGCTGTCATAACTCACACTTGCATCCCAAGCTGCAAAAACTGCTCAAGCATGGGTGACACAAATGCCCTAAATTTGTTTAAGGTTAAGCTACTTGTTTTCTGTATGAACTAATTTAGTAATGTTCATATATATATATATATATATATATATATATATATATAAAAGATAAGAAAATATATATATCTACTCAAAGATAAGAAAAATCATATAAAACATAAACATATAACCTTTTCACATGTTCGACCAAAAAAGGAGTAGAAAGAAGTATACACTTTTTGAATTCCTACCCCTATACAACTTAAATAATAATGTAATAATATAATTATATTTTCAAACAACAAGACTCATTTTTAACATAATTCAAAACACAGTCCTATACAATCACACAAAGTCACATAAAAATACCACAAAGCAAATCATAATTCCACGGACACCTCAGCTCCCTAATATTTTACATTTTGTCTATGGCACTATAGACATGAATGATTTTATATCTTAGTTTTTCCTTAAACCCCAAAAAGGAAGTACATAGCTTTAGCTTATCATCAAGACTATTCCACAATTTCACACCCAAAACTGAGACACATCTGTATTTTAAATTAGTCCTCACGTTACATATTTCAAACATGGTCAAACCCCTTAAATTATAGATTTTTTTTCTTAGTTTTAATGAATACAAAGAGGTAAGCTATTATTTACGACACGAAAAAGTGGTTCCATTGTTTTTAAGTACACAATATCCATAAATTTAAAGATACCAGATCCTATAAATAACTGTTTAGTTGTTTCCCTGTAACCAAATGTATTTATTATTATTATAATTGCTTTTTTTCTGTATTTTAACAATTGGGTCTACATTTGTTTTATACACATTACCCCAAATTTCAGCACAATATGACATGTGAGGTAATACAAGTGAAAAATACAGTATGTGGAGGCCTTCCTTATTTAGACAATCCTTGACTTTATAAAGAACAGCCACTGCACTCTTAAATATGGATTGGTTTAAAAAATACTACCAATCTAGATGGTTAAGCTCATATTGGCTTGATTAACCAATAGATTGGTCAGACATTGACCATTCTGGGTGGTTACGGGCATACCAATGTTTTTGGTTAGCCAAACACACAATGAAATTGGTTACAATAGAAAGTAAGTCTAGATAGATCACTTGGAAATATATGTATTGTATCAATTTATTGCATTCTAAATGTATGTATTAATTATTATAAGTGATTACAATATAATATATAAATAATATAGTGTTTAAAAATGGAAATGTGTGTCTAGATCAATCGCCTACTGGTAGAGTGTCTGCCCTGACACTAGGAGGTTGTGGGTTATATTCCTGGCTGGGTTAGAACAAAGACCATAAAAATGGGATCCATTTGCCTCCCTGCTTGACTCTCAGCATTAAGGGTTGGAATTGTTGGGTTAGATCCCCAAATGATTCCTTGAGCGTGGCCCCCACTGCTGCTCACCGCTCCCTCAGGGGATGGCCAAATGCGGAGAACGAATTTCTCCTCACTTCGGTGAGTGTGACAATTAGTGGTACTTATTTTATTTTTATTTTTTTTAAGTTCTACAAAGATGATGGGTTGAGAGTAAGCTGCAAGAATTTCCAAATCCAGACTTTGACCCCCCATCCACAAAAAAAGAAAAAAAAGATACCATTCCATTCTCGCAGCCCTGTATGAGCCTTTAATTACATGTCCCGGGATGTTGTCTAATTGGGGGTGTGGTCTGTGTAGGTCTTGCCCTTCAAACCGTGCAGATGTTAAAAAGAAGCATCACTGTCAACAACTGCTGTCTCATCTTTTTGTAACATGTCAGTGATTTGCATCACAGGAAATGTTCCCGCATGCTGTGCTGCGCTTATAATGTTGTAAAATTGCTCTTGTCTTACCAAAGGCCTCATTGTCTGATCAATCTGAATCTCCAAGTCAGTACATGCAACATTTCTTATAAAAGGACGTAAAACAATGTAAACGTTCGTTCCTGCTTCAGTGTATGATTTGATGACATCGCTGTATGCTTTTAATTTATCGCATATGTAGAAAGGTATTCAGAAAGGTCAATTGTAGGCTATATGTGAAAGTGTGCTTTATTTTGTGACACCACATTGCCTGACTGCCATTCATAGTTTTGGTTGGCCTCAGGTGTGCTCAATAAGTCAAAACCACGTTTCAGCCCAAAAGCAGTAACTATTTTCTAAGGTCCCAGTCAGTCATGGAACCTTAATGTCTCTAAATTCTTTGCGATCAAATTCGAATTGAAACAAACAATATAAAACACCACCAACAACAAAAAGAACCAGTTCAATCTTTTCCTTTTTTTTTTTTTAATGGGTATGCTGAACTAGATAAACAGGATGGAATCAGATCACAATGGCCTTGAAGTCTAAATCAGGGATTACGTGGGGGGTACCAAGAGACAGGATCAAGAGGACACAGACAGCTTGTACCCTTGATGGCCAAATCCCGACCCCTGTTGTCCTTCCAAGTGGGTAACATTTCCATCTGACAGACACTGTGATGTGTGTGTGCCCTCGATGTTACACCCTGGTAAGCTTTTTATTCCACTCTCTTATGATGTATACTTTCTATTCCCACTTTCTTGTTCTTTTTTGGAACTTTCCCTGACAATTGCTTGAATCCTTTCAACTGTTCCCTTCATCCATCTGCTTTGGGAATCTGTCTGTTTATTAAATCCCTAACTTGCAAGCAAATACATCATGCTCAGTATATTGAGGATTGTCTTTCTTGGTTTACTTCTCTATATGAATACTTTGAATGTACATGTCATTTTGTTCAATGCTTTGTTGAAATTTAATAAAGACAAATATTTTTGTCGTATCCAGATTACTTTATTCATCCCAAAAGGCTTGCTATCGATTATAAAGATGAATGTGATTGTGAAACGTCATCCCTTTCAAAAAAGGGTGCTGGATGCTGAGTTGAGGCTTGGGAATTAAGCTCAGCAGACAGCGTGCTCCGCTTCCAAGATGGGTTATGTGTTAGGTTTGAACCCTAAGTGGGTGCAGGGAATGCCACCGATTATGTAGAGATGAGCCTCTCACACTGATGTTTCTTTTGTCCATCAATATATTTATAGCTGCGTATAGAGTAAGTTCTTTAAAGAGACAGTGTCTACAATTTTGCACCATCTAGTGGTAAATAATAATAATAATAATAATAATAATAATAATAATAATAATAATAATAATAATAATAATAATAATATATGGGTGGCACGGTGGCTGACTGGTTAGCACGTCCGCCTCCCAGTGCAGGCGACGTGGGATCGAGTACAGGCTTCGGCCTTCCTGGGTGGGGTTTGCATGTTCTCCCCGTGCTTGCGTGGGTTTTCTCCGGGTTCTCCGGGTACTCCGGTTTCCTCCCACATTCCAAAAACATGCATGGCAGGTTAATTGAACACTCTAAATTGTCCATAGGTGTGACTGTGAGTGTGGATGGATGTTCGTCTCTGTGTGCTCTGCGATTGGTTGGCAACAAGTTCAGGGTGTACCCCGCCTACTGCCCGAAGCCAGCTGGGATAGGCCCCCCACGACCCTTGTGAGGAAAAGCAGTTAAGAAAATGGATGGATGGATATATATATATATACTGTATATATATATATATATATATATATATATATATATATATATATATATATATATATATATATATATAGATTTCAGTAATATGCAAAAAAAACGTACATTTAAAAAAAATATTATCGTAGGTTTAATAATTGCTAATTAGGCTGACATATTTCGCTGACATCTTTCTGCTACGGCAACCCGAACAAGAACTTAGCAAACATAGCTAGCCCTGGTGGTGGTGTACCTAGTGTCGGACCCAGTGGGTTGACCGCCGCTTACCTTGCACAGCTGGGGCCAGCAGGTGGTTGTCGCTGAGTCCCGTGATTTGAACAGTAAAAATTTCCTCTGGGAAAGTCCCAGAGATGAAAAGAGTACCCACAATTGTACTCAAGTAAGAGTACTGTTTACAATAACGTGACTAGAGAAAAAATAAAAAGTAATCCTTTAAATAATTACTTTTAGTAAGAGTTAAAAGTGCCAATGAGCAAAGGGACGGACGGGTGCCTTGGTCACTGCAGCCTCGGTTAGACAGCTGGAAAGCTTACCCAGCGTTCGGTCCATGCCATCACCAGAACATAGAGCATCGGCGACAGAATCGGGCATCGCTCTTAAACCGGACCTGCCTCAACATCAGCCAGCACGGCCGAGGTCACAACCCAACTGAGGCCACTTGTTACAAAACGAAAGAGGGTGTCAGCCTGTCCTCGTAATAGGGACAGAATGGCAAATGTACTGTGCATCTCTTGTAATAAATATCTCTGTAAACGAGCCCACTAAAATGGTCATATTTCTCTTGAGGTTAATTTGACCTTTTTCGTTTTTGAATGGGGCCTTATGAAATTACCTCCATTAGCACTGATAAGAGTCTGAGCACTACTTGTAGTATAGTTGATGATTGGGAATTATTTCCATGGTAACTTTGAGTCCTGTTTGTGTTCAAGTTGTCATCTTCATTAGTGCAAAACTGAATAGGGAATAGGTGAGAGCTATTGATCGGATTCTTCTAAGGTTTTTGAGACGAGTATCAATAATTCTGTTTTAGTGGATGACCAATTCAACAGCAGCAGTAGAGAGACAGTCAGTAAAGGGAGACTTTTGATACAGAGAGCATATGTGCTAGTGTCCTTAAAATTCTACATGAAATGAGATGAGGAAAGTTAGTTTTGGTAAGAGTTATATCAACACTGATATATCTCAGCGAGTGATCAGAAATATGGTGAGTGCAAGCATTGAAATAAACAGGAGTCACAGTACAACAAGCAAAATTTAAAATAAGCCCTTTGATTGCATGGGATAGTTTATTGCCGGGTTAAGTCATTAAGTTAAATGAAGACAAGCAATAAATAAAATGGATGGATCTATTTCAAGAAAGATGCCTAGCGAAATATTGCAAAAGAAGAATGGTGAAGTCACAGGCGTGTTTTCTGTTTTTTGTTTTGTTTTTGTTTATAAACGACATATTGATGGTATGAAATATTGCCCTAAAAAAAACAATTAATAAGGATGAACACCATTTTATGTATTTGACTTAAATGTAACATCAAATCCCAAATTTCCATCCCTTTTCTCCAATATCTCTTTCTTTTATGTCAAGGGAGCTCTTTGCTCAGGGATGAAACCAAACAGGTAAGGTGGTTGAGTGTGGAAGATTGGGAGTAAAATGTGAGACAAAGCAATTGCATTTCATATTGAATTGGGACTAAGGGAGTACCCCCCCACACCTCCCAAGGTTTTGTACTTCCTACGTGGAGGGATGAAAGCCCACAGGAAATTGGAAGGTTTTATCACACCATCTGGTAAGGTAACAAGTTGCGATATAGACCCTGTCAGCTTCTCAATTTTGACATTTGAAGTTGACATTTTTGATGTTGCTTGTCATTCAATATGCAGTTGGGATTCGTTAATTTTATTGAACATATAACATAGATATTATATTGTACAAGTATGCAATGCATCTTTCATTTCAGCATATTTATCTTATTATATTTATCTTATGCATGGCAATAAAAAAACATTTGTTATCTTTATTTTGGCTAGATTGGAGCTTCTTTTTACAATGTTTGAAGAAATGCCAATGTTAGATTTTATGCAGCACAAATCACCTCAATACGCACTGTTTACTAAATTTAATTTTGGATGCGTCATATCATTGTAGCAACAGTGTTAGTAATACTGCGCCATGTGTAACTTCAATGATTAGCAGCAACAAAAATCAGTAATTGAAATGTGGAACACCTTTGACTTGAGCTAACTTGGCCATATTTTGTAAAATAATGTGTAATGGCTAAGATTCTTGCTTTAACATTAACCCCAAATCTCCGAAAGATAACACGATGATGACTGCTTTTACTGGGAACAACTGCAGAGAGAACAAAAATAGGATAAAATAATGCTTCATTCATACTGCCCATTGACATATCTTGTTACACTGCCTACTATTATTGTAACCTGTCATACTCTACTCTTTTCCACCACAAAAAAAAGAAAAAGTGGATAGAAAGTGAGAATTCTCATACACAGATGATAAAAAATTGTTGACTTGTGATTGTCTCATAACGACTGCCCTGAGACGGGAAAAATCTAAGGCCTCAGTGACAAATAGATCTTAAAGTGTAAGAGACATGAGCAACGCAATGTGACGGCATAATCCAAATGAATAAAAAAAATTAAATGAATCAGTAGGAAAAAACTCATGCACACGGAGCCAGCAGAATTGTTTACATCATGGCTGTAGTACGTCATATCCGGTTTTCTTGGTTTGGCTTGCCCGGTTTTTGGCGCATAATTCAAAAATCATGAAACACTTTGTTAATGGAACCGTTCATTTTGGCGTGTATTCGTTATGATTTAATACAACATATATTTGTTATATTTGTTAGCGACAGCCCTATTTATTAATTGACATTCATTTATGTGAGCACACTGATCATGTTAATAATTTGTCACAATATTTAAAAAACGGATACATTCGAATAAAATATGCATATTATTTCTATACTGTAAATCTCTTCCATTGTTTACATTTTCAAATGAGCACTTATATAACATTCCTCAACATCACAATGCCCATCACCAGTGACACACACGTGGCTCCTAAGCACAAACAGTCTTTAGGCCCTACAGTTAGCAGAGCCTATTGTGCTCTTCGCTGCTACAGTCTTGGACTATCAGATCCAACAAGTCCTCCAACACAATACGACCATATTAGCTGTGTTACTCTGCATGAAAATACGACCAAATAGAGCGTATTCAACGACAGCTCCCCCATGGTCACAAGAGGAACAAGACGTCCAATTAATACGATCATATTGGTTGTTTTTACCATGCACGAAAATACGACTAAGTAAAGTGTATTCCGCGAATATGACCATATCAGTCGTTTTACCATACACAAAAATACGACCTAATAGAGTGTATTTGGCATACTCCTTCTTGACGTCAATTCGTTGTCACTTCTGGGATGGGATACTAATGGTATTAGTATTAGGCTTTCAGTGAGGTTGTACATGTTACGTCTTTACATGGGACACTAATGGTTGGGGTTCGGAAGAGGCTCAGTGGTTGTAGTATGGTTGACGTTGCAGAACAGGTAGTCAACACAAAAATAATTACTGGCTTGTTAGCTCAGTCCGATAGATGCTCGTCTACCTCAGGGTATCTAAAGATTATGCCAAATAATTAGTTTCATAGTAAATTAATTTCAATCGGAGTCTCTAAATGTTGAAATATATTTAAGTACATATTAAGCATGCAGAAGATTCTTGCACATAATGTGCTGTTTATTAACAATATACAAAAACATTCAACGTCTATGAACTAATTAACCTCAGTGTTTAACATGAATTAAATTTTAACGCTTTAAAGTTTAAGGAACTCATTTAAGGAACAAGTCACATTTTGTCCCCTTATTTTGTTTTCCACACACCCTAAAAAACTATTCTTTTTACAGCCACATGTTATTGATGTTATTAACTCTTTGACTGCCAAAAACGTTAAATAACGTTTAGTAAAATCCTACGGAGGAGCGCCAAAGACATTAAAAGACGTTCACCAAGTTTTTTTGGGGGAAACGGGTGGAGGAAAGCCTTGGCCAGCTGTGCTGAAAGATCTAGTTAGCATAATGTCTATTTTTGGCCCCTAGATGGCAGCGATGACTCTCTTTGGACAAGATTGGGTAGGCGTCAGTAGAAGACGTGAGGCGGAGCTAGAGTGTTGAGGGGACAATGGCTGAGGAAGCCATAATGGCGACCGGTTGCAAGCAGCTCACGCTTGAGCATTTTTTTCAAAGACGAAAAGCATGGACCAATGCTAAAGAGCACATTGATGACGACGATGATGATGATGATGGTGACTCCAAGGTTGACGCCGAAGTTGGAAGCGTTGACGCGGCGGCTATGATCACGTCATAAAGCCTCACCGGTTAGCGATGCTAACGCCGGAAAACGTGGAGCACAACCAAGCACTTCTGCTCAGGCGGACGTTCAATCGGACGACGAAGAGTGCCCCGAGTCCAATGCATATTCATCGGAGGAGTTGGTACAGTCTGATCACAGAGAAGACACTGGTTATGGACTACGATGCCACCATGAATGGAGCGGATAAGATGGATCAACCACCCGGTATAGGAACTGAAGGACATGAGGAAGCCAGACGTAACACCACCGTAACGTCACCGTATCATGATCCTGAGAGTAGACTTGATGGCAACATGGCCAAACACACACTGCAGTATATACTTGCTATTCTCCGGGAAAAAAAGCCAGCAAAAAAGTGTTGCGTCTGCAATCGCAGTGAAACTAATCTGTTGTGCAAATCCTGCTGCGTCCACTTGCACGCAGGGGAGTGTTACAAAAAGAAAAACTCTATTTGAAACATCCACACAATTGTAAATAGTACCACGGTTGCACACATTTGTAAATAGTTTGCCAAATTGTTTTGTCAAATTGTTTTGTCAAATTGTTACACTGTTGAATGTAAATAAACGTATTTTGCTATCAAAAAACACTTTTTCATTGTTGGTGGTAGTGTTTTACAGAAGTAAAGCACTGTTTAGGTGTTTGCGGCATCATTCATGGAAAAAAAAAGGTGTCAAATCCACTAGAGTGCATGAAATCATATCGTTTCACAAAAAGCTTGATTTCTCCGTTTTTTGTTTCAAAACAGAGCATTTGGGTGAAACTAACCATTTTCTATTGTTGATTACTGAAAAACGGAATAAGGTAGAAACAAACTTTTTTTTCTGATGAAAGATGAGAGTTCAATCTTTCATTTGGTAGTATGTGTGTTTCCATAGTCCAAACACAACATTTTCTGTGAACCTTGAAAGATCAGTCAAAATGCTTAAATCGGCTGGCACTGACAGCATCCCTTTTCTGAAAACGTCTGACAGTCAAAGAGTTAAATCTCCTAATTCTAGACTAAAAACGTAAGGCATACAGTAGTAGTAGTGGCCTGTAATGTATATATACTAAGTGTTAAGTATTCTTCAATCTGTTGTGTGTGATGTTTAAATATCTTATTTTGAAATCTATGCTTTTAATTTGGAAGGCCGCTCTGTAGTTCTGTTTCCTGTTTCATGTCTCCGTTCGTCAGTCAGCTCATGCATTTGTATTTAACTTGTGCAAAACAACGTTAACTTATTGATGTCTGTCCAAAACAATCTATCTGAACATACTATAAAAGTTATTTTAAACAGTCACTCACGTCTCATGGGGCAACCAACATGACATTGCCAAAAACATGTCATCTTGATTGGACTCGGGAGATTCTTCTTCTTCTCCAGACTCTTAGTGAGGTGGATTACAATATTTTGTGGTAAATAGCGGCAGCTACTGTGCAGGAGGGGCATAACAATTAGTAGGACACTGATTGATAAAAATGCTGGCAGGCTGCAATGCAAGACGTGACGTGCGGCGCCACTGCGCCGGTGCCGTGATATGTCAATCATTTGGTGCCTGCGGGGTCCAATCACATTTGAGCAGGGGCACGTGCCACCCCGGCCTCCCCTCTCGCTCCGCCTGTGTGCATACAGACAAAGGCTGAAGCTAACCAGTTGTAAAGACGTCAAAGAGATGGAGGAGCTACATACGTGTTTGGAAACAACAGACTGGAAAGTTTTCAGGACTGTGACAGACTATCTGGATGAGTACTCGGATACTGTGACCTCATATATTACCTTCTTTGAGGAGGGCTTTGGACCAATGTCCAACAGAGTGTGTTACAGCAAAAGCTAACCCTGGTTCAAAGCTATGCTCATGAGGAACATTGTCTCGGGCACAAGGGTCATCAACTGCCAACCAAGATGTTGGTGAAGTTCACATGGCCATCTTTGAGCCCATCCTCATCTCCAGCTTGGGATGCTGGTGCCACTGCCAGAGACAAGCACAGGCTATGGCGCAGGGTGCACACCGCTGTGAAGGTGATCGGCTTTAAGATCACATCCATTCAGGACCTGTAAGTCTCCAGGACCTGGTGGTGTGCACTTCGGATTACAGATGACCCTACTCACCCAGGTCACAGCCTGTACAACCCCTGACGGTCTTTTCGGACTACATCCTCGCGCCTCACCAACAGCTTCTTCCCCTCAAGTATCAGACTCATGAAAACTAAATATGTGTCCCATAAAACTTTGCAACTACATCTGATGTCTATTGTACATTATTATGTTATTGCTTATTGTTTATTTTCTTTGGACTGAATTTTTTTTTTGTTGTGAACTGTACCTTTCACTGATGATAATAAAATTTATTCTGATTCTCGAACGATTCAGTCTGTTATTTTGTCTCCGTCTCGCATCCTTGCCTCGCTGAACTTATTATAAATATTTTGACCTTTTTATAAGCTGAATTCATCATTTGTGGACAAGGGCACACTTCAGGTAAATGATCAGTTGAACAGAATAGCTGACAAGGACTCAGATGGACATAACAGTGGGGTGTCGGGCGCTCAGGCTGGGGCTTGGGGTGGAAAGAACATGAATGTCAAAGATGAGCCCGAACGATGTTGGGAGGAAAGACGTAAGCGTGAAAACCCCCTGGCATGCTGTTCACTGTCCAGATGACCTCTTTCACTAACTCTCCACAGATGGATGTGCCTGCCAGTGACTCAGTCCATCATGTTGACTTCAACAGCTGAGCAACATCTGTTCGTGAGACTTGACTGATGAAAGAGTATGAGGAGCTCATATCCAACATAATACATAGGTCTCCTTTATTGGATTATTTACATACAGTATACCACAGCCATCGTGTTCTTAATCTGTGGTTTACCAAGATGTATACAGTAGAATGAGAAGTAGGTAATAAAGGCATTTGCTGCATCCTCCTCGCCCATTTCCGCTCTGATGGGTGTTGGTTTACTACACATACCACATTTTACCTTTATTTTTCTGTTACATTAAATGTCATTGGAAAATGGTCAAAAAACATTGACATGGATGAGAAGCCATAAATAATACACTGTACATTACACACCAACTCAACCAAACAGTAAAGATCCCCCACCAACCCCACATTCACCTCATCCCACCTTCAGAGAGGATTCAAGAGCCAGAAACATCCGCACAAAACACATGCGTTCACACACAAAAAAAGAACATTTGCCCCATGTTGTTTTCATCCACTTAAAAAAAAGATTTTTGGAGGGGGAAGGGGGGGGGGTGTTAAGCATAGTGTAGTTGTGGATGCAAAATGGACATGATTCAGTATTTAGACTTAAAAAGATCCAGTTTCCATTTTCAGTAACCGTTGCATGAAGAACAGCCAATTAATAACATTTTTTCTCAACTTTCTCTTCATTTTTGTTTGCTTGTGAGCCAAGACAGGCTTTCTGATTGACATGCCCAAATGTTATGTTCTCGTTTGTGCACTTGTACTTGCAGCAACCTCATAGTGTGATGGCTGGTGGGCAGAGCTTCTGCCTCCCTGATTGCAATTGTAATTGAGGGTTGCTTTAATTAAGCGCAATATCTGTGTAAAGGAGTTGCAGGATTCTACTCGCTTCTCAGTCTGTGTATTTTTTCAAGGCTTCGCATCATTGTACACTAACCGAAAGGTTGGCATCGTCATTGACAGGAATTGACAATTGACGGAAGTGCCCACCTTTGCATATTTAACACAAACACACACACCTGAGAATTTTGTGCAGGAGGCTCTTCACATTATCAGGGATTAATGCTGTCACAGCAACACACCTATTTGTTTTTGATTAATATGCAATTGGAGTTGGTTGATGTGTGTTCTATGCTTTAGAATAAATTAACTGCAATTGCAATCTTTGCTTTTTATATTTTAGAGAGCACAGTTTATGGAATTAGGGTTGTAAAATGTGTTGCTTGATTTATTAAAAGCTTCACAGGACAGATTAACAAATTAAACATCTTTATAAATATGTATAAATGGATTAAATTATTCCCAGAAATGTGTTTTTAGTAGCACTTAAGTGTCCTTGAACGGGCTATGGTGAATATGGAGTGAATCACTATCAAACGCTCATTAATGGATAATGCCATGAAAACAGAGCTATTACAAATGAAAAATATATGAATCACTCAGCATTGTTCCATCAAGTACATGAGTACTAGAGAAAGTGATGGCAAAGAAGAAGCCATCTATTAAACATTTCTAACACCATTTCAACAGATATCAAGAGATGGTAATGTTAAATGGTACTTCATTTATATAGCACCTTTCCACCTTACAAGGCCCTAAAAGTGCTTTACATTCGACTACTCATTCACCAGCAGCTGCAGGTTCAGTATCTTGCTCAAGGACACTTAGACGTGGTCACAATGGCATGAGATCGAACCCACAACCTCTGGGTTGTGAGATGACCACTCTTCCACTGAGGCACGCCGCCCCAAGATGTCAAATTTCAACCACCATCGGATGTTATATAAACAATTTATTGCAAAAAATACAACTACTATAAGCCATCAAATAGAGATAGTGAACATGTGACATGTTGCCCCACCAATGGTTAAGTTGTCACACTGGGTTTTGCAACTAATAAAACTAGGACAAAATTATCCTTGTTCTCCTGTTTTTTTTGTTTGTTTGTTTTTTTACAGCCAGACAAATTGTTTATCATTGATCTTGAAAATTTACCATAGTCATTGATCAAACGTTAACATAAAATAATATAAAATCGATTAAAGTCCTTAAGAACTGCTGGCAAGTAGGTCATAACTCTCAGCCACAAATGCCTGTTTTGCTTCCCTTAAACTGGAAACATTAAGATTAAATTTAATTAAAAAATAAATAAATAAAGCATTTTGGATAACGGATGGATGGTTCATCATGAAACTTAAACCATTCCTGACACGAGGGCATACTGTAGTTCCAACTACTGGAAAATGGATTTTTAAACAATGAAACAAAACCTGGCAAACAAATTTCCTCACTCTTCAGACTCATCATCTGAAGAACAATTCTGGCATACGAAAACAGAATTGCCAGAGGTGCATTTTTCATTGGCCCATTCTTTGCATATGTGACAACTAATCCCCAAATGATTGAGAGAAGTTGCCCCAAACTACCATGTTGGCTAATACTTGCTGTAGTTTAAAGTTAGCTTAAAACAGAGCAGTGACTGAGGCATTACAAGATGCCTGAATCTCTCCACTAACCAGTCCACATGATTTGCTGCAATAATTTGTCTGTGTACGATGCCCGTTTCAAAATTTATGAAGTAGAACATTTTTACTTTAGGTTGTGCAAAATAGATAACTGGCACTTCATCTCAGCTCACAATGTGCTATTCTCTTCTCAGATAGTACACAACCCCTGACCATTTAAACAAAGAAAACTAGAATTCCACTTTTTCGTTGCACCCTCTAAAGGACAAGACAATTGCAATGTCACAACTTACCCGTGATACAACCAGCCCCGGTCTCCCCTATCTCAGGTCCAATACTTAGAGTGGATATTGTTAAACGCTTAATGAGCTGTCTGTTTTCTTCAATCTTCTCATGCTTCTCTGAGCCACTGTGGCTGGTGTGTGCCCTTCCAGCTGGTGTACACGTGTTCTCTCGCTGTTACCTCTATAGTGAATTGTGGCAGCAGGTGCTCCCTCTGACATCTGTGGGGTGGGTCTTCTGCCTTTGTCTTTCAGGCCGTGGGGAATGCAGAACCCATGACTTCACTGCACCTAAACTTCTTTATGGCATATGCATTGGGCCATTACTCTCCCACACACCTCTGGTGTCAGTGCAGCAGTGCAAGATACTGATTATGTAAATTGGTGACTGGAACATTGTGCACACACTGGAAAAATAACCCCTTTACTGTATTTTCTAATAAAAATAATGTCCAATACATAATTCAACATTGTGGGACACCCTCACAATCGAGATGTTGCATCTCAAGAGGTTTATCCCACATTAATAAAAAAATTCAACAATTTCAACAACAACGGCCCTATTTTCACACCCAGTGCAAGTCTAATGTAAAGCACAGTTACACTGTGCGCATGGGTTGACTTTTCTTTCTTTTGGTATTTCCCTACACTTTGCACAGATAGAATTGAGTGTAAGGAGGGCATTTGCGTCGTCGTGCACTATTGTGTGACGGAACACAGCTAACGCCCGGCCAATCGAAGCGGCTCCCCTCTTTCCCATTAAAATCAGGGCAGTGAAAGTGCACACGTTTGACATTGGGGAAGCAGAAACGGACTCGTGGGGTCTGACAGATGAGATTGGCGCATACAGAGTGTGTTTTATACAGGTAAACTTCAAGAGCTCTCCTTGTGGATGATTTAGTGCATCTACCGTACCCACTCCCACACCCGTTGAGACGTGCAGTCAGGGAGGAGATATTACTAGAGATTGCAGCTGGAACACCAAGCAAGGTATATCATGTCTAAACTCACAAGCGCTTAACTGAACTTGTCCTGGCACGAAAATGACAGTTCCATGATATTGTCTAGAATGTAATTTTATTATCTCATTATCTACTTTTACTGTTTTACACAACTTGGGAGAAAATGATCCTCCATCATCTTTTAAACATCTAACTCAGAGTCCTTATCAGGTCTGTGGTACATTCCTTTCTTCATTTTGCATAACTTAACAATTCCTTGCTTGTCTGCTGATTGAACGTGTCAGCACTTCCCTCCTCTTGCCCACTACATCCTCTATCTCTCCAGACCAGCTTCACACACTCATTGCATTACTTTAGCAGCACTGTGCTTTGCTCTTGGATTGCTTCCCAGTGTCGGACATCCTCCAAGGGGAGATTCAGTGTGTCACTGCAGATTAATGCTTTGTTAGCCAACTGATCAACTCCCACTGGTCTGGAAACAGAGAGGGCTGTGGCATTGCTCAGATTGAGAAGCGATGCTATCCCGAGTCATTGCCACTCTACTTGCCGAGGCCAGGAAACACTGATATGTGTGCTAACCCTCTCAGCAGTGCAGTGATCCTGCTGAATGCTGGAGAGGAATAGGATGTGACAGGTCTTCTAGCACTGCAACTAAGTGAATCGGAAGTAATCAACCTTTGTGGTTGTGGAGGAAAAATAAAAATAATGAGGGCCCTGCTAGCGAGATTTCATTTAAACAACAACAAAGACAATTTGTTTTTGTATTAACTTTTTAATTAAAGTATAAAATACACTCTCCAATATAATGGGTAAACCTAGATAAAACTAATGCAGTGTAATACAAAAAGACAGGCAATAGGCCTTCTCTTCATTTAGATTGTAATTTTTGTTAGAATCTGTGTGTGGATTAAGGCTGAACACAATTTTCCGATATGTTTTGGGCTGTGAAAAGAAACCCAATCCATTGCAGGATTAAGATGTTGCCAACATTAAACTGTTTAATGTTCAGAGTTTTAAGTAATACAGTATTTCAAAATTCTTAAGTCATGTATACAAATCAGCTGTCTACAGCAGTGGCTCTCAAATGGGGGTATGCGTACCCCTATGGCTACGTGAAGGCACTTCGGAAAGTACATGAGATTTTAAAATATATTTAAAGCTTGACCACAGCAGTCAACTCCCTGCAACCAAAAAGGACAAAGATCCACAGTGAAGCCCAAGTGGCTCTACTCTTATTTAAATTTAAGATCATGATTTCATTTTGAGAACAAATTTATTTCCTTTAATTATAACTTTTAATTTCCAAGTCGTTGTAGAGATAGCACGACAAATGGAGTTCCAGGGTTTGCGGTTTTTCTCCATAGGTTTGGCACATTTCTTGAAACTGAGATGACATTTTCAAAATACCACAGGCAAATCCCAAAACCACCTTACAATTGCACTGTGGCATTTCCCATTGATTTCATCAAATTACCAATGTCTTAGTACATGTCTCAATTGCCTCATTGCATCTGTGCAAATGGTCGTGTACATTTAGCCTACAGTTAGCACAATGTGCCCACATTTAGCACATTTTCGGAATGAATAGATCTTGCTGATGGAACTGAATTAGTTGTTTTTTCAGTCTAATGGCTTTCCTCTCCAAAACATGTAAGCAGAATTTCAGTGTGTAAAATGCAAAATCATCTGTTCAATTGTCAAAATTAGTCCAGCATATTAAAGGGAATCTGTGTAGAGGATGGTTGAGACATCCACGCCGTTTTTCCCTCGTTGCATTGCAAGGGAAAATATCGGCTGAGACGTGGATGAAAATATTTGGCCAAACAGAGAGCAGCGTATGGATGGCCAAGAATGAGGGGGAAGGTGACAATAGTAACGGCACAGTAAATTCTGTAGAGTACATTTGAGTGGGACCAAATAGACTCAGTTTTAGAGTAATAATTACACTTTTAAGAGAGTAAAATAAAGAATTGAAAAAATAAAAGTCACTCAAGGGCTGAGGAACCTTCAGGTTGTGAAACGGCCGCAGTACCACCTGACCTACGCCACTTCTACTGTTTGCTTAGCTCCAAGATGTTTTTGGTCTCGGAGTTATGAAGATTCCAGCTGACACGAGCAATATACTACAGTAACTAACAAACAGCAGGAGCTATGTGGCTCAAGGAGTCAATCGGCTGTCTCCCAAGCTGAAGGCCGTGAGTTCATTCCTTAACGCTTGAGTGACTTGTATTTATTTCTTTTTCACTTCTTTATTTTACACTTCCAAGTGTAAATATTACTCTAAAACGGAGTCTATTTTGTCCCACTCTAAATAGAGTCAAATTTACTCTTTACATAATTTACTGTGGCGTGAAAGTGTTACAGTAGCTGGTTCTTAATTTACGCTGTGCGCGAGATATCATTTTAGTTATTAGCTTTTCATAAACATACATAATTTGTCTTAAACTTTTTGGTGTTGCACTCTAAAGTGTAAGTAACTTTGTGTGAATAAAAAGTGTTGCAATTTCCTTGACTTTAAGTGGAGCATGTCAAACCGCAAACTTTGAAAACTGTTCTTGTTGGCTAAATGAGCCTGCAGTTTTGAAATATCATCTCAGTTTCAAGAAATGTGCCAAACCTATGGAGAAAAACTGCAATAAATCAGACACAGATGGCACAGTTTTAAGTCTTTTTTAAAGAAATTAATTCATTTTTTTCTAGCGAAAAATGCTTTGCGCTGGTTAGAGGGTACTTGACTGATTAATTTTTTTTACAGGATATTTCTTCTATCACACTTCATCAGTGAACAAAGGTTGAAAACTATTGGCCTCCAGTCACTTGTAATATGAAAGCAATAAAACACTCAATAGTATACAAATTAAGTTTTCATATCAGTGAATTTTAATGCACATTTTATTTTCAATCTGGATGGTTTGTAGTTGTGAATGCTAATTGTTGGAGTGGAGCACTTAATGACAATCATTGTTTTTATTAGCACACCCTGCAAATTGGACAGCGGATGTATATTCAGCCTTGGGGGCTTGTTTTAATTTATATATGATAATATGAGCAATTAAGCTTTATACAGTGTGGCTGGTAAATTACAGGAAATTAAAAGGCACATTATTGAGCTGTACATTTCACCTCTCATTAACCCATTAATTGTGCTACAATGTCAACCTCACACACAAGAGAATATATTACATTATACCAATATTGTGTTCATGTCAGTTGTGGACTCACAACATGGGGAGCAGTTGTGCTACGGCCCTTTTTCTACCATGATACTAAGAACTATAAATTTTCAAATTAGAAACGCTGCCACAATAATGATACAATACATGATCATTGATCATTACCCCATATCTCAAGATGAACATGTCTTTTCAAACTCAATTACACACTAGTAGGACATTTCTTCTATCACAGTTCATCAATCAGGGCTTGACTGCATACTTTGTGCTCCTCATTAGCAATCATTCTATCATTCCCTAATAATGTAATAATGGTATGTGAACATTATCTCATTGAGCAAAGTAGCAACATGTACTATACCTTCCTAAGTTGAACAGTTTTAAAATGTCCACACTCGAAAATCAGCACACAGGGGAAAATAAACAATATATTAACAAGATCTTAGACTCATTTCTAGCCATAAATTAAATATGTAGTAATGCAAATTTCCATTTTTTTCTTCTCCCCAGTTATAATGTTACAAAGGGATTGTATTGTGTGTTTAATGTCAACATACTGCTTGCACAATAAATCCACCTGACTGTTTTATGCCTGGCAACAGATTTGCATTTTTTTTTTTTTTATGAAGGACATTTACCCACACAATAGGTTTATTCTTTTGGGATGTTTGCCAGCCATTGTTTGTGAAACAGTTACAGACCATCACTCATCTTTCATTTCCCTCTTTAGTCATTCTATCTACTAATAATATACAATATCAAAATCAGTCCTTGTAATTAGCTATACACAATGCTTGCATCACATTACCAATCACATTACCAATTACAGGCTATATTTAATTGCTCTCATAAAGTATGAAAAGGTTGAGCTTGGCCAGTGTTGTTGTTGTTTAAAAAAAAATACAATTGAGTATAAGGCTTACAGTATGGTCTTTTAATAACATTGTATCATTTTATTGACTACACTGGACAAAAATGCAATCAAGGAAACCTATTATCACATTACATTTGTTTGAAGTTCAATCCTATATATTCAAAAATCATCAAGCCACTACTTCCATCAGCTAGAAACCAATCACAAGTACCACATACTTTTCAGACAAGGCAAAAATAGTGATCTACACTGGCTGGTTTGCTAATTGGTTCATTACACTCATCCATACAAAGATGACAATAAATAATAGTCAAGCTAAAGATGTATTATTAATAGTACCTATAAACAAATCCTTCTCAAACAGGGTGGGCGTGGTGTAATGGTGTGGGATGGGAGACTGGGTCGCGTGTCCTCAGGGAACATGTTTGTTAGTTTTTTTGGCCGTACTAGAAAAAAGTGCAATTGTACATCCACTACAGTAGGTGGCAGTGGTGCTCTTATTGTCAGCATGTACTACTTGTACTCAAGTAGAATACCCTGGTTTGTGCCACATCACTACCATAAATGAAAAAAAAAAAAATCACTGTCACCAGTACTCAGTTCTCTTCCTAAAACTAGTTTTCTGCTCGTATGGTGGTCACTAGCTGTGTAAAATAATGTGCTCACTTTCACATTCAGGCCCGCTCATGTTAAATCTCTTCATCCTCTTGTGCTTCTCCTTACTACTTTCATGCATTCTGTGAGGACAGAGTTTCTGACAAAGTTTTCTTCAGACATCCGTGTAAACAAAAGATGGCATAACACTCTCTTTAAGAACGTGTTTTTCTGCTTTCTTACTATTGGCCCTTTCAATGGTTGCAAAGAAGCTCTCTTAATGGATGTTTTCATATTGGTGGTGTTGTTTTTGTTATTGTAAGCTGGGGTTTGATTTAGCATGAAAGAAAATTGTGACAGGCGATTGTTGATAAGAGACACAGAGAGAAATGATGGGGAGAAGATGTCTTTGAGACATATGGGGCAACATAAAATAGATAATAGAAAAAGTTAGTAAATACTTTAAGATTCAACAGAGCTTTAGTGGTCTCCAACCACCGGGCCGCAGACCGGTCCTGGGCCGTGGGCTACTTTAGACCGGGTCTCGGCGGGCCGCACAATTGAAAGAATAAAAAAACTTTCTGTACTTCCAATTAATTAATTAGCCATGGCTTAAAAATACTTTATTTTGAAAAGTGACCGGATTCTCTCTATTTACGACGGACTCTTGACGCGTGTCAACATGCTAATTATCTCAGTCGCGTAGCGCTGATGCTAATCGACAAGTTAGCAAAATGAGTAAAAAACAGCCATATTTGGAAAGTTTCTTTGCAAAGGAAAAAAGGCCCAGTGATGAGACAACACAGGAGCCTATGACCAAGAAGAAATGCAAAGGCGATTCCCAAGCATGGCCCACTCTGTGGTGAAGCGGTTCTTAATTTAGCGTTATGGTGAGTGACTTATTCATGGACTTTAGATTTTCTCTGTGGTGCATTTAAGGAGGGCGCTGCTAATATAGTGACATAAAAATGTAGCTTCACATTTATTGTTATAAATACAAAATACCCCAGATTTTTGTGTTGCTCTCTTACCATTACCATAGTGACCTCACCATATTAAAGCGTTGTTGCTACCCTTGTTGGTGTTTGTGCTGCTAGTACAAGTACATGACAATACAAAGTGGATTAGTGTTTGTTGTTGTAACCTTTTATTAGTCAGCCGCCAAACAGCCAAGCATCCCCGCAACCCACTGGGTCCGGAAGAACCGGTCCGTGGTAGAAAAAATGTTGGGGACCACTGCTTTTACCTGTTAAGGCCTAAAGCGCCTGCCAAAACATGCTTCTAAAACCTATGGGTGACTTTCGACTTACCCTTGAAAATCGGAAGTTTTCCTGGGAATTCAACAACATTGTAATGCCTACTAAATAATTGATATCCTTAAGCAGATAGAAACATAATTCCCCAAAAACATTTCAGAGCTTACACTTGTGGCGTTCACGCAAACCTACGATTATTATTATAAACCTTCAAAATATTTAAACAATTTAACATCAACAAACAGCTGTGTCACATCTGTGGTTGTATTTACCTTCAACACTGAAGCGCAGTTGTAATAACCTTGGGGAATCGGGTGGTAATTATTTGTCATCCATTCCGTTACAAAGCATTACATTGTCTGCAAACATATTTCTTAACAATATGTCACTGTCGACTGGTCACACTGATTTGAAGTCCCCCTGCGCCATCGTCAATCTAAAATTCCAAGACATATTACGAGGCCCACGTCACTCTCCTTTGTATATTTTGATGCATTTCATCAGCTAAGAATTGGTCAAATTAAAACAAAATGACGTATCCGCTGTCCCGGCTTTAAAGGTAGAAGACCGCTAATGTGCGCCCGGCTCTAGTGGTAGAAACGCGATAATGCGCTCCCGGCCTTAATCGGTTAATTAAGACAGAGCTTATGGTTGTGACCCCTGAGATGGTACTCAGTAAGGTTGGACACATCTCCATGAACATTGACATCTGCTCCATCCACTCGTCTCCTGAAGTTCACACCCTGGGAATTATTATTCACTCCAACCTATCTTTCCAAACCAAAATAGTCAGCCTTCTACCACCTCAAAAACATTTACAGATTTTGGCTGTTACTCACTGAACCTCATCCAAGCTGATCACTCATCTGGAATACTGCAAAGAGTTGCCTAGCAAGGCTCCTATATATCTACAACTCAAAAACCCACTCAATGCCTTCGCAGCACATCATCCCTATCCACAAACTTCTCCTAACTACCTATAAGTTCCTATATGGCTTGATCCCACCATATTTCATCAGCCTCCTTCTGAGGAAAGCAACTCCTATGGTAATATATACGCGCAAAAATAGATGGTGAGGTGCACTCTAGACACACACACAAACACACGGCTGTTAATCATTGTATTCAAATGATCCAATGATCCTTTTAAATTCTACAAGAGTGAAACCAACTTGGCGGTTGGTGTAGCATTCTCTCTCCCTGGACAGAAAAAAAACGTGTTCTCACTAAGGGAAAACATATGGCAGCCTTTTATTATCTATTTGTGTTGGGTGGCACGGTTTGAAGGCTGTACCTTAAAATTCAGTTTTAAAATTCAAAACTGCAAGAGAATCCTCACAAACGGAAGTTAGTTTACTCAATAGTACACTGTACTTTACAGTAGATACAAATCACCCAGTCCTTATTGTTACATGACATCACTGATGTCCAACACAATGAGATGTCTACCATTTGAGCTCACCTTGTACTCCATTACCAGGTTGAAGACCTGCACCTGCTTTTCCAGGTGTGAAGGTAGACCCCAATGATACAATCCTAATGACTCGCCAGAAGGAGAGGGCACTCATGCAACTGCACACTTTACAGCCATCTATCTTTATATATGTCAGGATTTAGAGCGGATGCTGACTATTTGTTTTCCTGATAATAGAGAGGATGTATTTCCAACAACATGTATTTTATATCACTAAACATGATTAATGTATTCTGTTTGGATGGACTCAGCTTCAATGAGGCATGATAATTAAAGGAGTCAATCAATTATTCATGCTTAATTTATTGCTCTATATATGTTAAAAATTGTAGGCGATCACAGCGTGCCAGCTGCTGTAACTAGTAATTGATGACTGTACCCCACTTGAGAGAGGAACACATTATCACCTGCCACTCATTTACAGAAGAAAAAACATAAGGGCTGATGATTCCAAACCACTTATGCCCCGCCCCGATGGAAGCAAAGCCGGCTTCGTTCCTCAAACAAATCTTGTACACACAGAAGCATTTCAAGACTTGCGTGTGTCCAAAAGAAGTCGCTGAGGACATTTAACGGCTGTAATGTATATGCCAAGTCTGGAGTGGCGCTGTAGCTCAGCCACAGGGAGTTAACGGAAAGCATAGAAGAAGAATCAGCGAAGAAGACCAACACTTTTTTTCCTAACTTTATTGCAATCTACAAAACAAACATGGCTTTGAATGTATCGAAACAACATGAAAAAGACGAACACAGGAGAAGTGACAATGGAGGGGGATTCAAGTACAACACCGCTTGTTGAACGTGGGAATAAACGCGAGAATTGGCGCATACGTCATCAATCTGCGACAATGTGTCGTCATCGAGCTGCGGCCATTACGTCATCGCTGGAGGAGTATTCTGCATAAGGTGTCCAGACGTACGCGTACACGTTTCGAAATCTTTCCACTTTGGAGCACGGTTTCAAAAGTGATCGGTTTCAAAAGTGATCGGTTTCAAGCTCCAAAACCGCGCCATCGTGTGGACGAACGGCCTAAACGGTAAGAAACTTGTGAGGACACATTGAAACTGGCTTTCGTGTGGACGAGGCCTTAGATTTGAACTGCGATGCTGCTAACTCAAATATGCAGGATAAACCTTTAGAAGAGCCTTCTCAGAAGGGTGACACATTTTTGTCACATACAAGAATGAGTTTTAGTTTGCTGACATTAGCAATAACATTCTTTTAAACTCTTAACAAAAACTACATATACATTTTTTATAAGCCAATTATAGGGAGTTATTTTTTCTTAAAGGTGCATTGTGCTGTTTAAAATGGTAATATTAAATATTTTTCTAAGTCATGCATGCTCCACCAATGCCCAGATGAGTACGAAGAACTCTGACTGTTTTACTTTGACTGCATCTATCATCTTTATCTTCCCTTTAAGTGTGCGGACCAGCACACTCCACAGTTTCTTTGAATGAGCCTGACACAGATGCTGCAGTTACACTTTGGGCCAGAGGTGGCAATCGTCAATAAAAAAGTGACAAACTGCACAAAGATCCTTTAATGGTACACTTGATTGGGATGAACATTGGCACTTATATAATAGGTATATATGTACAAATGATGTCAGCACTAAAACTGACCACCGAGAAAAACTCAGTAATGACTTAATGCGTTTTATATGACTAAATTCAACACATCTTAAAGCCACCCATGTTTGATGTTTCCTGGCTTCAGGCAGGTTTTGTCTTGTTCTGTCATAGGGATGTGTCACACCGCGGTGAGGGTGTCTTGTCATTTCCTGTTTTATTGTGAAAAGTCTGACTCCTCTCGTTTCAGGTCACTTGCCCTTCCTCGTGTGGTGTCTGTGTCAACCCTGATCCCTGATTGTTTCCACCTGTTCCCCATTACCCTCATGTGTTAAATAGTCTGCGTTTTCCCTGTCTTGTGCCGAAGTGTTTTCGTTTGAGCCACGGAAGTCTGCCTTAGACCACAGCCTTGATATCCAATTGCCTTGTTGCCTTTATTTCCCTTGTCTCGTGAGAGAACCTTTGTTTGTAATTTTGTATAGCTTAGTTTTGTTTAGTCATAGAGTGATTTTTGTTTTTGAATGTAGTTGTGAACTTCCTCCCTTTTGGAGCGCTTTCAGTTAATGTTTGTATAGTCTTTATTTTTCCTCTCTCATTGAAGAGCTTTTGTTTTGTTAATTAAAAGCTGCTTTACCCTCCACCTCTTCCTCTGCGTCTGAGTCCAAAACAGCCTCGTTGTGTCAGAACACTTCGGCCAGCATGGACTCAGCAGAAAGAGAGCAATGGATCGCAGCTTTGCGGGCTCAGGATGCCCGTCTACGCCGACAGGAGGAGTTTCAGACCGCCATGGCAACGCAAATGACTGAGCTTTTAGCTCAGATTCCGGGTGCTCGAAGTCGCACCAATAGCCCTCCGACCGAGCCAGATACTCAAGCTACCTTGCCGATCCTACCCGTGCCATATACCGGATCAGGGATCAAGTTAGCCTCTCCTGAGCGATTCTCTGGAGAGCCAGGACAATGCAAGGCCTTTTTAACTGTGACATTTGACTCTGACATTCATTTTGAGTACTCCCCCCAGGCTTTTCCCACAGATCGTTCAAGGGTGGCTTTCATGATCTCTCACCTGACTGGAAGAGCCAGAGCCTGGGCCACGGCAGAGTGGGCCCGCTGTTCCCCACTTTGCAGCTCCGCCCCGAAATTCCGAGCCGCTCTTCAGGGAGTCTTTGACCCAGCCTGTTCCGACCGAGAAAAGGCCCGGCAGCTAAGCAGTCTGATCCAAGGAAGGGACTCCGTGAGTGACTTTGCCATACGCTTCCGCACTCTTGCGGCAGAGAGTGGCTGGAACACCACGGCGCTCTACGACGTTTTTCTCAAGGGCCTGACAACGTCCATCCAGGAGCTTCTCATCGCAGTCGATCTTCCACCGGATTTGGACTCCCTCATCGCCCTGGCCATACGGACGGATCATCGGCTGCAGGAGGTGACGCAGAGCCGCGCTCGCCGGACCAGGACAATGGAGGGTTTCCCGCGCTTCTCAACATCAGGGGGGTCAGCTCCTCTCGGATCTCTGTCAGTTCAGCGCCAACCAGCTCCCGCGCAACCAGAGGAAGAGCCCATGCAACTGGGCAGAGCGCGGATCTCGCTGGAGGAGAGACGGCGTCGACAGCGGGAAGGGCTGTGTTTCTACTGCGGGAACCGAGATCACCTCGTGGTCGCCTGCCCAGCCAAAAGGACCCAAGAGGTGAGTCAAGTCACGACTCTGGCGGCGGCTCCACGCAGACTCACGTCAGTGAGGATCAACCATCACACCACTCCCACAGACCTCTGGGGCCGACGAGAGCCTAATTGACTGGGGGCTGGTGAGACATTTAGGAGCCAAGACTGAGCCGTTAATCAAGCCCATTAAGGCTAGGGCCCTGAATGGAAGTGAACTATTTATTATTACGCACATCACAGAACCCATCCAGCTCCAAGTCGGCAAACATAAGGAGCACCTAGTTTTTCACGTTTTTCAGTCTCCTTCACGGACCCTGGTCCTAGGACACCCTTGGTTGTGTGAACACAATCCCCATGTAGACTGGGTAACTGGCGAAGTTCTGGGATGGGGAAAGAATTGTGTGAGCCATGGGATTGGTTCACCAAACCGAGAAGTAGACATCACCACGGTTGATCACATTTCTGTCAAATCCTTCACAGACGCAGAATACCCGAATTTGAGTGCCGTGCCTCCATGCTACCATCACCTCCAGGAGATCTTCAGTAAGACCAAGGCCATGTCGCTCCCACCCCATCGTGCCTATGACTGTGCCATAGAACTGATTCCTGGTTCCACCATTCCCAAGGGACGCCTATATTCTGTTTCAGGACCAGAGAAGGCGGCTCTTAGGGATTACATCGAAACTTCTCTGAAGGTTGGACTGATTCGTCCTTCCTCATCACCAGCGGGAGCAGGTTTCTTTTTTGTGGGGAAGAAAGATGGTTCCTTACGGCCATGTATAGACTATAGCCCCCTTAATGACATTACGATAAAGAACCGCTACCCTCTTCCTCTCATGTCCTCCGTCTTTGAAAATCTCCAACAAGCCACGATATTTACTAAATTGGACTTGCGCAACGCCTACCACCTCATTAGGATCCAAGAGGGGGATGAGTGGAAGACAGGGTTCAATACACCTAGTGGCCATTATGAATATCTGGTCATGCCCTTCGGACTCACTAACGCTCCTGCAGTGTTCCAGGCCATGATCAATGACGTGTTGAGAGACTTTCTGGACCAGTTTGTATATGTTTATTTCGACGACATACTCGACAGATCTAGCCACTCATCAGATCCATGTTTCCAAGGTTCTTCAAAGACTGCTGGAGCACAAACTGTATGTTAAGGCCGAGAAATGCGTCTTTCATGCTGGAACCGTCTCATTTTTGGGTTTCGTCATAGCTCCGGGGAGGGTTCAGATGGACCCGGCTAAAACTAGGGCTGTGACGGAGTGGCCCACTCCTGTTAGCCGCAAGAAGGTTCAGCAGTTCCTCGGGTTTGCAAACTTCTACAGACGCTTCATCAGAGGGTTCAGCGCAATAGCTGCCCCTCTGCATGCCCTCACCTCCACTCTGGTGAGGTTCAGTTGGTCACCGGCGGCTGAAGCCGCTTTTGAAGAACTCAAGAAACGATTTGTTACAGCTCCGATCCTCATAGTACCAGATCCACAGCGGCAATTCATGGTGGAAGTGGATGCATCCAATGAGGGGATCGGAGCTGTCCTGTCTCAACGCGCAGAGAAGGATGGAAAGATGCACCCCTGCGCATTCTTTTCACGACGATTATCCAAGGCCAAGCGGAACTATGACGTTGGGGACAAAGAGCTTCTGGCCGTCAAGCTTGCTCTGGAAGAGTGGAGGCACTGGCTTGAGGGGGCAAAGCATCCATTCGTGGTCTGGACCGATCACAAGAACCTGGAATATATACGCAAAGCCAAGAGACTCAACTCACGCCAGGCCAGATGGGCACTGTTCTTCAATCGGTTTTCCTTCTCTCTCACTTACAGGCCAGGGTCCCAAAACGTCAAACCCGACGCCCTGTCACGTCTCTACGATCCTGAGCCTGTAACTAAGGAACCAGAGACCATCCTTTCGCCCGACTGTGTGATTGGAGCCGTGACATGGCCTATCGAGAGAGGTGAAACAAGCCAACGGGGAGGCAACCCCACCAAAAGGGTGCCCGGCGAATAGGCTATTTGTTCCAGAGCAGCTGCGCCCACAGGTGATCCATTGGGGTCACACCTCGCTTCTATCCTGTCATCCGGGAGTTCGACGGACAATTTACGCCATCTCCCGGCGTTTCTGGTGGCCTTCCATGGAGCCGGAGGTCCGGGAGTACATCGAGGCCTGCTCGGTATGTGCTCGAAACAAGACATCCACCAGATCGCGCATGGGTCTGCTACAGCCTCTTCCCATTCCTTCTCGACCATGGGCTGAAATTTCCCTGGATTTTGTCACGGGACTTCCTCTCTCCAAAGGAAAGACCACCGTTCTCACAGTAATTGACCGATTTTCTAAGATGGTCCAATTCTTAGCCTTGTCAAAGCTTCCCTCAGCCAAGGAAACGGCTGAGGTCATGATTAAACACGTTTTTCGAGTTTACGGGTTCCCTAGAGACATTGTGTCGGATCGGGGGCCCCAGTTTGTGTCACGCTTTTGGAAGGAATTTTGCCGCCTAATAGGCGCCAAAGCCAGCCTAACCTCAGGGTACCACCCTGAGGCTAACGGTCAGTCGGAACGTCTCAACCAGCAGCTGGAAACCGGTTTACGGTGCCTTGTATCTCAGAACCCGGCATCGTGGAGCAAACACCTGGTTTGGGTTGAGTTTGCCCATAACTCCCTGCCCACCTCTGCTACTGGACTCACCACCTTCAAATGTGTTTTTGGATACGACCCTCCTTTTTTTCCTAACCTAGAGTCTGAGGCATCTGTTCCCTCAGCCCATGCCTTGGTCCGTCGTTGCCATCGCGTCTGGGCAGCCGCTCGGCAGGTTCTGGAGCGCCAGAGGGACAGAGGCAAGCGAGCAGCGGATTGGAAAAGGAGACCTGCTCCAGTATACCAGCCAGGGAACAAAGTGTGGTTGTCAGCCAAACATCTGCATTTAAAGGTGCCATGCCAAAAGTTGGCGCCTCAGTTTGTGGGCCCATACCCCATCTCCAAGGTGATCAACCCGGCCGCGGTCCGTCTTCGCCTGCCTCGGTCCTTGCGTGTTCACCCAACGTTCCACGTAAGCCAAGTCAAGCCAGTCAAGGAGAGTTCTCTGGTTCCGGCTCCTACGCCCCCGCCGCCTCCTGTGATTGTGGATGGGGGGCCCGTCTACAAAGTCAAGCGATTGCTGGCCGTCCGCAAGCGGGGCCGGGGCAGGCAGTTCTTGGTGGACTGGGAGGGGTATGGGCCCGAGGAAAGACAGTGGATACCTTCCCGCTTCATCATGGATGACTCTAATTGAAGACTTTTTTAGGGATCATCCTGACTAGCCTGGGCCGTCAGGAGTCGGCCTTAGGGGGAGGGGTACTGTCACACCGCGGTGAGGGTGTCTTGTCATTTCCTGTTTTATTGTGAAAAGTCTGACTCCTCTCGTTTCAGGTCACTTGCCCTTCCTCGTGTGGTGTCTGTGTCAACCCTGATCCCTGATTGTTTCCACCTGTTCCCCATTACCCTCATGTGTTAAATAGTCTGCGTTTTCCCTGTCTTGTGCCGAAGTGTTTTCGTTTGAGCCACTGAAGCCTGCCATAGACCACAGCCTTGATATCCAATTGCCTTGTTGCCTTTATTTGCCTTGTCTCGTGAGAGAACCTTTGTTTGTAATTTTGTATAGCTTAGTTTTGTTTAGTCATAGAGTGATTTTTGTTTTTGAATGTAGTTGTGAACTTCCTCCCTTTTGGAGCGCTTTCAGTTAATGTTTGTATAGTCTTTATTTTTCCTCTCTCATTGAAGAGCTTTTGTTTTGTTAATTAAAAGCTGCTTTACCCTCTTCCTCTGCGTCTGAGTCCAAAACAGCCTCGTTGTGTCAGGATGTAACAATGTCCAAACGTCGAAATACGATATCACGATATGAACCTCACAATATCATAATTATCACGATATTGTGGGGAGGATGGCGATATTAAATTAAAAAAGGTCACGATATTGTAAAAAAAAAAAAAAAAGGAGCTCTAACTAAAAAAGCACAATATTGTGCTTTTGTACAACATACAATCTCTAATAAGACTTAAAATTGAGGCACTTATTTGCTAATGCATGCACACATTGAGTTCCTCCACATATTGACTCGATTCACAAGCGTATTACATTCCTCTTCATCTGACCACTAGTGTGGATTTTAAACATAAAAGTGTCAAAACATGCCGTGTGAAAATTAAACTGCACTAAAAAAAATGAACCACCACAGGGTGCTAGAACTGCACACATGGAAATTAATTTTGCATTTTTAACAGATGTGCTTCTTTTAATATCGTGACATGACGACGATGATTTTGTGGCAGTTTTAATATTGCAATTTCACGATATTGCAATTATCGTTACATCCCTAATCACTTGTAGTGAAAACGGTGACCAATTGTCACCAAAACATGCAAATGCACATTCCTACTCTTTTCCACTTCAACCTGTGAAAATCCAAAATGGATCGGCACATTATTTGGGAGTTTATTGACATAATCTGAGCTCCTATGAGGAAAAAACTAAAAGAGCTCCACAAAATGGCAAACTGTGCTGATAAAAAAAACAAAAAACGGATACAGTGTGACATGGACAAGAATAGGAATGCACGGATGAATTTTGGCTGCGATTGGTGTACGTTTTTAGACATCATATAGGCATAACTGGCAAACACTTCCTATTTTAAGAAATAACATATTTTGCCCTACATACGTGTTTTTTTTATGCGATAACAAGTTACTAACAACACGTCCAAATTGTTATTTCTCACAAGATACTACAATCAAAATAGAAGCACCGTAATAACTTGATTACCACACATTTTCCTTTAATGTTCTTTTCCTTCCCTGACATTGAAACCTCCAAATGTGTTGCTCACTTCCTCTTATCAATCCTCAGTGTCTCAGTGCGTTTAACTTTCCCATTTCTGACCCATTTATTTCAGACTGAGCTCATGTCTGCTGAGAGCATCCGATTGACATTAATGACACTGCAGATCACAAAGGTTAATTGAGACCAATTGGGCTCTGCCCATGCCACTACACACCACAGGCTGTACATTCTTCTGTTGTCTACACCGCATATCCTGTTCAGGGTCGTTGGGAACTGGAGCTTATTCCATCTGATTTGGGGTGAAAGGCACCCAGGAGTGGTCGCCAGTCAATGACAGGACGCATATAGAGACAGACAATTCATCCACTCACATTCACAGATAAAGGCAGGTAGATGAAAAATAGTGTTCCAACTGTGATAGTCCAAGTTTTGTTGTTGATTTTCCAGGTTCAAAGCAATTAGATGTATGTGACTTTGGAGGCTAGTAGATGCAGTTTTGAGTGCCTGTTTCTCAAACAACCGCTGAAAATTCCTTATTTAAGCCGATCACAATCTACTGATTCTGCCAGAAGCAAAATACATCATTAAAGTGCTGCTATAATTAAAGTCTCTGCAGAGCAACAACAACACATCCTGTAGTGCTTAGTCGACGGTATTGAGTGTGCTTCGCTAGCAAACAAAAATATTGAGGCCCAATTGTCTGCTGATCTGGCAAGTAGATATTTTTGAGCTTATGTGACTTCCCAATAAAACACATATTTCCACTTGACTTTTTAATATGGTACATTTACATAATCCATAAACCTCCCTATATAAGTACTGCTCAGAAAAAGGGAACAAAGTGTTCCCTTAATTCAGTGTTTCCCACACCATGTTAATACTTGGGCGTACCACCCAAGTAAATTGGCCACCACCCAAGAGGTTTTCAAGAAAATGTATTTAAAATATATTTTAAAAGAAAAAAAAACAATAGGATATACCGCATGTAACGTTAGGTTACCGTCGCTCACTTGTGGATTGTGAGGCTAGAGGAGACTGAAACCCACCTCCCGTCCAAACAGCCGGAGTCCACCCACCCAAGTAGATTTCAAATCTGCTCACTGCTCAAAACAATTAAGGGAACACTTTGTTCCTTTAATTTTTTGAGCAGTATATTTGAATGCATTGATAAGTTATTGATACAATTTGTTGGACAACAAAGCAGTTCATTTTGCTCAAGGGGCCACAGCAAATGAGGTAACATTGAGTAAAAAGAATAGAGAAAAAAACAGGTTTCGAAGACAACATTTCAGAAAGCACATAAAGTGATGACGGATAACTAAATATGGACACTAGAGGGCTTTTCCAATTCTCTTTAGCACCGCTTTCATTTTCTAGTTGTTTCTCCATTGGGACTCTTTGCTTTGATCGGTGAACCTGTAATGTTCTCATGCAGCTGCACTCTTGACAGTATGAGAAGAGGCAACTGTTGGGCAAAGGCAAAGCAAGGGACTGTAGTGCAAGATTAGATATTCAGAACACCAACGTCAAGGGCAGAGGAGGCAGATAGTGCTGCAGGCAGCCTATCAGAAAATGGCTAGCTTCAAAACGGTTCTAAACTAAAAAGCAATATTCCACGTCTTGCTTAAATTGAGCTTCATGAACAAGGCAAAGGATGCACAAATAAGTTATTCCTTAATTAAACAGATTTACTGTAAATGGTATGCTTATGTATGACATATGCATGCCGAGAGCTGTCAAAATTAATTGATTAATCGACAAGTAATTGATTATTAAATTAATCGACAACTATTTTTGGAGCCATTTTTTAATTTAAAATTGTCCAAATCGTCTGATTTCAGCATATCAACAGTAATTGTTCACTGATTTCTGTAGTCCTTTGTGAAAAAAGACAGATTATCTTCTGTTTAATAAAAATAAGACATTTGCAAACATCTGTTTTTACTTTGGAAAACAATGACCGAACCGGTAACATAGTCAAACATCTTTTTTTTTTAAATCGCTAAATGAATACAAAGTACAAAATAAAGACCAATCACTAGTTAATAAACAGTAATCAGGTAAAAAAAAAAAAAAAGCTTTTGTAATGCACTTTAATGCAAAATTTAAATAGTCCGATTAGTCAATTAAATAATCCATAGATTCATCGATTCGAAAAATATTCAATAGTGAAAGCACTATGCATGCCACATGAAAAAACACACAGATTATGAGAATGTTATTAATCATTATTTGATTATATTTGAGATCATTAAATTGGATGTTTTATTAACTGCTCTATGGCATTTCTTTATTTCGGAATCATATAAGGATGATGATTCCAGGAGTCATTCGTTAACTGTCAACACGAAAAATGAATTGGGATTCAGTGGGTAAGTCCACGTGTTATAAAAGTATAAATATTGATCACAATGAGAACAGATATAGCACAAAACAAGCTGTTAGTACAATACTAAGCAGTGAATCACAATTATTGAACTTTTGTAATTAATGCATCGCATCAAAATCGAAACCGGTCATAGCATATCACGTCACTAATGGCATGAATGTATTGTATCAAAGTTTAGCAAAATAAGTAACACATCATCCTAAGTGACAAAGATGTACATTTATTAATAGTTATGGCTAGGTTGACAGATGAAGTTAGACTGGAATCCAAATAGACCAGGATGCTTGCAGATTATATTGCGATCGATCCGCAGTCACTTCAATTAAATTAATCCAAAGGTAATCCCAAGTGAATATATTAGGTTTAATGAACTCATAATTAATTAAACTTAATATATTCACGTTGCATTAACTTAATTCAATCGTGTGTTACCAATTGAAGCAATTTTTTTTTTAAGTTGGTCAACAATTCAATTTGCAATCTTAAATTGGCTCAACAATTCTCTTCATAGAATGTGAGTGTGCTGAGGTGGCGAAAAAATGGATCCAAGCAGGTTGGAACAGGTGGAGAAAAGTTTCAGGGATTTATATAGAGCTTTTCCACCTTACAAAGCCCTCAAAGCGCTTTACATTCAACTACTCATTCACCTACTGATGATGCAGCATCAGGAGCAACATGGGGTTCAGTATCTTGCTCAAGGATACTTGGTCACAATGGCATGGAATCAAACCTGCAACCTCTGGGTTGGGAGACGACCACTGATCCACGGCTCAGCTAGAAGGTTCTCTGTTATGATGAAGGGGAACGTTTATAAGAGCGGTGAGGCCGACCATGATGTACGCATTAGAGACAGAGTAGGAGGTGGCGGAAATAAAGATTTTCAGCTTACTTTTGGTGTCACAAGAGATGGATACAATTAGAAATGAGTTCATCAGAGTGACAGCCAAGGTGAGAACTTTTGGGGAAAAAAGTTGGAGAGAGTCGACTTGGATGGTCTGGACACGTCCAGAGGAGAGAGTAATTATATCGGTAGAAGGGTGATGAAGATTGAGCTGTCAGGAAAGAGAGCAAGAGGAAGCCCTAAGTAGGTTGATGGATGTATTAAAGAAGAAGAAGATTCCCGATGACGGCCACAGGTGCTCATTTCCTACAGGTAAACGAGCGCAACATTAGAAATGGAGCAAAAACATAGCGTCTCATTCACAAAGCAGGCACAGATGGTGAAATTCATTATTAACCGCACTGCCAAGTAAAACGTGTCTCGTTACGCCAGCGGTATGTGCATATATTTAAATGAGGTAATATGAATATTGGGCACAGAAATTGGCCACTTCAATGCAAATGATCCTCGTTGATAAACACCAGCGCACCACCACGCAGTTTGAGTGACGTAAATAATATCTATTGGAGGCTAGTGTAAGCCTGTTCTTGACAGCATTTTGCGATGTAGGCCTACAAATCATGAAATACGCCAGTAATTTGACGATCTTGGGTGGTTTGTAGGGGCATTTTGCGATGAAGGTCTACAAGAAATGAGATTTTCCCACCAGTGATTGCTAATCTCTGTTACGCTCATATAAAAATCCATGTTCACATCTTGATTACAGTATTTCATCTTTCTTTCGACTGCTATTATTCTGTCATGGTGTTCTTGCCATTTGTGGTAAATCAGGTGCAAACTGTACTGAACTTTCAAACTTTGTGTGCTTGTTTGCACTGGTGTATAATTAGAGCAATATCCTTTGTGAATAGGATATTAACTAACTCATTCACTGCCATTGGCGGCTATGGACGTCAAAAATTCATTTGAACTATTTCCATTTAACATTTTTTCAAGAGTATGAAAACCTAGAAAAAAATACTGTACATTTAGAAAAAAATACAACAAATTTAGATTGATCGTAAGTTAGCTATTTACATTTAGAACAGATATAAAATTACTGATTAACTTATTCACTGCCATTGACGGCTATAAACGTCAAAAACTCATTTGACATATTTCTATTAGTTGAACATTTTTTCCCACTTTTTTGTTAACAAGAGTATTTTTTTATCTTTTATTGTACATTTAGAACAGATACAAAATGTGTGATTAATTGTGAGTTAACTATTGAAGTCATGCGATTAATTACAATAAAAAATTTTAATCGCCTGACAATTTATACATTATTAAAAATTCAGGGTGTCGGGCGATTAAAATGTTTAATAGTAATTAATCGCATGACTTCAATAGTTAATCACAAATTCTACGTAATATCTGTTCTAAATGTACAATAAAAAAATCAAATAGAAATAGTTCAAATGAATTTTTGACTTCTATAGCCGTCAATGGCAGTGAATGAGTTAATAATCAAGACGTGAGGAGACAGCAGCATGAATGATCATCTACTTCAGTAGGAGAAAGGTGGAAAAAGCAGGAATGAGTTACAGCTTTAATTTGAATTATGGAAGATCGCTTCTTAAGATTTCTTAAGAAGGGGCATACATTTTTAGTACATGATCTAAACAAGTGGCAGCTTGAGTGGGCAAACAATTATTACTCTTCCATGCATTCAACTGAAGTGAGTCAATCATTCGGCCATTAATTGCAGTCAACAATTATGCAATGGACTTCTCATTTATACAATCAGGTTGAAAAGAATAATTTAATACATAGGTCATGTATGACATACCTTCAATTTTGCTGATAGTGTTGAAGATACTGAGAAAAGTTGTCTTTGATGAGTGTAATTGACTGTAAAATTGACAAACCAACTTGTATCAACCTAGTTGAATTTTTTTGATGACAAAGTTCTGCCTCATGGAAATTTGAGCCACTGCACACTCGGATATGGCCAGAGAGTGAACAAAAAAATAAATACATATAAAAAATCAGCGGTCTGCTAACCTGTAAGCATTAACAATATGGAGGCTGGACTCTGACCCTCACATACAAATGATACATTATATCATGCTATTTAATATGTGCACGTTACGTCACACTCGTTTATGTCACTGCATGGAACGTAATCAGCACATGTAAAGCTCGAGTCATCACTCTGCGATTGAAGTCTTTTTCAGCCTGTGTCATGGCTGGGCCGACCCATTTTTGAATCAGGGCTGATTCCAAGTCTCGCCGGGCATCATTAGTCAGGTAGGAAAACGACTGGCAGCTCCCGACAGGTTGTACAACTGTCGATTGAATTTCTGGCAAGTCAAAAATGCATTCAGCCGCAACAGTGGTCTCGCACAGTGAAGTATGAAACTCAAGTTATGCAGAGACTTGAGTGTCTGTATGTGCATCTTATGTAGGATATGTATGTATCTATGTATGTGCGTGTGTATGTGCGTGTGTTAGCATTGTTTTTAGCATAAGTAATTTGGGTCCACAGGCCATCTTAATCATAAAAAGGCATTTAAGCTTGTAGGTGCATATTGGTGCGAGCTATACATTGCTATTGTACAAAATTGTTTGCAGTAGTCTATTCTAGATGTTAAAAATGCATGGATCTACGTTTCAACAGCTGAGAACGAGAGCAATCGACAAGCGATTACACGAGCGATGTCTTTGATTTGGAAAAAGCATTTCTTCTTTTTTATTTTTTTTTATGGAGAGCTCAGTATTGTTCATTCGATTTGACATGTCATCATTGCTCTCCTTTTTTATTTTTTATTAAAAAAAAATTATATATATACATATATATATATATTTTTTTATTTTTTTATTTTTTTTTGTATGTGGGTGAGAATGTGTATGTGCATGTGTGTATGCGTGCGTGCGTGCGTGTGTGTATTCATTAGTTCACCTAAAACCTATTAAAAAAAATCCCATACTAATAATATAATATAATAATAAATTGCCAAATGCAGAAACATCAATGTAAGTTATCACGATGTAGTGGCTCTTGCTAACAGGCAGAATTAAGTAACCAGAATTAGGTTAAAAAATTCTATATACGTTGACCATGTTTCTGTAAATTTTGATATTTGGTTTTTATTTGAGGCAGATATTTTTTCCATTAAAATGTGATTTATGAGGAGGTTAGACCATTGGTCGATATTCAGAGTTTGTTTATTTTTCCAGTTAACAAGAATTGTTTTTTTAGCGATAGTAAGGGCTACAAGTGTAGATTGAAATTGTTTATGTGGTAAGTCAGTTGTTGTTAGGTCACCTAGAAAACACAAGTTTGGAGATAAAGGTATCCTACGGTCCAAAATAGCGGAAAGTTTTTCTAAGACTTTAGTCCAGAAATACATAACCGGAGTACATAAAGCATGAACATAAGTGTCTGTAGTGTTTTGTAAACATTGGAGACAAAGTCTGAGAGTCCCATTTTCTTCATCATATATTGAGTAATGTATGTTCTGTGAATAATTTTATATTGGATAAGTTGTAAATTTGTGTGTTTTGTCATTTTAGATGCGTTTTCACAAACTTGAATCCAAAAGTCAGATTCCGGTGCTATAGACAAGTCTGTCTCCCATTTCGAGGTGGGTAAAGACATTTTATCAGTATATGAAAGTAACTTATATATTTTTGAATAAACAACAACTGAAAAACACGTCACACAAATCATCAGAAAAAGCATTTCTGATGATTTGTGTGACGTGTTTTTCAGTTGTTGTTTTTTTTTTTATGTCGTCATCATAACAGCGGAGTCTTGGGGCTGTGATCACATATCATATTTCCGCTAGGGAACATGTAGAGTACAAACAGAAGAGGACCAAGCACCAAACCATTGGGACACCTTGGGAAACAGGCAAAAGTGAGGAAGAGTAGTTACAGTATTGATATGGATCGATATAGAACTGTTGACTGTTGGTGATTTAAAAAACAAAACAAAAAAACAACACGTATTCAGCAGAGGTCAGTAACAGAGATGTGAAGAGAGTCACAGAGTGCAAAGTGTTGTGGTTAATAGCGTCCAGCAGAGGAGGGCATTCCGTCATTACTGACGGACTGTCTGTCAGTTTGTCTCTGATGGGACATTTCAGTTACGACTGAAGAGATGTAAACAGTTTTTTTTTTTTTTATGAGAGCTGCCACTAGGGTCCAGAACAAAAGATTGAGGTTTTAAGTCCAGCCAATAAGACAAGATCAGAGGGATTATAAAATATAGGAAGGCATAGTTGTTTGTAGCCCATTATTGTACATGCTAAAGCAACCCTAAAAATAAAAAGCAACGAAAAAATTGAGAGATCCAGAGATTTTATTTACTGTATTAAACTTAACAAGTTAGAGTGTTTATCAAATACAGTTATTGGTTGAATCATTAATATTTGAATGTTAGCAACAAAAATACAGTACCCCCTCCCCCCACCTTTGCCTCAAAAATGGTTTGATCCGCTCCATCCTTCCCACCTCTTCTTGACTAAGCCTGCGAGTGCACAGTCTTTGTCCCATGGAGTAGTATGAGCCAGTAACTCAACCTCAGAGAGAGGCTATTGTCTCTCTGTGTAAAGCACATTGAGTTGGAAATGTGCTATACAAATAAATTTGCCTCGCCTTGCTTAAAATAACTAGAGGACCAGGAATAAAAAGGAAAGAAAAAATAAAATGCCCTTGCTTCAGGCTAATCTTCGTCTGTAACGATGGTTGTAAGATCTTTATATTGCAATTATTTAGAAAAAGATTTCAGTCGTTCATGCTTGATTTTATACACACGCGGTAGCCCATTGCTAATGAAAGAGAAATATCTTTTAGAAGACACAAATAAATCAATAAATAATGAAAATTAAACATTAAAAATCAGGCAATGCTTTTGAATTGGGTTCAATATGATTATGATAAAAAATTCATACAAGTAGCTCAATCGTTCTGTTTGACTGTCTGTTGCAGGCAATTAATGCATACAGCATAAATTGCAGTTTAACAAACAATTCTAAAATTGTGATAAATAGACATGTTCGATTCTTAAATAAAGTTTAAATAATTGTGAAACAGGTTGCCAATTTCCACTGAGACAAAGGAACATATTTGGATGGTCATGAGTATCTTGTGTTCTTGAAAGGATAAATGGATGAGGAAAGAAATGATCATGCAGCTCTTGCCTTTGCTTGCCTTTATTGAGCAATTACAGCTACACACTTCTCCCTACTTGAGCCACAAGGTACTACCAATCAATTGATCTACTGACAACCAATCAAACAAATGAGCTGAAGTCAACGCTGCATGGCTTAAAAGTCACATTCCTATTAAATGAATTCAACATGACAATGAACACAAAACAACACAGTCATTGATTAAAGCATTCAATTTACTGGCATGTGTATTGATTCTGAAAATAACTGTTGTAGCCCGTCGATACTGTACTGAAATTAAGTCTCATTAAAAAAAAGGGGGGGGGGGGGATCCAAACTACTGACCTTGTCATCCAAACTATTGCTCTCTTGTTAGCGAAAAGTCTGGAGAAAGTAATGCAGGAGAAAAACAAGGCATGAAAGGAGAGGTGACCACAAACACATTTGTGTGGAATAAGTTCCTCCAACTCACCTCTTTCAACTGATTAGGATCGTTTTCAGACTTTTTTCTTCTTTTTTCCTGACACCATAAAGCATTGTTTTTTTTTAATTACTCTACAAATGAGTAAACCTGCTATTTTGAACAAAATGATTCAAACTCTTAAATTAGGATATTCTTTTCAAGAACTTGAAACAACTGGAATCCTTCCCCGTGGAGCATTTTTCCTTTACCAGGGAAAAGAGCCATATGAGAGTGTTTAATGTTTCAGAAAGCGATTTTCGCTATTTTTGCTGTGGGTGTTTCTCTTGTCACTGGCAGTATAATACATCAGAAATCAGCTTATATACCGCAGGTGTGCTGTAATAGGCTACAGATCTTCAGCGTCTTATACAAGGATTAAAGATGTTTTGATCAAGTAAGCTTTGGGAACCTCCATGGATAATATTCTGCAGATGCATGCCCTTTGCTTACCTCTCAAGATTTGAAGTTGAATGACTCGTGTAATATTATGATATTGGCAATGTTGTATGCAGGTAGAGAACCTGAAGAAAAGTAAATATTGGCAAGAGCAATTGTTGTTTACGACACTTAGAAATTCAAAAATCAGGTAGAGCACCATTTGGAAAAAAATGTCTCTTTACTGAGTTAGATCTCGGTTTTAGCATTTGAAAATCACCTCTTGAGCTGTTATACTTGATCATTTATACATTATTTTGTACATACAATGTGTTCGACATCACTTATGTACTCAGCCAGACTAAAGTTTAAAATTGTAACAGCCAAATGTTTGGGAAAATACATATTCAGGAGAAATATTTATGACAAACTAATTAAAAGCGTAGTATGATTTATTGGAGTAAAACATATTCAATGTCATCAGCACAACCCTATCTGGGTTATGAGGTTCATTTGAATGTGTGTTCCGCACCAAGTGTGAGTTTGGTATGCATCATTGAACTGTTTAACACAAGTTCTGTGGTAATGATGTATAGACACTCTTGTACTGCGACCCATGCATGCATGGTCCCCTTTTGTAATTATTCCCTGATCTAATATGATTGTTGGTACTCCAGGTGCTGGAAATATGGTGCTCAGAGGAGCATATAATTTTAAAACCCCAAATTACTTGCACGTTCAACAGTTTAGGAAAGACCATCTGTCACAACTTCCAATGTCGCAAAGAGCTAGTTCAATGTTAGTCACCTCCTATTTGTGTTTTAGTGTTAATATTAAAGGGTTGTTAAGGAACAATCCATCTATGTCCAGGCCCACTGGTAAATCCCACCACCAACCAATCCAGGCAATCTATCAGTGATTGGGCACAAAATGCAATGAATCCACTGTCATGCTGTTGTAGTGTAATTATGTTGCTGGTTGTGCAAGGTCTTATATCTATAAAGCACTTTAAAACAACCACCACTGTTTTTTAAGATGGACCCCAGGGCCAGCAGGTACAATGAAAACAGCAGTGGCCCCAGAATTGATCCGTGTGGCACACCATATGTTCCCTTACACATGTTAATTCATATTGCACACATTTGCCTGACCACTTTCTTTTTTTTTGCTCGACATAAATTAGTATGAAGGGATTACAATAATAAAGACATCACAATATAGAACACACCAAATTCCTTGCAGCACAGCAAGCAATGCGGCATGATCACCTGTAGCCAATGACGGGCTATCAAGGCATATCATCACAAATTGTTTGAGTTGGGTGTGTGTCTTGACCTCGGCCAAACCCCTCAGACTGACTCACCCAACCCCTGGGGTTTGATCGACACTAGGTTAAGAACCATTGATCTATCTACATGAAAGACAGCAGAATTTACCGCTACCATATATATAGTGCACCATATGCCATTAGACCATATCAAAAATATTCTATTACCATGGTCAGTATGATTAGACACAAATTTAATGCAGTGCCATCTCCAGGTGTAGTGGGAGGTAGGTTTCTAGATTTTTTTGTCACATGCACCCCAAAGTATAAAAACATCAGCCCCATTAAGCAGATCCTGCAAATACTTTAAGTAGTATCACAATCTCCAGGCTCACAACAAGGAAAAACATTCCAACCCGTGCGATGTTTAAGCGATAGATGTAGAAGGATCCTGCACGCTCAAGTCCTTTGTGGCCACTTTGTCACACCACTCAACTTGATAAGTAGCTGTAGTAAAATTAAATTTCCACTTGGTGATTATTAAGGTTTGAAAACAGAAAGAGTATGAACTGAAAAAGTCATTATGTAAGAGTACTTAATTATCTTAATTTATTGATTGTTGTTCTTAATGCTATAGCGGTACTATTTTATTATTATATTATATTATATTTCCAAATATCATCATTGTTGGTGTCCTTTTTGGGGTTCAGCTAATGCTGGGAAATGCACTACATATTGAGACTTGGTAGTTGAGGCAATATCTTTTAATACTTTCAGTGCTTGGAAATAGTTTCTTGCTCACAGGAGGTAGAGTGCTGATCCTTGCTAGCATTGTGAACATCCGTTGTGGATATATTGCCACCAAGCTTTGTTAATTTTTAAAATACAGTAATTTCTAAACTACAAGCTGCTACTTTTTTTCACTTGCATTCAATCCTGCGGCTAATATAAAGGTCCGGCTTATCCATCAGATCACAAGGGGGCGCACTATAAAAGAAGCGCATGAGCGTCAGGCAGAACAAAACAAACCAAGTGAGCCCAACTATAGTAGGAGAGACAGGACGAAAGCAAGACAATTTGCGCCATCATTATGGAAAAGAAAGTAGCGGTAAAACCTTATATACCGGTGCGGTAACATTAAAACACCTGCAGCTTACAGTCGGGTGCGGTTTATATGTGTAGTATTCCCCAAATTTAGCTGGCGCGGCTTATAGTCAGGTGCGCCTTGTAGTCCAGAAATTACTGTAATCTTTTATCTTGTGTACAGCTACTGAGGACTCTCAAACTGACATATTTCCAAAATGAAAGTTTTATCATCCCTGCCCTTGTTCCTAACAGTTGATCATGGTAAATATGTGGCTTTAATGTAGTAGTGTATAAATTGCAGGCCTATGTAATGTTTTCTTTAGGCTTACACCCCCTCATCTGGCAACTGTGTGCAAAAAGAATAAGTATTATGTGACCTGAATTATCACGTTAGTAGGACACATTAGCATTTTTACTGGATTTTTCTTTTGACCTTATCTGGAATTACTTAAAAATGGTTGGTAATTGATGTATAAACCACTTAAGAAAAATATATGTCTCTCCAAGTAAGAAGCACAAAGAAACATAAATACCCTGGCAGTAAATGGCTTTTAAAATGTATCATGTTAGCATTTGAAAAATTGTGCAGCAGCATTTTGACCCATATATTTTAAGAATGGTGCAGTGTCATTAAGTGAAGTAGGCGATTAATGGGTTGAGAAGAGGCTCCTTGGGTTTCTTGCCAGTTGCTAATGATGCTGGAGTAGTAGTGTTTTTTGGGGGTTGGGGTGGTCATATGAAAAGTCTTCTTTGTATAATTTAACATAGTCGTGGTCAGCCTCCAAGGTGGACTGTGAGATTGTAGATAGAGTCACTCCAGTTTGGGGGCAAACCAGGGCCCGGATGAGTGAAGGAAATAGTTCTGGCTCTGAAGGGGTCAAGCAAGTCGAAATTGAAGGATAGTGCTGTTTGCCATGGGCTAGAGTCCATCACCTGTGATGTCAGGAGGTTTGGAATCCAGTTGTCAAGCTAGGTTAGTCAGGGCAGATCCATTTACTGACTTAGTGTTCCAGAACATAATAGTGTTATTGAAAAGGTTGGCGCTGTTTTTACTGGATTTTTGCAAAGAGCATAAAAATAACATTGCCAAACAATTAAGAATTCCATAACAGATTAACAACAGCCGTGATAGGTGCCGTTAACCTACTGGCTGGGGTGAAAATTCAGCTACTGTGGGTCAAAGAAGAAGGGGTGGAAAGTGGGTTCAAAGGCAGCGACAAGAGGAAAGAAAGCACAGAGCCTCGACGTGAAAGTGGGACCTTTAAATTTGGAACTATGACAGGAAAAGTAGTTGTTGTGTTGATTAGGAAAAAGGCCAAAAGAAATATTTAAATATTTCGAAATATTGGGAAACATTTAAAAATAAAACAATCAATATGCGAATGTGCAGGTGCGGATTTGCGAGTATGAGGGGGTTCACTGTACAGTTATTGTCACCAATGTACAACATGAAATGTTAATGCCACCTAGCAGCGGAATAATTTTATGCACATTTAGCATAATAGAAATCAATGACAGATTTTGTTTACGTTCCTACTAATTATATATCAATATTGTTCAAAGATGTTTATGAATTACTACAAAATTACTGTATCAATGAACTAAAATATACAACAATATTTGAGTGAGTTAAATATATTTGGTCACTTTCCTGTTCAGAAGAGTATGAAAGAGGATCGACTATAATTCTTTATTGCACATGTACAACATAAGAAATTTGATTACCCAAATCACAAGATAACTATGGAACACATGATTAATCACGATAAAAAAAGAAAATGAAAATAAATAATCGACTGACAGGCCTATGGACAAGACTGGCTTGTAAATACAGTATCGCTTTAGAAAGTCACCAGCCACATTGGCTGGTGATAGAAATAACAAAGTTAATTTAGAACCCATCCTGTCAACTGAACCACCTGATTTACTACTTCATAATAAAAAAAATAATACAGTATATTAGACTTCATAGCATTGGTTATTTATTTATTTTTTTAGGCTACTTTAAACCAGTTCTGTTCGGGGGAGTATGTGGCATGTATAATATGCATGCTTGCTTTCAGTACATCCCTTCTTCCATGTTGGCTTTTGAAAATATTCCAATTTAAAAGGACAAGCAAATCTTTAAAGGGGACCCATTTGTATTCCATGCCACTCTGTCCCACTGCCTCGATACACGTGACCGAACACAAGTTAACGAAGAAGAATAAGCAAGGAGGGAGGATTGCAGGAAAAGGGAGGGCGTGTATGCAAGAGAGGACGGATGGATGTTGCAGCAGAAAACTGACAGACCAGCCAGTTATTTAAGCAGAGACTGCTGTTGTAGCAGGGATGGCACAGGAGCAGCGACAGAAGCAGCAGCAGCAACAGCAATACTACTCAGTCACTTAAGTGTTCACACCACTGCTGAAGAGAATGTGGACAAGAGTTGGGATCAGTGAAGTCTGGAATTTTGTGTTGTTGAGCTCTTCAACTTTGCCTTGCAATATATAATGTCTATGTTGCTTCCTGACAGTTTGTTTTAAATGAGCTTTTATGCCAAAGGAAACGTGGCTTGAATGGAAATGAGCAGTAGTCGGACATTAGTACCAGAAGATGAGGGAGAAGACTCAAGAGACAGTGTGCTCATCATGTGAACGTGCTGTGGATACAAGCCGTGTGCCATCCAGTAAGAAGTAGCCACAGGAATACATGAACAAGTGACGAGCTGTTGGCCTCGCTTCGCTTTGCATGCACTTCATATGCATGTCTCACTTTTGGATATTCAAACAAGTACAAGATATCTGCAGGATTTCCAGTTGGGTTGAACATGGACGTGACACTGGGATATCACATACACTGGTGAGTAATTCAAATCTTCAACTTTTAGAGCTTGCTGGACTTGGCTTTTGGTATGACTGGCATTATTTGTCTTCTCGCTTAAAATTACTTTCACACTGATTTAAACCTGTGTGTTATGATTCATAAAACTGAAATATAAAATCAGCAGGACATGCTGGAAATGTTGTTGCTTGGTTACTGCTCTTTGCTGTCTCCTTAATTATGCTATTGTCAAAAATAACATGATTCACTGTGTTGGCACATCACTACAAGTCAATAGCTTTGGTGGGAGAGTGATGTTTATATGATGCCTTGCCCGTCAGAGTTCTCTATTGTTTATGGCTGGACAGAATTTCACATCCTCATATCAGCAAGTTGGAACAGTTGTTTATGCACCTGTTGCAGTCAAATAGTGATCAAAGTATATATTAACATACAGTACTGTGTATTAACATTTGAAAAATGATCACAAACTAAAAAGATGCATTCTAAAAATCCAAAAGTTAAAAAACTTTGTGAGCTTCACCCTGGAAAGCTCTATTTTTATAGGCGGGCACACTTGGTGTAAAAACTTGCACGTCTATATTTTTGTGCCGGGGCAAGTCTAGTTTACCGTGTTTGGGAATTTGTCGGACCACCTACACCATGCAGGGCAGTTTGATGGACCGAGTGTGTTTTCTATTACATGACTTGACTTTAGATAAAGTAAAAGCAGGTCTAAGTTGTGGCGTAGGTCTGTAACGCGATTTTTGGTGGATTTAACCGAGCTGCAGGGAGACAGATTCTGAACTCCGTGGATTTGTTTGCTGGATGTCAGTGTTTCTAACTCATAAATATATTAATAATAAAATACTGTGAATACTGTGTGCATCGAATACTCTGAATCACTGTAGAAATCAATTTGTTGAATTGACCACATCATTATTATCACCATTTTATTATATTTATTTTAAACACCCCTCTCGGCTGCTTCACATCTTTGGTTGGTTGTGGGGTTTGTCACACACGGATGCATGAGGCATGTAGACTGCTCACCTTTCCTGCGCTGAATTTAAAGGGAATGAGGGGAGCCGCTTCCATTGGCTGGGAAAGAAATGGCTGTGTTCACTCGCACAATGGTGCAAATGTGGTCTTTCTAGTTACGCGGTTACAAAAATACCACACGTAGAAAAAAAGAAAATTCCACCCATGTGCGCAGTTAGACTACACTTTGCTCCAGACTTGGACTAGGCACAAAAACAGGGCCCTTAACCCTGGAGAACCCAAGATCCCTTTTCTTCTTTGGAAAATTATGAACTATGCATTAAATGAATGCTATAAGTCCACTGAACACCAAAATATCGAGTTTTTCCAATTTTAACCCTTTATTCTCTAATTTAGGATTTGGGCCAAATTTCACCCATTGTTATGCAAACATTTTTGAATTTAGGAAAATAACCAATTAAATAGACAGCTACATTGAACAAAGTGTTTTGCTTTATTTATTGCATGTTAGAACTGGATTTCAAATGTGCAAACACATGTTGGCCAATGGAAACATGGGACAAAATCACTGCTGAACTGCAGAAGTAGCACTCTGGACTTTTAAAGTTAAATGCAAAATTAACAGGGGCCAAATTTGACCCAGTGGGTTCTCCAGTTTAACTCTTTGACTGCCAGACGTTTTCAGAAAAGGGATGCCGTGGGTGCCAGCCAATTTAAGCATTTTTGACTGATCTTTCAAGGTCCACAGAAAATTATGTGTTTGGACTATGGAAACGCACATACTACCAAATGAAAGCTTGGACTCTCATCTTTCATCAGAACAAAAAGTTTGTTTCTACCTTATTCCATTTTTCAGTAATCAACAATAGAAAATGGTTAGTTTCACCTCTGTTTTGAAAAAAACGTCTTTTAACGTCTTTGGCACTCCTCCATAGGATTTTACTAAACGTTATTTAACGTTTTTGGCAGTCAAAGAGTTAATATTAAAGCTGCTGAATGCAGAAAAGTTCATATTGGAATCGCTCAGCTAAGGTGTTAATCTGGTAATTAAAAGATGTTTCAGTCTTAAATGGTCAAATAAACAGGATATTATAAAGATATTTTGGGGCAAATTGTTACAAAGAGTGGCTTTAAGTCAATTCTTTTAAATCATAGCCTTTTAGGTTAAAAGCAGATGATGGTCAGTGATGTCAGAGGTGACTAGGCTGCTGGTGATTTGATTTTCCGTAATTTTAGTAAAGGTGTCATCAATAATTTTGACACTGTGTGATTTGATTCTGGTTGGTGTGGTTATTGGTGGGTAAAGAGACTAACTGTACATTGTGTCACTAAAGTCATCAATGTTTTTAGTTAAATTGAGTTTAACAAGTCAATGTTGAAATTGCCAGCAAGTAAATCATGTTTTTTTTTCCTGATTCACTGTGGGGAACAATTAAGCCATCCATTTAATGTAAATTTATATACTACTAAATGCATACCATTATGAGTTTTGAATCATGCTTATGTGTTGGCAGTAATAATAAAGGGTTTAGTAAAATCCACAATTTGTGCACATACTCCTACTATTGTTATTTACAGTTTGTCGTCTAATTTTACAGTTTTACACACTGTTTTTAAGTCAAATAATAACAATTTTAACAACAGTAGAACAAAGATGATCAGAATCAACTTCTGTAATTTGGTCAATTGTTTATATTCATGATAGTCAATGTTTACAGTTACATATGTTTTGTTATTCATTGATGCAGATCGTATTTTTTGGTGTATTGTTGTGGTGTGGGGAGTCAAATGTAACCTTGACACCATTTGGTGTAGTGCGGTCAGCTGTATTTGTCAAGTTCTTCTATTCTCTACCACTACAACTTTAGCCTCCTCATGAGTACCATTCAGGTTTATGAAAATCTTAGTTTTATACCCATATGTTTTGGATGTTGTGTTGCTTTTTGAGCTGTCTTGGCTTTCTAGAGATACCAGCATTGCCTCTTGTGAGGAGTTTATTTATAAAAAATGTCTGTGCCTTTCAGTTTGCGTCCTTGTTTCAAAAGTGCCATCTTGTTTCTTCTATTGGTAAACCTTATTATTACAGCAGGCTGTCTCTGGCTCTTCATGGGCAGTGGGTGACACCTCAATGTGCTCCAGAGTCATCTCTATCCCCCTTGCGGGTTTGCCATTCACTGGGCTCGTGCCATTTCTGCCGGCCAGGGTATGCTCACACGATTGCGGCTTGATTTTGATGCCATTAAGAAGTCCAGGGAGTGTTTCATTTTCTTTTCTTTTGTCCTTTTGTGTGGAGCAGTCTGTTGTTGCGCTCTGTTCACAGGCTTGTTAGTTCGACGCCGTGTGCAACAGTAGGATTCAGTTGGGAAAATGCTTGATTTTGACTTTGATCGCAAGAGAAGAAGAAAAAAAGCTCCAATATTGCCCGATTGTTAGTATGTATGAGTGCCTTCTCAAAATCTCATTCTCTCACCTTGGTGGCCTTCACCTGACACCTGCAATTTTCACATGAAAATAGTCTGAGCATCTAGTGTACTGTATACTGTTTCTTGTGTCCTCCATTTGATGAGGATACAGGACAGGTGGTGTGCAGTTTGTATCTAGCACAATCAAACTTCTTTGTCACTTTTGAGATTAAAGGGTGCATATTGCACTTACACACAGTATAGATTACAAAGCCATCTGTTTGTAGTGCATTCAGAGATGGAGGACAAGTTGTGTATCCCTTAGAACACATTACGTGTAGGAGGAGTGTGTCCATGATTTGTTGTTCTACTTAGGAGTTCTGACTTGATTATGAAAGGCTGATATAAGACGTTAACCCGTACATAATCAATCACACAATCACATCATGCATCAGAGTCTAGGGGGAAAAACATACTTCATTAGTTCAACTCTTAACATTTGAGGAGTAGCAGAATGGTCCTTTAATTTGCCACCATTGACACTGCCTATAATTTGCAGTAATTGCATTGATTGCAGCTTTTTTTTTTTTTTTATCTTGTATACTCTCACAAACTATGGAATAAATTACTCAGTATTGATTATAGTTTGTTTTCCCTTGTCTTCTTCTGATACTTAAACTGCTTTCCAACCCAGAAATCCAGCAGGGAGGTGCGCATGCCAGCTTCGAACAATAGACGGCGAGCCAAGCTTTTGAAGCTAAATCCAGCACAAATCCCACACTGAAAACATCAAGTTCATAACAAGCATATGTGCTTGCTGTTGTATTGAGCAAGGAAAACAATAGGCACAACATAAAAAACAATAGAGAGGTAAGTAAGTAAGTCACAGGGGCCTTTTATCTACCAGGTTTCTCTGGACCATGCACCTGCTGTAATAGCAAACAAAATGTTATGGATTTGCTTTCTTTGATTAGGTCACAATTTATTTGTAATTCCGTCAACGAAGCTTCCCAAAAGAGCAAATTCGTAGAAACCAATTTGCATATTCCCTTGAGCAGTTCTGCTGCCCAGTGTTTCCATATGACTTTGTTGTCTCAAGAACCATATTTATTTTCTCCAAATAAGCGCCAAAACTAGCAACTTTTCAGCTTAAGAGTGTTGCTGTAGCACATATTATAATGAGTCTGAGGTTTTCATCCCATTTGACAGAGAGCTGAAGTGGGCCTGCCATCACTTTTGGCTGTGCACTCTGAGATAAACTACACAGATGTCAGTAGAATTGCTGTGACCATGATGACGGCTTCAAGACCGGTAACAGGTAGTTTTACCAGGCCACGTTTGATTCCGTATTTCGTACTTGCTTCATTGTCCGACAGCAGAAACAGAAAATATGGCAATGAGAAAAACTTCATTAGGAATTCAGCTCTATTAGAATATTTTGTAAGTGCACAGAGAATACATCTCCAATTTTTCCATGCAGTTTTTAGCTATTGTTACGCCCCTGGGCTAGTCAGCCTGGCTGTGGCAGTGCCATGGGTGCGAGCATGGTGTATAGCCTCTCTCCATCCCATCAGCAGCTCTATTAGTCAATCGGCTGTTTTTCATCGTCTTGATTTAATTAGCAATGAAAGTTATTTGGATGTCAACATCCATGTGAGACCTTATATTAGTGTTGTGACTTTCACGAACGAGTCATTCTTTTGAACGGTTCTTTTGGTTAAGATAAGAATCAATTTGCAGCTGTGAGAGAGCCGTTTCTTTCAGCCAATTTGCTATGGTATTTGGTAACATTTAAGCAGTATGGTTAAATGTACAAAATACAAGGTGCAAGAAATAACATTTCTTCAAAGGTCAAGCGAGGAATTTATTTGTTTAAGTTGTGATAACTTGACTCTTACTGTAGCAAATGAAAAACTCTTGGGGCCTCATTTATCAAAGTGTACATAGAAGAGTTGCTGAATTCATACGTAGGCCCACAGTACGACTGAAATTTAGACAAAAAAGTACGTACAAAAAAGTGTGTATTTATCAAGTGTGTGGATACCTGTTGAATGCACATCAGTAAGTAAAGTCAGCCTGGCTTTTTCAAGGTAACTGGAAACAGTGGTTGTGGGAAGTTTGTGGCCCCTGCTATCCAAATAGTTGGGAAAGAAAAAGAAAATTACTTCTACTTCTTTTTCTTTTTTGGTGAACTGCTGATAAATAAGTTAATCACACAGTAATGCACTTACACAAAAGCACTAACAGCCATAACATTTTTAGCACTTGATGTTGATGAGGCCTCCAACTGTTGGCATAAATGTACACGGTGCCTGCAGTAATTTGCTCTGTCCAGAACCATTATGGAGATTCAGGCCCTGTCGCGGTATTTTATACTTCAACAGCATTAGACGTTTCTAACAATGGCCGAAGTGCTAATTCTGAACGCAAACCAAATGAGACAGTTAGAATCACAACAGTCTAGTAGGACAGGTCGCCTCTCTGCTTATCCAAACAACCATGAAAAAGGTCTTTTCCCCAGGCATCTTTTGTGCTTGCTGCCATCTGGAGTAGTCATTTAGGCCCGTAGTCTTCCATGTAAGTAAGAGAGAAAAGGCGCACAGCTGTGTGCTTTTCTGCCTAAAAGGTTTCTCCCACCGACTTAAGTCTGTCATTTAAATTCCTAAACTCTGGGTGGGGCAATCCAAAAATGTGACTGGCGCCTGTCAAAACTGATTTCCACATGATCTCCCATTGTTTTAAGCACTTATATTCCTATGTGCTGCTGAAGCTGTATCAAATTAAGGACACTTTAAGTTATATAATATATGCCACATGTACTAATAATATTGAAAACTATCAAGTGTATTTAAACTGGAACTGTCAAAAAGTTGTTTTATTTTTATTTATTTAACAAAAGATGTATGCAAAATGCTTATACGCCTGTAAATGAATGCTTTCTAACTATTAGCCTGATACTGTGTCAAAAAAATAAAAAAATTAAAAAATTAAAAAATTAAAAAATATTTTTTAAAAAAGAGGTTGCTATACAACCTTTACTCTAATATGAAAAGCAATAGTCACCATAGTTGTCAAACTTCATCTGCACCGATGCCCCCTTCCAAGTACCGGTACATCAACTGCAGAGACCGTGGATGTGTACTTTTTCCTCCAGTGGAGTTAAATTAAGCGAAGGTGCTAGTGGGCCACTTCCAGTCCCTTGTGCGTGCTTGTGGTACATGTAGATTATGTTTTTCACATAGATATGTAAGTCTCTCCATTTGTGCTTTTAGCTTAGTGACCATATGTGTACACTTTTCCATGGCAGTGACATCTTTGACAATACTGACACAGTTAGGCAAGGCAGTGTTATTTACTGTATATACTGCATTTCAAACACAAGGTACCTCAATGTGCCTTACATGATTAAAAGTACAACACTGAATTTTTTTTTTTTTTTTAAATGTGTAAAAGAAAAGTACAGACATAAAATCTTGCTTACTAAAACTAGAGAATGCAATTTCTCAAGAAATTGCGTTTGAAGGCTGTAATATTGAATTAAAAACATAAAACGATGGAATGTTTTTGAATGAAATGGAATGATATTGAATAAAGGGGAATGATATACAATAGCCTGGAATGAGCAGATGTTGGAATGTAACTCTGAATAGGTCAATACATGTGGAAATGGGAGGTGAATATGTAAAACTGTGAATTATTGATAAACTGAACAGTTTAAAGTTGGAAAAGTTTGAAATGGTCCAACAATATAAAAAATATATAAATGTGTGTGTGGGTGCTTTTATTTTTGAAATTTTGACAAACAACATTGTGTGTGGTAAGAATAGGCTGAATAGTTTAAAGTTGGAACAGTTTGAATTGGTCAAAAAAATATGGAAGTTAGAGGATTAAAACAAAGATATTCTTAGTTTTGGCTTTTGTTTGAAAATTTTGAAAAAGCAAATTTGCGGCAAGGATAAACTGAATCATTAACAGGGTCCTTATGCTATTTTAAGCTCCTCCACAGTTAACTGTAGGCATATATATGATTACAATACCTTTAGCACAATGGCGACCTAATTTCTTATGAAATATGAGTTATTTTGGTGACTATTTATAATCCCGGAAGTAACCCTAACCCTAACCCTTGGCTCACTAAAACCCCACCTCTCCGCATGTGGCTGCCGCACACTCATGACGTCAGCTTCTGCGTGTACCGCCAAACGAAACTCTGTAGTTTGGTAGTCCGGAGTTTGGGATGCTGACCGCTAGCCTAGTGCCACCAATGCCGCCTAAAACACCCTGCGATCCAACATAACAGCAAATCTGGCCATGCCATTTTCTGGGATATATATCTTGTTCAAACCATTCCAAGAATTGAATCTGACATTTATTCAGCCACTCCCATTACAGTCACTGAAATGGTTCATGATTAGAAAGAAATTCATTTTTCAATCGACGACAGCAAACAGCTTGAAACATATGGAGGGAAAATAGCAAACCAGTGTTGCTGGCAGTTCAGCAGTGATTATTAAGGTACACCTGTTTGGCTGGCTGGCAAGGCGACTCAGGGTCCTGCTGAATAGCAGCAGGCTAATGAAGGTCTCCTCAGTTTAATTGTTTGAGCTATAAATAGTGACACTTTGTGGAATACTGGCAGTAGTATTGTCTAGTTTATAGTACAACTTTGCAGTCAGGTTATTTAGCATTTGCACTGCATGTTGTTCGAAAACTGTACAAACATTGCCAACACAACAAAATCATGAATTTCAATTTTTTATATAAAATATAATAAATATTGTGGATTGTAATGTTACACAGACAAAAATGATAGGCCAAGTCATCTGACGTGCAACATATTTACATTCTTTATTTTGTCCACAGTAGCCTACAGAACAGTTTCTTTGAAGCAGGAAAAAAAAAGAAAAGAAAAAAAGAAGTTTCTTTTTCAAGAAATCACAATATGCACTTTACTCTATAACAAACACTTAAATGAACAATATTCATTGTTATTCATATTCATCCATCCATCCATCCATTTTCTTGGCCGCTTTTCCTCACTAGGGTCGCGGGGGTGCTGGAGCCTATCCCAGCTGGCTTCGGGCAGTTATTCATATTGTTTTTAAATCATGTTCTTAGAATCAGTTTTACTCTTCTAACATCTAGCATTACTCTTTAAATACACAATCTTTCACTATTATATTGTTCTCTTAACTATTAATGTTCAAATATATTTTCTATTAAAATCAGTAGTTCCTCTTTCATAAAAAAAAAATCACCCCCCACCCCGCTCCAAAGCAGCTGATTCCAATCAACAGGATCCCTATCAGGCTTATGCAGAGCTCGCTGATGAGATGATCATATATCAGCTGTGTTGGAGAAGGGAGACATCCAAAACCTGCAGGACTCCGGCCCTTGAGGACCGAGTGTGCTCACCCCTGGTCTACAACTAGCTATAGCATCTAATGTTGTCATACTTAACGTAAAAGTTAGCTTTACAGAAACTTCCATTTACATTCGTTTTTTTTGCTCTGTTGTAGTTGTATTTTTTGTCAGTACATAAACAGCATAACAATGCTTTAATGACACTTCATAGGGCCTTCATAGGGCCCGCCTTTGTAACGGGATCCTTTGCTCTGCATACGTCAATGGGCAACAGTTGGTATTCTAGAAGCTGCTTCAAGACATCATGATAAATGATAGAAGCTGGTTGACCCAAGACATCTTCCTCTGTAACGGCCATTGCAATAAGTAGCAAAACAATGTCTTCTTGTTTGTCACAGTCGCCTGGGTCGTCAAGCACTGTGTCCTCCATGGAAACCTCCGGTATGATGTCCAGACATACGTGTTTTTTTTTTGTGCACCACCAGCCCTGTTGTGCATAAATACAAACAAATGTGTACACCTCAAAACCTTGTTACTAGAGCAACCCACACAATCAACATCCAACAGACAACACATCTTCATAAATATCTAGTTTTCCTTCCTGAAGAGTCCTCCCTTCAGCACAAGGCAGTCAGACAAAGTCATTAAAAAAGGTGTGATAAGGCAGTCGACTATTTGATCTTAATCCCATTCAGTGTTCTACCCCCCAGGATGTCCTCGGATCATTGTAGTTTTTAGTGAGTAAGTGTTTTGAACTTTCCACAATTTAATCATAGAGCTTGTCTAAATTTTCAGTGTGGTAAAAAAAAAATTCCACTGGAGCCCAGCACAGCATCGTGCGAAGCCAGTGAGAGGAGTATCATGCGGCTGCAGGGAGTAGACGGGTGGAGGAAAATGCAGGTGTGTTCCAGTGGGGATCGAACGTTTGGGCATAGCATTCTCTTGCCTTGTGTGGGTCAATTATTTTCAGTTTCGGTGTTAAGTTGTTCATGTAGGTTTTTCCTGACATTTTTTGTTTTGTTTTATAGTCTTCACTGATCGTTAGGGCAAGGCCAGATGCAAGGTTCTAAATGAACACCCGCCTCTGCTAGGCTGAAGGGGATGACTTCTAAAACAGTGGTCAGGTCAGCTATGATGTCTGGTTTAGAGACAATGCTACTGAAGCGACATCAGGAAGCAGAGCTGGCAGTTTCAGGAATGAAGATGAGGTTATCTTTAGGAGTTGGACAGGATTAGAAATGAGCTAATCTGAGTTAGTCACGGTTAGCTGTTTTGGAGACATGAAGTTAGAGAGACCATCCAGGGGTTATTAGGACAATGGATGAAGAGGAAGGATTGAGCTGCCAAACAAGAAAGAAAACAGGGCAGCCATGGCCAAGTGGCTAAGATCGTCACCTACCACTGTGGGGGCCCCAGTTCAAGACCACAGCTGCTGTGTCCTTGAGCAATAGACATATTCCCACAATTGCTCTGTTGGCACAAGCCTCATGCTCCAGTGTGTGTTCACTGTGATGGGTCAAATGCAGAGGTTAGATTTCATGTACGTGTGCATAGGGGGAAAAAAACAAGATGATTCTTCTTCTTCTGACATAATGTGAATTGGTGCCTGACTGTGGGCTCAGGCCAAGTGTTTGGGAAGAAACATGCACATAGTAGCCTGCTGCAAGTTAATTTGTAAGTCTCTGGCTGTGCTCTCCCCCGCCTCCCTATTCATCCTTGCTCAAAAGACGTCCTTTAGTTTAATTATTGTTTTGTTGTTGTTGATTGAATCAAAAATGAAAAGCGTCTAGAAAGAACAGACAAAAATAAGCAATTGTAACATAAATGGTCTTTGCAGCAAGTAACTAATGGAGGACCTCAACAGATTTCTGATGCATATTAATTCTTAGAAAACGTATAATTTATCACATTTGTAGTTGCAAATCATTTTTGTGGCTGTGCCAGCTGCAGATTCAAAATGCATGATCCTTTATGCCAGTTACATCAAATTAACTGTGTGTATGTAATGAAAATGCAAATAGCAGAGAACACGACTAACGGATGTTACGCCTTCTTAGGCTGTTTTGTGTACAACTTGACCCTGAGCACTTCCCGACTATCTGTCTCGGAGGCTTTTGATGGCATATTAGACATGCGATTTAAACAAGCAGGGCTGCATGAGGCCAGATTGCATTCTGTTTGATGTTTTCCACCACCCATTCTCTCTCAATGCAAGTCTACCTTCATCTTTCCTACACAAATGCAGTGTATGTCATACAGTGTCTTACAAAGAAATGCATTTGCTCCCACGATGACTAAGGACGTGTTAAATAAAATAAAACAGTTCTTTCTGAGGACTGGTTCCAAGTAATTTGGTTGTTAGGTCTTTGTTTGATTGCTTTTGATTTTTTGTGTCAGAAGTGCTAGTGGTATCGGTAATTGGTAAAATAAATAAATATTTTATTTTTATTTTTTCTGGAGAGCTCAGTATTCATTCGGTAATTTTACCGATTTGACATGTCATCATCATTGCTCTCCTTTTTCTTTTTCTTTTTTTTTTATATAGATTTTTTTTGTATTTTTATTTTCTTTTGTATGTGGGTGAATATGTGTATGTGCGTGCGTGCGTGTGAGTGTGTGTGTATTCATTAGTTCACCTAAAACCTATAAAAAAAATAATAATCCCACACCGTTTCCCTAAACCGAACAACCGAAAAAAAAAAAAATCAATAGTAATACAATCTGGTTGACTCGATTTACTTGACTTGTGAAGATTGAGGGTGGCTTTTTTTAAATTATTATTAAAAAAAATTTAGCCCATGCTGATTTTTTTTCATTTTCACTTTATCAATTATAGTACTACATATTTTATTTTGTTTGGTTTGGTTTCAAGTTAAGAAACATGCCGCTCTCCCTCAATTTTGTGAGTTCAAGTCTGCGAGTTGGCTGCATACTTAAGAGTTGCTGGCAGGCTGTGGGAGTCAGACAGATTTAAAAATTGCCTCTTCCTCCTCTTCAAATCCCTCTGTCAAACGCAAGAGTTTGCAAGAGTATCATGAAGAATAGGAAGCCAAATATCTTGGGCTTCTGTGTAGGTGGGAATAAATAGATGGAAAATCGCAAAGTGTGCCACGGGATATTCCCTGTCACCTGTGGAGGAATATGTGATGTTAAGTAAAGTGCCTCGGGAAACCTAAAAATATTAAAATAAAATAATAACCTAAGCACAATATTTAAGAAGGCTTGAGCTGTCTGCCACCACACATATACTGTATTTAAAAAAAGAAAGCTACCAGCTATTTTGCTTGGGCCGATGCAGCATTGTAGTAATCATGAGTTTCTCTCTCAAAGCATGTTGGTTGTTACTTGGATTCTTAGTGAAGAGTAGGTAAACCATTTCCTGTCAACAGATTGACGTGAACATCAGACCAGTGGAAAATAAAGCAGCAATATGCAGCCAGCCGAAATGTCAGCAACAGGCAGTAACAGGATATTCTCATACCAGCACTGTTCCCACTGGACACTGTAATAGGACTGTGACATTTAAAAAAAATTGTTTTTAAAAAGACAAAAAGCAATGCTTTGACATTGCTTATTGAATATCCTGATCATTGAATATCAAGCACAAAAGATGAACTAACAATATTTAAATGTTCAGCCACTCTTACTCATTACTCATGTGATGCAAACATAAGCAACTTAATGGCACTTAAATAATACATTATTTTCATCAATGATTTCAAAGAGCAGATTCTGTTTGTGTTTGGTTTGTATGTTTGTGTAATGTTAAGGACACGTGCAAAAGCACCACCAAGAGAGTGCAATATTCATTTGACAGTGATGAATTGCTTCCTTAAAAGTATGAATAGCTCGACTCCACAGATCAGTGGTAGGCCTACATCCTTGGCGTATACGAGGTTTAATCATGCAGTTCTTAATTACAGAGACATACCTAATTGCAGCTAATCATTTAATGGGAATACATAAATAAAGTGTTCTCTAAACAACATTAGACAAGGTCTATATGCATGTGATTTTGGCTAACAAGTGAAAATGGAACAGGTCTTAAAACATTCAACAAAACAACCATTCCAACAATTTACCCTACAGGATGAGTTGGTAAACTTAACCCGAAAGGTTGTTGAGTTTAATATTTTAACCAAATTGCTCACTCAAGGTTGTTTCAACTACCATACAAATATATATTTTTTGCAATTTATCCATGCAAAATTAATTTTAATATATTACAGCAAATCGCTAAGAATATTGATTGCATTAGATTACAAATACCTATAGACATGTTCAATTACACACCTCTAACAAAACATACTCAGGATTTGGTCTCTGAAAGCATGAATTACACAATAAACATTAGAATATTCAATAAATGTCATGCAAAATATCTTTTAAATCACCTTTACATCAACAACAAGAAATGTATGTCATTGACAGACAAAACAATTACCAGCAACAGTGTGAAACAACTAACAAGTAACAGTATCAGTGTGAAATAAGTAACAGTTAACAGTAACATTAAATGGAGCTAATAGACTGCAAATGCTGTAAACCGTTAGCTCAATTTACCAGCACATATTCTACTTTCAAGAAATGTTACCACGTTGCACCTAACTCATTGGCATTTTATAGACCTCTATATCTGTTGGCACTGCTTTGTGAATTGGACATAGTGCTTGTCTCAGTGTGTTGGCCTCATGAAGATAGCCCACCATGTTTGTCCCAGGCTGAAAAAGAAACAAATAAGTAATGCAGGAGATAAAGTGAGAGACTACGAGTAGGACCAAATGTGCCACCCAGCTATCTCACCATCCTATCTGGCCAAGGCCAGAAAATGGGTTAGGTGGTCAGATAGGTCAGATAGCTGAAAATGCTTTATAGATTTAAAAGCCTTATTTAGAGCCCCCCTCATATAAATTAGTATAATAAGTATACTAGTAGAACAAACCTGGGTATGTGTGTATGTGAATGCAACTATGTGTGCATACATCCTTTTGCCCAGGAATAAAGTACTAGAGGACCTAAGACAAGTTGACTGGCAATTTGTTTGGTAAGGTAGTGGAACTAAATCAAATACAAACACAGTGAAGTATGTGTCAGTGAACGAGCGAGAAACAAACAACAGAAAAGCTGTATCAGTGTTTGTGTTGATATCATGTAAATGGCTAGCTACATTGTTAGTTAAACTTGCCAAAGAGTTTTGCCAATGAAATATGGTATTTCCATAGCGAAACATAGACAATGTGAATTTTATACATAGTGTGCACAAAATCAAAAATGTACCTTCCCAAGAGGATAAGTTCTCCCAGTGTCAATTAGTGCCCTCACAGACTGGACTGGTTAGATGTAGAGATTTAAAACAACCCATCTTCTTAGTCAATTCCAGATAAGGCTAAACAATAACAGGTAAAACATTTCATAACCCAGCAACTGAGTTAGATCAAATAACCCATCTTGGATTGAAGGATTTTGACCTAGCTTATAAACAACCCAAAATGGGTTAACTATTTCATGACCCCTCACTTGAGTAGATAAAACAACCCTGTATTTTCTTTTTACTGTGTATAATTGAGCTGCTGGTTAAGGCAAATTATGACTATACATCTCAGCTCAACTTTATAGAGCACTTTCAAAACAACCATAACTTCTGTTTTTTTCTCTCTCTCTCTCTCTCTCTCTCTCTCTCTCTCTCTCTCTCTCTCTCTCTCTCTCTCTCTCTCTCTCTCTCTCTCTCTCTCTCTCTCATTAAAATTCAAAAAGTTCAGTGCCAGCCAGGGCATTGTTTCCTCCAGAAAGGATGATAGTGGCCCTAAGGAGAAAGCATCATTTTAGCTTAGTGGGACATAGATCTGACAGTCATCCATACAGAAGTGAATATAATACCATGCTTTCTAATGAAAACAACAGGGGCCTCAAAAAATGAACCCTGTGGAACACCATACAACAGTGGGGCAGAGTGGGACTCAGAACAACCAAGCCTGACACAAAAAGCCCAAGCAGAATCTAAACCACTCCAGAGCGCTACCACTGATGCCCACCTGGTGCTCCAAACAAGCCAACAGAATACAGTGATGATATACAGTATCAAACGCTACAGTCAGATCCATTAGAACAAGGCATGCATAGTAACCAGCCAGGATATTATCAAAAACTCGTAACAAGGCTGCTTCTACAGGTTACACCACTAGAAAATATAGCCGCAAGCCTGTGTCTTCTTGTGCCAGTCCCAAGTCCGGATAATTACAGAGGGTTGTGTCAGGAAGGGCATCCGATGTAAAAACTTTGGCCAAATCAAACATGCAAATCAAATATATGACTTCTGTACCGAATCGGTCGAGGCCCGCCCGGGTTAACAACGGCCGCCATCGGTGCTGTTGACCTACAGGGTGCCGGTGGAAACTGGACTACTGTTGGTCAAAGAAGGAGAGGAGGAAGGTGTGTTCGTAGGAGGAAAGAGAAAGGAAACACCAAGAGTCTAGGACTGAGAGTAGGGACTTTGAATGTTGGAACTATGACAGGATAAGGTAGAGAGCTGGTTGACATGATGCCGAGGAGGAAGGTGGACGGATATATTGTGTGTTCAGGAGACCAGGTGGAAAGTGAGCAAAGCTAGAAGTTTCGGAGCAGGGTTCAAGTTATTCTATCATGGTGTAGATAGGAAGAGAAATGGAGTAGGAGTTATCATGAAGGAGGAGTTTGCCAGGAACGTCCTGGAGGTAAAAAGAGTGTCAGAGTGATGAGTCTGAAGCTAGGAATTGAAGGTGTGATGATCAATGTTGTTAGTGGGTATGCGCCATAAGTAGGATGTGAGCTGGAGGAGAAGGAAAACTTTTAGTTGGACCTTGATTAAATGATGCAGAGCATCCCTAGAAGTGAGAGAGTTGTCATTGGTGCAGACTTCAATGGGCACATTGGTGCAGGAAACAGAGGTGATGATGGGCAAGCTTGGTATCTAGGAGAGGAACGCAGAAGGACAGATGGTGGTTGACTTTGCAAAAATAATGGAAATGGCTGTCGTGAATACTTTCTTCCAGAAAAGGCAGGAACATAGGGTGACCTACAAGAGTGGAAGTAGGAGTACAAAGGTAGACTACATCTTGTGTAGACGGTGTAATCCGAAGGAGATCAGTGACTGCAAAGTAGTGGTAGGTCAGAGTATAGCCAGACAGCATAGGATAGTAGTGTGTAGGATCCAGAGGATGGGTGGGTGATAAAGGGGAGGGAGTGGGTAGGAAGACAAAGACGGCAAAGGCAGAGCAGAGGACAAAATGGTGGAAGCTGAAAAGGGATTGTTGTATGACTTTCAGGAAGGAGTTAAGACAGGCTCCGGATGGTCAGGAGGTGCTTCCAGATGACTGGAAAACTACAGCAAATGTGATCAGGGAGACAGATAGGACAGTCAGTCCTTGGTGTGTCATCTGGAAGGAAAGTAGATAAGGAGACTTGGTGGTGGATTGAGGAGGTGCAGAAGTGGATCCAGAGAAAGAGGTTAGCTAAGAAGAAGTGGGACACTGAGAGGACTGAAGAAAGTAGACAGGAGTAAACGGAAATGCCAAACAAGGGGCTTACGATGACTTGAATGCTAGGTTGGATAGTAAAGAGGGAGAGACTAATCTATACAGGTTGGCAAGGCAAAGAGACAGAGATGGGAAGGATGTGCAACAGGTTAGGGTAATAAAGGATAGGGATAAAAGTGTGTTGACAGATGCCAGTAGTGTGATGGAAAGATGGAAAGAGTACTTCGAAGAGTTGATAAATGAGAAAAATGAGAGAGAACGAAGAGTAGACGAGGTGACTGTTGGGGACCAGGAAGTAGCAAAGATTAGTAAGGATGAAGTGAGAAGGGCGTTGAAGAGGATGAAGTGTGGAAAGGCACTTGGTCCTGATAATATACCTGTGGAGGTATGGAAGTGTCTAGGAGGGATAGCAGTAGAATTTCTGACTGGGTTGTTCAACAGGATCTTAGACAGTGGGAAGATGCCTGAGGAATGGAGGAGAAGTGTGCTGGTGCCCATTTTTAAGAACAAGGCAGATGTGCATGCAGAGTTGTGGCAACTACAGAGGAATAAAGCTAATGAGCCACACAATGAAGCTATGGGAAAGAGTATCATTTGTGGGCAGCGGTGTGGTTTCATGCCAAAAAAGAGTACCACAGATGCAATAATTGCTTTGAGAATGTTGATAGAGAAGTACAGAGAAGGTCAGAAGGAGCTGCTTTGTGTCTTTGTAGATCTGGAGAAACCTTACGACAGGGTGCCCAAAGAGGAACTGTGGTTTTGTATGAAGAAGTCTGGAGCAGGAGAGAAGTATGTTCAAGTGGTGCAGGACATGTATGAGGACTGTAAGACAGTGGTGAGGTGCTGTAGGTGTGACAGAGGAGTTCAAAGTGGAGGTGGGACTACATCAGTGATCAGCTCTGAGCCCCTTCTTGTTTGCTATGGTAATGGATAGCATGACAGATGAGGTTAGACAGGAATCTCCATGGACTATGATGTTTGCAGATGGCATTGTGATCTGTAGTGAGAGCAGGGAACAGGTGAAGGAGAAGCTAGAGGTGTGGAGGTTTGACCTGGAAAGGAGGGGAATGAAGGTTAGTTGTAGCAAGATGGTGTATCTGTGTGTGAATGAGAGGGACCCAAGTGGAAGAGTGAGGTTACAGGGAGAAGAGACCAACAAGGTGGAGGAGTTTAAGAATTTAGGGTCAACAGTCGAGAGCAATGGAGAGTGTGGAAAAGAAGTGATGAAGCGTGTGCAGGCAGGGTGGAACGGGTGGAGAAAAGTGTCCTGTGTGATAAAAGAGTTTCAGCTAAAATGAAAAGAAAGGTTTATAAAACTGTGGTGAGACCAGCAAATATGTTTGGTCAGGAGACAGTACCACTGAGGAAAAGAGGGGAGGCAGAGCTGGAGGTGGCAAAGATGAAGATGCTGAGGTTCTCTTTGGGAGTGACCAGGATGGATAGAATCGGGAATGAGTACATCAGAGGGAAAGCACATGTTAGAGGTTTTGGAGATAAAGTCAGAAAGGCCAGACTGGGATGGTTTGGACATGTCCAGAGGAGAGATAGTCAGTATATTGGCAGAAGGATGTTTATAAATAGCAAATACCAGGCAGAAGGTCTAGAGGAAGACCAAAGAGGAAGTTTATGGATGTACTTAAACAGGACATGAAGGTAGTTGGTGTGAGAGCACAGGATGCAAAGGACAGGGTTAGATGGAGGCAACTGATTCGCTGTGGCGACCCCTGAAGGGAAAGAAGAAGAAGTTACAGCACTAGAAATTTGACAGCTCCATTTAGGGGCGGCAGATTAACATTTATTATTATTAAATTATATTTATCATATGATTATTATTTTTTTTTTTTAATCACGAATGCCATGAGTAAAACCAGTCACCTGTAATGGATTTGTTTTTCCTGACAGCTTTACGGACTGAAAACGAGGATTAGTGTGTGGCACAATGAGATGGAAATATTGAAAAATATTTTTGCTTATCAGTCAGCCAAGGCTGCCACAATAAAGGCTTTCTGTTGTATACGATACTTCGGCATGCCCTACCCCTGATTGCACTCTCCCCTGTTGTTCCTTTTTGACAGAGAGCTTGACAGATAGATCACAAAGATGCACAATCATTGTATGGTCGGGAGTAGGATGGAGTGCACCCATTATTCTAAAGCAAAGCTGTCTGGCAGGGAAAGGCCTACGTGCCACATGGTGCCGTGATAGATGGGACCATTAATCAATGCAGGATGAAGCACTGAGATTGATGTACAGAAATTCAAATGCTCAAGCAGCATTTGGAAGATTAAGGCTAGGTGGACAAGGTTAGGTGGGTACCTTGCTGTGGTGGTTAGCAGGTGTGCTGCTGAAGCCCAGAGGTGAGGTAGAATGGGTGTATATTGGAAATACTTTGCCCTGTCACTGTGTTGCTTTTAATGTTCTTTTCCCACAAGGCTCTCATGTTTCACATCGAATCAGATGTCCTACATTTGTCATTGTCTCAATGTCTTTTTTCCTTCAGGGTGGTTTGGTCTCTGCAGGTGTCCATTCAATTTCTCATGGTTCAAGTAAAGACTGCTAATAACATCAGTCTACATTCTTTCATTCAATTTGATTTAAGAAGGTAATACAGGAATCTTTAACATAAAACAAAAACATCCATCCATTTTCTATACTGCTTGTCCTCATTAAGGTCATGGGTTGGAAAAAAAAACTGCAACTTTTTAACGTTTTGTAAATGCACTATATTTTCTTCTTCCGTTTGTTTTTGCCATTTCAATAATTTCCTTGCATTTACACCTTAGAAATAGAAAATGATTATCATCAATATCTTAATTTTAATTTGGTGGATCTCATCAAGTCTGTTTAGGAGTAATGGGCAATACCAGACAATTTTCACAACAAAACAATTATTACATGGAAACAATACTGTTTCGTTTGGACACCCACACTTTATTCATTTTTCACCTTTTTTGGTAGCCTGTCAGATGGTGCAAACTTTTGCAAAACAGGCATAAAGTAACTAAACAAGTCCAAGCAATCAGGTAAAAAGATATGAACACAAATATTCAAGCAGGCATTAACGTACTGTAAACAATGGAACAAACTACAATGCAGACTCATAACAAAGTGATAATACACAGCAGGAAATCATACACATTCAAAATGATTGTGAGATTTCAGTTAATTTATGATCAAATGGGATTTGACTTTTGGCTTTTAAATTGGCACCGTTCTAAACAATGGAGTGTTGAGACAGGTGATTTACCAAAAGTTAGTGATAGTGAAGTGGCATTGCCTTAAAAGAAGAATAACTCTGATGGTGTCTAAGCACTTTTTGAGGACAACAAAATTTCATTAAGGGGTTCTGTTTGAGTGACAACTTTTGCAGGAAGCAGTTTGGTACGGCGTCCATTTTTATCAATGGAAAAACAAGGCTTGCCCTATTTGAAAATAATTCAGAGATGCAAGATAAGATTGTGCCTACATCCCTTATCTCCATAGTTTCCAAGATGGACGCTCACACTAATAAGTGGCATTCCAAAGATTACCTCAATAATTTTGGAGTAGAAAGAATGAAGTGGCCTGCCAATTGTGTTGACTTCAACCCAACTGAACCCTTGTGGGATCATCTTGGGCATGCTGCTTATGATAGCATAACATAACCATGTTGTCTGTTTTCCAGTTTACCAAATAATAATAAACACAAGTCAGTAGCAGCACCTAAATTAGCTGAGTGCCACAGGCAGTGAAGATTTGGCAGTTCACTTGGGAGTTGACATTGTCAGAACAAATACTCAACAAAGTTGTGCTGTTCATCTCACTGCTGTAGAACATGTTTGTTTGTTGTTTTTTTTAATATAAATGCTGAATCATTTAAAGGTGAAATAAGAGACTTTTCCAATGGTATAACATTCCTAACACATATCTAAACCTTTTCTTTTTGTGTTGGTGTTGTAATATAACTTATTTTTCCCAACCAAACAAACAAGTCAAACAAGTGAGAAAGTTGATAGACTATAGTATCTCACAAAAGTGAGTACACTGCTCACATGTCTGCTTATATTTAATTATACCTTTTCATGGGACAACACTGATGAAATGACACCATTAAATGTAGTCATTCTACCGTACAGCTTATATAACAATGTAGATTTGTTGTTCCCTTAAAATAACTAAATTTACATCCATTAATGGCTAAACCCTGAGTACACCCCAAAGTAGAAATGTCCAAAGTGTTAATATTGCTGCCTTGACTCTCTTGGGCACTGAGTTCACCTGCGCTTCACACGTTGGCACAGGAATCATTCTACGCCTCCATGATGACATCACGGAAATGGCGAATATTCGAGACCATATGCTCCTCCACCTTCCATATGAGGACGCCCCAGAATTAGGGTTTGACCAGTCCATCACCTTTACCCTCCACCTCTTCAGCAAGGCAGTGGTCATCTTAGAGGTGTGTTTGGGCTCAATAAAATGTTAGAATATGCAGCCCAGTTTCTGGAGGGAATGGATCATGCACTGATTCAGTATTCTGATTCCCCCAATGAAATTGTAGCTCTAAAATCCCGCCAGCACTCATCAATCCTTGACCATGACACTCCCACCACCATGCTTGATAGTAGGCAAACGCACACTTCACCTCACCTTGTTGCTGTCACACATGCTTGACACCATCTGAACCAAACACATTTATCTTGGTCTAATCAGACCACACAACATGGTTCCTTTAATCCATGTCCTCATGTTTGCCGGCTTTCTTGTGAATCCTCTTTCAAAGAAGCTTACTTCTGGGACGACAGCCATGCAGAACAATTTGATGCAGTGTGCGGAATAAGGTCTGAGCACTGACAGGTTCACGTCCCAACCCTTCAACCTCTGCTGCAATGCTGGGTGCACTCATATGCCTATCTTCCAAACACAGCCACTGGATATGACGCTGAGCATGTTTACTCAACTTCTTTGGTCGACTGTGGCGTTAAGGCCCGAGTAGAACCCGTCCTAATAAACTGCTGGATGGAATTGTCCACTGCAACAGTTCTTTTTATCTGATCGTCAGACTTATTTGCCATGATGTGTCATGGTGAATTTTTTGTGACCCGTATGAGAGAGTGTGAGGGATGTAATATCAAATTTGACACACTTGTTCCCTATTCACACCTGAAACCTTGTAACACTAATGAGTCAAAATGACACTTGTGAGGGAAAATTACAATGATAATCTCTAATGCTGAAGGTTGTGAGTTTGTGCCTCAACCCTTGAGTGACTTTTATTTATTTATTTTTCAATTATTTATTTTACTCGCTTTCAGGTGTAAATATTACTCTAAAACTGAGTCTATTTGGTCACACTCTAAATGTAGTCAAATTTACTCTGCAGAATTTACTGTGTAGATGTTAATGCCTTTATTCTGAGTTGAGGGAACAATAAATTCACACTGTTAAATAAGATGCACACTGGCTACTTTTCATTGAGTCAAAATGTCATTTATTCAGGGTTCTCCCATGAAAAAATGAAGAGAATGAAAAATTTGCAGAAATCTGAGGGGTGTTGTTGTGTACTGTTGAAGACCACACACAACTGTCTGTGTATCTGCAAAGTTGTGAAGAGTTGATCATATTTGTTTATAATTTGTTCCCATATACACAAACGTAAATGAAACATAAAATCTTTTTTTTTTAATAGCAATGCACAGTTAATTGAATATAATGTACTTGATCTGATTATTGGTCTAAAAATGCTGTTAGATTGCAAAAAAAAAAAGAAGAAAAAAAGTGGTTATGATTGTGATGATGAGTATCTCGGGTCGTTACAATGTTTGCTAACTAGTTACTCTAAATTGCCTATTGGTGTGAATGTGAGATTGAATGATGGTTGGTGCCCTTTAATTGACTAGCAACCCGCCCTGGTTGTACTCTACCTTTTGGCCAAAGTCAGCTAGTACAGCTCTAGTTCACCTTGTAGAAAATGGATGGATGGTGTTTGACTGAGACACAAAGTAATACTGTAAAATACATTGCAGCTTTCCACACTTACCTCTGAGGAACTGAAGCTGAGGGACACACTTTGCTTGTCAGGTTGTATAGCTTCAACTTACTACCACTGCAATCACAACATTAAGGATTAATCTGAATGCTGCACTTATTGTAATCATTTCACCTACGCAACCCCAAGCTCCAGAGATGCACACCCCAAATGTAAGACATTACAGACTGCATGCTAAGCAGTATTTGTAGTTGCTCATCAATATATATTTTGCATTTTGATTTGTTTACCGGCGGCACGGTGGTTGACTGGTTAGCACGTCCGCCTCCCAGTGCAGAGGATGTGAGATCGAGTCCAGGCTTTGGCCTTCCTGGGTGGAGTTTGCATGTTCTCCCTGTGCTTGTGTGGGTTTTATCTGGGTGCTTCCTCCCACATTCCAAAGACATGCTAATTGAACACTCCAAATTGTTCTTAGGTGTGATTGAGAGTGTGGATGGTTGTTTGTCTCTGTGTGCCCTGCGATTGGCTGGCAACCAGTTGGGATAGGCTCCAATGCCCCCTGTGACCCTTGTGAGGACACGCGGTTAAGAAAATGGATGTATTTATTTACCTGATACCCACTTACTCATATTATAATCATGAAAAATATATGTCCATACTTGACCTCAATAAGAGATTGTGCTGGAAATGTTTTAAATTCACATTGTTTGGATGATGTTGCAACTTTTTCATTATAACTAAACAAGTGTTTCTCCTGTCTGGTCTTTCCCCAAATTTACCAAGTTGATTGGCAATTGACATAAAAAGGTTTATTTTAGGCTGCTTCGAACAAACATATCTGCTAAGTGGCGGTTATGTAATGCAAAGGCATTCAAAGGGACAAGCTTGTTATTCAAAATGACACACGGCCGTACCCAAGCACGAAGCAGTCATCTGGCTTTGATAAAGTGAATTATATCACCAAACAACTAAAAAAGCCCTGCTTTATCATTTTTATATTGTTTCCATGACAAGGAAGACCTTCAGCAACACTAAACCCATCCACAGAAGCATCATCCCTGAATATCTCTCCTCCAGGGAACGCTTAAACCATTGAGAGACTAAGTGAGAGAGAGAGAGAGAGAGAGAAAGAGAGAGAGAGAGAGATGGCAAGGCTACAAAGATAGTTGTGAAGGTTGTGAAGTCAAAGCAGCCAGCATATCTGGTTAATATTTCTAAAGGGAAAAGTGCTTGTAGAGGTACAATCATCCATCTCAAACAAAACAAGCCTGAGGGATATACAAAAGGAAAAGCTACCATCTCCCTTGTATGGTTATAGTGTTTGTACAGGCTACAGAGTAAACATTACACATAGTACATACATTACACATAGAATTCATTCAACCAACAACAGTACAGAAAATGCTAAATGTTTATCTTGTTTTTGAAAAGTCTCACAAACAGAAGTCAATGTCAAAATGAATGCCTTCACACCGATGTTTAAAAATGACTATCAATGCTGAATATGTTTTCTTTAGTAAATAAATATTTGTACATTACACTGCCTCATACACTGTATCTTATTGTACAGTACCCTATTAAGGGCATAGTGTATGGGTATCATTCATCAGTATATATTTATAAGTACAGTAATCTGCCTTTGCTAGTTGAAGTTGCTTGTGAGTCACTGAACACCTTGCTGGGGAACTATTCTGTCAATTCCGTCACTTTAATTTTTTGACAATGACATGGAGCTGGGAGCATCAGCGAGTGATCAGATACGACAGAAATATGCGTGACATCAGCAAATCAGAGCAGGTTTTCCTTCTCTTCTGAAGTTTGCAAGTTGAAGACGTAAACAGAAAGTAAAAGAAACAAGAAGTAAACAAGGACCAAACGCGCAGCTAAACATGCTATGACTTGGCGTCATCTTCGCCAAGATGAAACAGTTTCGACAAGATCCTTCTTCCCTAAAACAGTTAACACAACAATCCTCACGAATCAATAGAACAAGCTAGTGGAGCAACATGTGGAAAGCATGCACAGGCTGCCGACATACTATTAGCATTTTAGCCGCTACTAAGGAGATGTGCATCCACCAGACCCAAGCAGCAATCAATCGTGTGAATTGCGAATGATTGCTAATCTGGGAAAACTTGTTTGAACCAGTCCGTGGCGCAAAAAAAGGTTGGGGTTGGGTGTTTAAGCCATGTAAACTATTATTGTTCCATGAGAAATGCCCCCCACCCCGCAAAAAAAATTAAATAATAATAATAAAATTCAGGGGCACCATCACATTTTTAAGCTTAAGGCACCCAAAGGAGTAGTGGCTGCATTGCACTTACGTCACCAACACCAAGGAAGAAAAAGCATTTAGTAACAAAGGCAGGCATGCAGTGCTATTATTTAATTTAATGTCCTATGTAAGAAACAATGGAATTCCAGTTAATTGACAATCAGTCATATTAAGATAATGTGGAAGCTCTTTATTTATAAGTTCAAACCAAACGGATGTGCGGGATTTGCAACAAACACGCGGCCCAAAATACCCCACAACCATGAACAGCCTAAACTGTATAGAAAGTGGATGGAAGGAATATTCACATTTATCAACTGTATTAATCATTTAATTTCCCTTTGTGAGTTTTATATAAAAAAAATTTTTTAAATATTATGTCACCTTATCAATCATATGCAACCAAAAATGATTACTTACTTTAACTTAATCAGTGTTACAATTTTGCAACACTGAAGGCTTCCCATTGTCCCCTTCTTTGGTAGGATTGTGATACTACTATACTATTATTTTATTGCTTAGACTACTACCGGTACTCTATTTAATACATGCATAACATGATGCAAACAGCATATGACTGGACTGTGAGCAATTTTTCATCAGGCTCCGCTGTGAACTGATTGTACGCTTTCATACAGTTTCTACTCAGACCAAATTGCTAATTGCTTTTCTTTCTTTCATCATTTGTCTCTCAGGTGTGAAAATAAACAATGTAGTGTGATTATGAAAAATTGCCAACTGAGTGAAAGGGAAAGGATGAGACCTCAGGGACTGTAAACCCTAGGCCTAAACACAACCCTCCCTCCCTCACTTTCAGTTAGAGAGAAAACCAAAGGGAGATGCCAAAAATTGCTTCTGTTCAATGCACTTCTATGCCTTTTATTACTTCCTGTAATTGCTTCACAGAGGTAACTGTTCTTTTTCTTGTCTGTTTTTTTTCTTTTTCTTTCGTGCACTGTCTGAGAATTTAACCTTGAAAACATGGGACAAACTGCAGCGGAGTCATGGAATTATATAAAAAGTGTCTGAAGATATTCTGAACCTAAAACCTTTCCCCCCAAATGAAAAAAAAAAAGTTTTCTGATGCTAATTGAATTGCTAAGATTCATATGCGCCCTCTCTTGATTAGCCATTTTGTCTCTTACAGACAGTTTTTGATGTGAAAATAATTAAGAGATGGGAAAAGTACTGACATTCTCTATTTGAGTAGAAGTATAATTATTTCTCTAAAAAACAAGACAACTTTGGTAAAAGTACTCACTCAAATAATTACTCAAGTAAAAGCAAAATAGCACAGGCTCTGAAATGTACTAAGTACACTAATGAACTAAGTAAAATGTATTTTCACCGGATGTGTCCTCCTAATGGCAAGACTTGCCATATTTTAGCTGAGTAGAGATCGGACCGTTGACTTTGTGAATGTGTCGAGTCCACAGTGTTGAATATCTTGCTCATGTTGCTGGTTCCTCAGTCAACTCCTCACTGACATGATTGGACCTTTTTTCATATTGTTAACTGTCTGCAGAATTTAGTACGTTAAAACTATCCTCCAAAGAGGCGGCGGGCATTGCGTTTATATTTCCGGGTGGTTCTAATCTAGCCAATTGCACATCATGTCATAGCTTGACGTAGAGCCAATCACAAGCTGGGATACAGGGGACCGGGTGTTAACGCTTCATATGATTGGTAAAGCAGGAATCATTGAGGGCTGCATTTTCTTCCAGGTCGATTATTTTAATCATTTTCATGCATTTAAAACAAAAGTAACAACCTTGTTTTGAAAATGTATCGGGTAAAAGGTACAGATACTCATGCTAAAATGTAACGGGTAAAAGTGAAAAGCGGTCAAATAATTAAGATTAAAATATAGACTCAGGAAAGTACAAAGTACTGAAACAAACTACTCAAGTACAGTTACAAAGTATTTGTACTTCATTGCTTCCCATCTTGTGTTAATTGCTGTTCAGCAATACGTTTTGGCAGAGACATGGATGACACTACCATCTCCGTTGGTTGGCAACATTTTCATTTTTGGTATTTTCATTAGTGAATGGGCAAATACAGTTGTTCGTCTCATATCGCGCCACGGCAAACACATCATCCGTCCCACCCGGCATGCATTCTCATCTATCCACATAAAGTGCATTGATTCGCAGCATGAGAAATGCAGCATAAGAAATGGGGGAGCTAAACAGTCCCCAGGAGTCACTGAGTCCAATTTTGATCATCGACCTAAGGTTGTAGCCGTACAAAAATCTGATTAAACAGAAGCTCACCCATAGGGATAGTTGGTTTTGTGAAAAAAAATTATGTCAACAATTTGTAGTTATCAGACAAGTCTCAATTTCTCCATTCTGCTTACGTGACAGCAGAAATTACAGCCCAGCTCAGTGAAATTTAAAGTGAGTAGTGCATTTGTGTTATTGACAATTTTGCCGCATTCAAGAGTGTCACAGGCACCAAGATGGACTAAAGAGCTGACACTTTCAAGACTTGATCATTATCAAATCAAGCTCTCTAGAACCGAACTTGCCTACCCCTGCTTTAGGTGGTGGCGAGTTGGAGGTTGATCAGGTAGGAGTAAGGAGGGAGTTTTAGTGGCTGGAGTCTGGTTTGATTGGAGGAGAACAGGTATATGGGTGTGCTACAGGGCAACTGTACTGCAAGACTAAGCATCTGAAAAGGACAGATACAATAACAATCTGGTATTGATCCGCCTTTTGTCAACAAATGACTGTACCCATCTTACATCTATTAATACTGTCCATAAGCAAAACACCCACACTTTTGGAGCAAGTTACCATGGAGATGCTGCCTTGACTTGACAGACTCATCCTGGCCTGCAGTTACAGATTCCCATTTGTTTTGCTTAGTCTCTTCTCAAGTGTTACTTCTTTCTTCACCATCTCGTTGTTGACTCTCACTTTATATGGCTTGATTGTATTTTGTTTTGCAGGTAAAATGTTATTATAGCATTTACCCTATCACTCGTACCACTTTCTTTATGTCTCTCCATATGATATCTTACAGGATACCAACTCTTGAAAACAGCTGGAGGATGAGACTACTGATGTGCTGATGGGGACTGATATTGCTCAGTACAGGCTTCGGGTTATCTTGTACCGTAACGACTCAATGCAACAATAAAGGCGAACTCCTTTTTCAAGGCACTACAATTTCAAATGTTGTACGCAATTAAGAAGTACTGTATTCATTATAGGTTGTTTGATGTCTGTGTTAGCAAAAAGTGAAAAAATAATTGGTTAACAGGAACCAATTATTTTTTATATTTCAAAGTTAAACTTCTGCATCCTCTTTTTTTTAGATTTGCAATCGTTTTTTTCTCTCATGTTGTCATGTGGGTCATGTCTTGCCCTGTTTGTTAGGTCATTTCTTTCCCCCTGTGCTTGTTCATCAGGTCCCTTGTGTCTTTCAATCAGCTCTCTCAGTCACTCATCATCTATTGTCCAGGTGTTCCTCATTGTCTCATCAGTTTGCTTGTATTTATTCCCCGTCTACACAAAAATCCGCTTCAATGTATTTCTTACCGTTTGGGCAGTTTGTCCACACGGCGGCGCCGTTTTGAACCTTGAAACCGATCACTTTTGGAATCGGGCTCCACAGTGGAAAGATTTCAAAACTCGCCCCGTACCTTCAAATGTGGACACCATATGCGGGATACTCCTCCAGTAGTGGTCGCAGCTCGATGATGACGCATTGTCACCGAGTCTTACGTGACAGTCTGTCAACAATGGCGAATAGCCGTGTCGTAGTCGTTTTGCGCAACCTCCTTTGCTTTTACAGCAAAATATTTTGCACTATGTTGTTGTACTTGAATCACCCATCATTGTCACTTCTCCTGTGTTTGTCTCACTGATCTGTATATACTGCTGGGTAGCCGATAGCCTATGCACACCCGCGCGAGCCGTTGAAGCGACAGGGCGGCCATTTTACTCCTCCCATGTCATTAGCAGACTACTGTATAAACCAGAGGTGGGCATCGAGGGCCGCAGTCCTGCAGGTTTTACGTGTTGCCCTTCTCCAACACAGCTGATATATGATCAGCTCATCAGCAAGCTCTGCATAAGCCTGATAACGATCCTATTGATTGGAATCAGCTTGTGTTGGAAATGAGAAACCTACAAAACCTGCAGGACTCCGGCCCTCGAGGACCGAGATTGCCCACCTCTGGTATAAACGATACGTATACGTACAGATTAGAGATGTATTATAGCATATATATATATATATATATATATACATATTGCAATACTGTAAATTTATAGGATCATATGCCAAGAAACGTTTCTTGGGAGGAGTAACATGGTGGCCTCGTGGCTTCAAAAGTCTTGGGCTGTGTCCAAATGTGCACCCTACTCCCTATATAGTGCCCTACTGAGGGGTCACGCCATTTTGTAGTGGCGTCCGCATGTCCTGGGAGTGAAAATGTAGGGCACTCAAAATTACCCACAATGCACTCTGAAAAGTAGTGAACATCAATGTTCACTCAAAGCATTGCGAGTTATGAAAAAAGACGGGAATCAAAGCAATGCATTAAATATATACAATGAAAATATATTTTTTTTTATTTAAAATATTTACAACAAAAGAAAATAAAGTACAGTTTTAAAACATTTTCATCCACAATAAATAGTCTGAGAAAATATACGCCGGTGCATCATGACAGTTACGGTGGTCACATGATATGCGACGAGGAGAAAGTAGTGAGCTGGCTGTCCGAATCGCCAAACAGAATGAGGATGAGGGCACTACATATTAGGCCACTATATAGAGTGGAAATATGTAGTGAATAAGGGGGTAGAAGATAAGGGTGGACATTCGGACACAGCCTTGGCTTATCTGCTATTCAGATCAGTGGTTCATCTTCTTCGCTGTTTCTTCTTCTACTTTTTCCTACAGCGCCACTCCAGACTTGGCATATACATTACAACTGTTAAACGTCCTCAGCATCTTTTTTTGGACACACGCTTGTCTTGAAACGTTTCTGTGTGTACAAGATTCTTTTAAGGAACCGAGCTTTGCTTCCGTGTGAACAGGGCCTTAGTTTGATTTGTATTTAGTTTGGTTTGTTTCTGTCTTTGTCGGTTCATTGTGTTTGCTGTCTGAGTACCTATCAGTCATTAACTCATGTCATGTCATTGTTTTGTTTGTTACATTGAACTTGTTGTTTTGGACTTCTATTAATTCAGTACTTTTGATTAATCCGCTGACATTGTTTACCTTTTTGTTCTTTTGATATTAAATTCCACCCCTAATTCCCATTGGTAGAGCACTACAGAGCACTTGAGCCCAGTTACAGCTACAGTATTTTGTACAAAATCATTATGACATTTTGCTTACATGATTGCGAAATAGGATCTGGCAGGTATTTTATTCTGAAAAGTAACCAAACTGTTTTTTGTTTTGAAACTCTGTCGGTCTTCCTGTCCTGCTCAATGTGTTCTGTGCTAGTTTGTCGTTTGACGGATGCCGACGGATGTGTCGTCCGGCAAAAATAGAAAATAAGTCTATCCGGCGGCGGGCTCTGGCAAGACGCGTCGCAGCTGGTCCGCAGTCGATCCGCAGGACACACGCAGCCGGTGTAATATGAACATGTTGATAGAATGGAAGCAAATCGGCTGCGCCGGCAGATCAGAGACGCAACGCACACGCATGCGGTGTAATCCCGGGGTTAAATTTTCCGAATTACGTCTTTTGGTGGTTGCACACAAATATACAGGTTTACACATGGGTGGAATGAATGGGGAGTGTTTCATATGAAAGTGACTATTGATATTTGATTAGACAGCATGGAGGACTTCTGCAGTGCAAATGTCATTCTTGAAGCTAGTGGAGACAAAACTGTAGGTAGTCATGGCTACATAAGGTCTTTGGAGTACACACTAACAAATGTGCTGACATTGTCTCCTAACGCCTTTCATCTTGAGAGAAAAACTCAACAGCAGATTTGATGAAAACCAACCTCCTGATTAAAAAGGTTTTGGCATGAGTGTATAAATAAGAATCGAATAAAATCAAATGGTTATGGGAAGTGATCTTCCACTCTAAAGTAAAATTTCAAGCAATCTCCAAAAGAAACCTAGTAATATTAGTTAAGGTCGCGCCAACCCATCTGTGAAGAGAACAGATTGTAAAAGTTTGCACAAATTGACTACCAGCTTCCCTATGGCAATGATCTTCATAATTTACAGACATGTTGAGAGACTTTTTCGGAAATGGTAAAAACACTGTATTCTACCTACTTTAATTTAAATTTTTAGCTTTTCAGGACCTATTCTCCGTGACACAGTCTGACAGAAAGTATTTATTGTTTTCCCACATTTTCAGTCTCGTAATCCTGTGTGTTGACTCTTTTAATGAATGCAAATCATTGACCGCCGGTCTTTAATTACTTACCAATCTATAGGCAAAACTCACATGGCTGATTGCAGCAATGTACTATTGGCATTTGGCTACCATATGTGACTTAATTGATTGCACTGTGGCAGAATTTTGCAACTGATTCAATAAACAACCACAAAAAGATAGATTTTAATCAAATTGTGACCCCTTTTGTTTGATTAATGACTTCATTAGGATTTGCTGCTTCCGGGTTGACAATTTGGGGATGAGAATCAGGGATGACAGGTTACATCGAATCATTTGCTACACGGACCATTTCATGATTGGTTTGCATAAAATTAGTATTCGCCATTTTTAAAGCTGTTTTTGTCAAATATTGATGATTTATGTTTGTCATTCCAGCTATAAGATCTTGCCACATATTATTTTATTTTTTTCATGACACCTAAACCTCTGTCTTCAGGTTTAGGTGTCATGAAAACCCTGGTTATGATCATTTGTGTTAGTTAGCATTAGTGTGAAGTCACAATTCATCTGAATGTGAAGTGTTGGAGCATTACCTTTACCTAGGATAAAGATTGTTACACTTGAACCTGACACAGGGGCACATAGGTGATTTTGACAGTGATAGCTCAGTGGCTGGGTTGGAATTGAGGCTGCGGAGAATAAGATGCCACCCGCAGATTTACACGCCTCCACTGGCTCACTGCACATCATTAAAACCAGAGGCCGCATGGAGTGGCTTCATCTCTGTCCCAGCCCACACAAGCAACACTGGGCCCCACACACTGATTTATTTCAGCTGTCTTTCTCAACGGCAGTGAGAGCAAGAAAGCTAGAGCGAGCGATGGGAGCAGACAAATTACACTCATGTATACATGATGAATTTCGTTTTAGGTGGGGAACATGTATCCTCTGTCAAAAAAAAGCATTTTTTGTTCTCTCCACTCAATGGCAACAACCCTCTTATATGTTGTAAAACTGATTTGAAGAAAATACATCGTCTTTTTTTGACAGAGCATTAGCGACTTATTTGCATTGTGCTTTTGTAGTTGGATAATCCATATTTACAACAGGCACACCACTGGGTTATTTATTTATTTATTTATTCATTTATTTATTTATTTATTACCTCCGCCAAGTTTAGAAGGTGTTGTTTAGCGACATCATCAATTTCCACAAAACACTGATGTTTTTTCAGATCCACATAAAATTAGTAGATTCAGAGAGTCCCCACAACACCAAATGTTACAGTTTATTTGCATTGGAACAAAGCAATGCATTGACAAATCATAACTGTAATGTATATACTTTAATGTAATATGTAACCATAACCTGGTTATTTAAAAATATAATGCTTTGAAACTTTTGAATCTCAGATTTTTTTTAATTTTTATTTTTATTGATATCTATCCAGGTATAGAAAAAGTCACATTAATCAGCACTTTCTTTCTAAGGTCGGTGACTTGATTGCATCCAATAAACTCATCTAACTGTCATTCATTAGGAACCACATGCCTTGCCATAAAAGCTTTGCCAGCTGGCCAGTAGCTGCTACCTGGCTGTTCTTTCTACTGCTATTCCATCCAAGATGCTAAATGAGCTCAATCAGTTAAATTTAAGTAACAGCACAGAGAAACAATTAGCCTGGTTCGCTGCTAGAATTAAATATTTTCCATTGGAAAAAAAATGGCCCTGACAGTTATTTGATGATTTGACCAACTCCTCATTAATATTGTATGCATGTTTTATTAATCTGAAGTATTTTGAGTGATAATTTAGGGTAGTGAAGGATGCCAGCCATTTAGCTGCACACTTGAGGTTATAGGCTGCCACAGGAAGCAAATAAAACTGTGTTAATTCAGTATATTTTTACCTATGCTTGAAATAATTAAAATTGATCTCCAAAGTTAATGTAACTTTGACAGTTCTATTTATTTTTATTTTTTTGGTTTAATACTGAAATTGGATTGATTCATTCTTGAAGCACATTCACCTGACAAATGTTGGACATTTGTTGACTGTAATGTAATGCTTACAAAAAATGAGAAAGCTGCTCCTTGGGAAATTGCAGATAAAGATTGCTATCCAACTTCAGTTAACAAGGCAACAACATATCAAACAATGCATTTACTTAACAGTATCTCCATGCTTGTACAACTCTATACAAAAAATTCCAACAACTATCAATATCAGGAACAAACAAATCCTTTTCGATCAAACATGACAAATGAATAAAATAAAAAAAACTGTCAAACACAATTTTAGTTTTTATTAATATATGCCCTTTGTTCAATTTGTGGATGGAATTTGAATGGTTGAATTGCTGACATTGGCATCATCTTGATGGACATATGCTTATTTGTTTGGACAACACACGGTGTGCCAGAACATTTTGCACTTCTGAATTGTTTTATTCTTTCTTTGCAACTAGGTTCATTCTTTAGGTTAAAAGTGTGAATTTTTGTGAAACACTCATTAACATATTATAATTCATCAGTGTGTTGTATTGTGGAGGCCAACATACACAAATGTATGTTTCCTGCTGGGGATTGTTTAATGTCTGGTCACCACTTCCCATCTTGTACTTATTCAGCAAGGCTAACAACATTTCTGCTGTTTCTACAGTAATTACGCACCAACAGTACATACAGCTGACAAATGACATCCCCCCCCATCTGACTGCTAGTGCTAGTGACATTCTGTACTCATGCTGAGTAATATTGCTCTTGGGAAATTTTCCCATGCATTCTCAACACTTTAACTAGCCCCTTTTGGCCCTTCCTTTCATTTTCACCTCATCAGATCGCAGTACAGATTGTGGACTAGTGTTTATGTTAAATTACTGAAGCATTTTACTTTGCGCTCAACATAGGCTACATAATGTGGGAATAGCAATAAAACAGGTGTCCGAACAAAATGATTCACTCTTTGTCATGATATTTGTCATTAGTGAGGATTTGCAAATGCAATATCTATCTCTCCAACCATTTCCTGTAACACTTGTCCTGTTCAGGGTTGTAGCAAGCTGGAGTCCAGTCCAGAAAATTTAAGGCATAAAGCAGACTAGACTACACCCTGTATTAGTTGTCTGTCAATCACAGGGCACATTGAGACAGACATTCACACTGTCATACTTCACTGACAAAGGATTGAACCACTGAATCACGTGCTAACTATCAACTACCAACATAACTTGCAAATTCAAATATTGTCATTTAGGCCGCGTCCAGACGGAAGCAAAGCCAGCTTCGTTCCTCAAACAAATCTCGTGCACACAGAAACATTTCAAGACTTGCGTGTGTCCAAAAGAAGACGCTGAGGACGTTTAACGGCTGTAATGTAAATGCCAAGTCTGGAGTGGCGCTGTAGCGCAGCCACAGGGAGTTAACGGAAAGCGTAAAAGAAGAATCAGCGAAGAAGGCGAACACTTTTTTTCCCTAACTTTATTGCAATCTACAGAACAAACATGGCTTTGAATGTATCAAAACAACATGAAAAAGACGAACACAGGAGAAATAACAATGGTGGGTGATTCAAGTACAACACCGCTTGTTGAACGTGGAAATAAAGAAGCAAAATATTTTGCTGCAAAAGCATAAGCAAGCTAAAGAGGCTGCGCAAAACGACTACAACACGGCTATCCGCCATCGTTGTTGACAGACTGACGGTTTGCGCGCGGAAATTGGCGCATACGTCATCAATCTGCGACAATGCATCATCATCGAGCTGCGATCATTACATCATCGCTGGAGGAGTATCCTGCAAATGGCTGATGTGTTTTGAAATCTTTTCACTCTGGAGCCCGGTTTCATACTCCGAAACCGCGCCATCGTGTGGACGAACGGAAAAAAAGGATAAGAAACGTGTGAGCATAAATTGAAACTGTCTTTCGTGTGGACGGGGCCTCAGTCAGGTTTCCATCCAATTGTTTTGAATTTTTTTAAGCGAATTTACTGAAAATGCACAAAACGGACAAGTGCCCGTTTCCTTTTTTTGCAAATATTGAGAGGGGACTCCGCTGCTGTAGGTGGCAGTATACACCATAGATATGTGATCCACCAGTAATTTAAAAGAAGAAGAAGACCAGGAAGCGACTGTGCCGTGCAATGACGTCGTATCAGTTTTCTTTTGTAATTCTTGATAAACTGTAGCGTTTCTGTGCTGTTTTCCATCTAAAATAGCATTAATATTGACTTATTTAATTAAAAAAGATTCCTGTTTTGTTGTCCCCCCCAAACATCGTCCGACATTTGGATAACAAACGTTTGTACATACGGTCAAAACATGCAACGTGTATCCCGTCTAAGGTGACAAACTGTCCCACGAAGCATGTGAACGCACAGCGTTTGAATTAGCGAGGCACGTGAATTGAGCTCCAAATGCTGTGCGTGTCACAGTTGGTTACCCTAATCCGGTCTTGTCAGCTTTTATTCGCAAAACCTGTTTCCATAGCCAAAATTAGCATTTTCTTTTTTCCCGATACGCTTCAAAATCCATCCCCTCCAAGCGTAAAAAAGTTTTTGCGAATCGAGTTGTTAGCGTTTCCATTCAGTTTTATTTTCGCATTTCTTAAAATTTCAAATAAAAATGGGTGGATGGAAACCCAACTAATGTCATGTCCTTGCATCGTCTTGTCCCATGTGTGTTTGCAGCCTCAACCACGTTATGAGAGAAAGCGAGCAGCCAATGTTAGCTGCAAACTTACGGTGCGGTCAGGGTCTTTGAGATCTTCTCTTAAGGCCTCAATATTATCAAAAGCCTGACCTGAATTGAAAACTTTGTGTAAATCTGTAAAATATTTTATCAATTTATTTCCAACAGTCATAGTGTGTATTGGCTGCATATCTTGCAGTCATTTGTGTGTTATTTTTGTGTCCAATCAAATTTTAACTTCCATGTGTTGCTATATCACTGTACTTCCCAACACCTTCAGACTCCAAAATGAAGGCCCGGTACAATTGAAACAATACGACGACGAATAAGTTGAATGAACACATCGTAAACAAAGCCTGCTGGAAGGCCTTGTGGGACGGCTGCATTTTTCCGTCCTCTGATTGGTTCGGAGCTCCTCAACTAAAATGTCTATACAGTACACGAAGCGGGAAGAGAAAAACGAACGGTACATGACTGAAAATTCATTTTCAAGGCAAACTTATTTTTTTTTAAATAAAATAAAAAAAAACGTTGTGAGAATTAGTTGGACGATGCCTGTAGGTGACCCAGTAGGATTTATAGATGGGGTTTGAGTTAAGGCCTGGGTCTGAAAACCTCCGCCTGCCACTTGAAAATAATATGATGACAAATTAATCATGTGTGGAAGGTGGTGCCATAGTGCCCTCTACTGACCAGTCATTGACAAACTGGTTGACGAATAAAAAATGCTAGTCAAACTGGGCTGCCTGCTACATGGCAACAATCATTGCAGAATCCAATGTATTTGTATTCCAGGGAAGAAGTTAACACTTGAAAGTTAATAAGGATGGTGGATTGGCAGCTGGTAATCAAGTTTGGGGGGGGGGGGGGTCGTTAGTCAAGTCTCAATGGGACATCAACAATCTCTATTCTGTCTCTTTAAACATTATAATTACTGCCAGCTACACTGACAACAAAACAATTGTAGCCTTTATTGCAAAGAGGCTTAATGTTTTCACAATGTTGATAAGATATCTGTACAAAACCATTTTGGCTATAAAATAATTTTCTTATGCCATATGTTTAACTGTGTTAATAATGTGTGATCTCTCAAAAGAGCAATCTTTTTCTTCCTGTCAACAAACCTGATCAGAACTGCCGGTGGTCATCTCCCCCCAGTTGGAAGCGCAAAGCACATCTGAATGTGCGCTGGATCCACAATTAATCCCAAATTTCTTGAGTCGAGTTGTTACTTGCTGTTCCACAGTCTCGTTTGTGAAGCTTGGTCAGAATCAACTGCACTTGTGCTGGCCGCAGCTCTCGGCCGAAGGCCGCGGCGCGGTTTAATCTGGATACCTGTAACTGTCACATCGTTGATTCGAAAATTCTGTTCCAAATCATCCACTTTTTGTTCCAAGGTGACAATGCGTCAATCTTTTTCTTGTGTCGCTTTCTTCACCTGCTGAATTTCCTGCAGAAGTGGCTCGATGCTCTTTTTCATTTCAAGTATTTCGGTAACCATTTCTTGGAGTTTTGCAAGAGAAGATTTTATCTCCTCAATTCCGTCAGTTCTTTTTCCGCCAGGCATATTGCAACAATGTAGTTAAAAATCCCAATGTCAACAAAATAGTTAGAAGCCACGAGCGAGTGCATGAGCAAGTACAGATACGTCCTTCCTCGACAGATGCGTCCTTGACAAATTTCAATCAAATCTGAGTACACTTGCCTTGTGCCAAACGTGTGCACGGCAGCAACAGAAAGACATCAATGGAGCTCCAGTTTATTGATTCAACATAAAACCTATAGAAACATGGCAAGTCATTTATTAGTATTTACTATAGTGACTATGAAGTTATATAATTTATTATGAATACTAGACTTAAGTGTAATTTCTGCAGAAATTGCGTGGGAATGCTGAAAGCTGAATGCTAATAGCTTAATGCTAAGCAGATTTCTTATGATCTAAATTGAAAGATGTGAAAGAATTATGTGAAAATTACAAAGTATGATTTGTGAAATAATTTGACAATGATTATTAGTTAATATTGCATTTGTACTAAAGAGTTGTCCAAGCGGGGTTTGAACCCAGAAGAATCTGTGACATTGTATATAATTGTAGTGAATATGTGAGCATATACGGAAAGCTACTGAAGGAATTTGAATTGTGAATATAGAATAGAGTAAAAAGTTAATAGTGACAAATGACATCAAAACTAATGAATGTGAAATAATTTGACAATGATTAGTATTCAACATTGCATTTGTACTAACGGATTGTCCAAGCGGGGATTGAATCCAGGTCTTCTGGTGTTGCAGCTAATTGCTCAAACCACTGACCTAAATTGTCCTGTTCAAAACTGTTACTTATGGCGTATTCATATTGAAAAGTGTAATCTGATGCTGAAATGTAATAATGCTGAATGGGAACACATGCTTTTAATCATTACAGTGAAATTATAATGCATTTCCTGTTATGATAGTCAGTTGGTTAGCATATAAACCTTTCCCATTTTTAAATTGTATTTTTGATGAACTTTCTTAAATCTCTAATTAATTGAATACAATTGAAGAATTGAATAGTACTTGAATAAAAAATAATGAAGCAATTATACATTTAGATCACCGTTTGTCACCTATTAGATAAAAGAGCAAAATATAAAAGTTTATTCATTTCTTTATGAAAGATGTGTTTGTTTCAACAAAACATTCACAAATGACACGACACGATAAATTCCACAACACTAATTGAACTGTGGAGGGCTAAAGCTTCCCACAGCCATGCAGAGATTATGTCATTTGGATAATTAATGGACAAATGTAGACATTTGAAAGCTATTTTGACAAGATTCACAAAATACCCCAAAGTATATTTTTCTCCCGTCAAGTCAGCAATAACAGCATTGATGGGCATTTGTTTTGGATGCAATTTAAGCAATATAAGATTGTTCACTCATAAATCATCCGTGGATTGTCAGCACTGTTACAGGCTGGCACAAAATATTGTGGCGTATACATTCTTTCAACGTTCGAAACAAATGTTTCATTGTATACCTGCACATTGTATTTTACACAGGATTACAACACAAAAGAGAGGATTAAACAAAAACAGATGGAAAAAAAAATCTTTATATTTTGCTTGAAAATCCAAAGCCATAAAAGGCTCTAAAGCCTGCAAAGCATGCAGGTGTTTTTGCTCCCATCGAGCGGCAGTCATGCCATGTTAACCGCTGCCTTTGAAATATGAGATAGTGTGGCATGATAAAACATTTTGATGCTGAAACAGACTGATAGTTGCACACCAACTGGAGCCAAGGAAGAGGCTTCAAATTTGCATCTTATGCCCAGAAGATTAGGTTTAAGGCTTCAAACCATCTGTGGTAAATTCCATGCTCTGGAGTGTTATCTCTGCAACCGGGTGCTGCCTGTACTGTAGATTGTGTGATAAATTGCAGTAGATTGGTATATTTTAATTATACTGAGATTGAGAATACTACCTTTGTATGTCTCTTTGTCAACTAAGTTGATGGTGTGTAGGCTTTATTGTTGTCAGCAGAGTCGACACTCTTTCACACAAACACACACACACACACACACACACAAATGGTATCCGCACATTTCTGAATTTTGGAAATTGATAAAGACCCCAAAATATAAATGTTTGCCCTGCTCTAAGTTGTGTGCACGTTATCCATTTTATAAAAAGGAGTCAAGCACGCATGCTGTAATTTGAATGTGGGTGGGTTCGCTAAATCCATTCCCCACCTGTCAGTCCTTATTTATTTTGGCTTTATGCCACTCTCTCCCGCTCCCTCGCCCTTTGGCTGTGTGAATTTTGGCTGTGTGAGTGTTTTTGTATGTGGCCTGGTTAAATATTGTATGATCGAATAATTAATTGTAACGCACACATAAACCAGTTAGTTACTTAACTTAATACAGAGAGCTGTATAGAGTTTTTTTGTTTTAATTTTTCACCCATTATGTGGCGAGTCAAATGTTTTTTCAAGGCTTCATTGTATCCGACAAATGCACTCATGAGTATGCAGGTGCTTTGTGTGTATGGAGTGGGGTGTGCGTCCGCCGCGTGAGTGAGTGAGTCTATAAGCTACAGCTGGCTCACTGCTGTTCGTTTCTCTACACAGACACTCCGACAGACCCCTTCAGCATTAATTACTGTGGCCATTAATCAGAACAGCACGTAGCTGCGCAATGCCTTATAATTCAGTTTTCTGCAGTGGGTTACCATTGTTAACTGGATTTGATTGGACACTGGTACAGCACCTTCTTAAGATAATGTCCACCCCCTACCTTAAGCTACACTGCAGTTTTGTGGATATTTTAAATAAAGAGCTCTTTGATTTCGTGCTTTAGGGTGAAATGATAGTAACTCTACAGCTTTAAAACGAATATCCAGTCAACTGCAACGATTATATGGAAATCACCTGACTCAAGTAAACAACTGAACTTTAAAGGTAATTCTTAAAGTGAATCTAAACAAAAATGTCAAAACTATGCTATATTTAAAAAAATAATAACTTATTTATTAGTAATAAAATTAAACTAAAAGTGTTATTTTTATTAATTAATTTATTTATTTAGGTTTTTCACTCTCACGAGAGTGCTATATGAATTTTGGTGCTCATCATTTGTGGTTTGGTGCTTTTTAATTTTATTTAATTTTATTTTTTTTAGTTTTTTCACACTCACGAGAGTGCTGTATGAATTTTGGTGCTCATCATTTGTGGTTTGGTGCAATTATTTTTTTCCCCGACCCACCCACCACTTGGTTGAACTTCAACACATCTGTGAAAAGTGGGGCCCGCGGTCCATATCCAGTCCACAGTCTATGCAGCCTTCAGAAAGTCAAACTGGAACATTACATATGCACTGCCATTATTTTGATGTGAATGTGTGTCAGCAATGCAAGCAAACTTGTTTCAGTGTTGTCAACTTAAACATATTGTTGCTGTTTAGTGTCTATTCCAACCATTCTAGAAACTTTTTTTTTATGACATTCTTTCCTGCACAATGGAGGGAAGAGAGTAATTTTCCCTGCTTGTTCTAATGTCAGTACATTTTAATAATATAGACAAAACGTATGGACTCTGTAGACGTGCGTACGTGTGCATGAATGTTTATGAGATAGTTTAATTTAATGTTAATATGTGTCATTTGATGTGATGTAACTGATATTTTTTAAAGCAGTTTTTATTTTATTTTCTAACTCTTACAACAAGCTGTACCACAGTAGCCTACAGATTAGTGGTGTGTGAAACTCAATTAGATGACTAGTGTGAACGGCCGTTCAATCTTTTCATTGACTCTTTCACGTAAAAGCATATGTTGACGGACCGCCGAAGCCTCTATGCAACGAGAAGGAGATAACCATCTCGTCGGCGATGTCCATGCGTTCCGTCCCGAGGAACAAATGGGATCATGGAACAAATTAAGTTAGTTAGTTGAGGTACCGCTGTACATCTTTGTAACAGCTAGCTCTTGCTATGCTAACAATGGTTGCACTTTTCCTTCTCATGTGTAGTTTTTTTTTTTTACTGTAGCCATCCATCCATTTTCTCGACAGATGGTTTTAAATCCACATTGTATTTCATGTTCAAGACACTCAAATTACAAATTTTGCAAATTTTTGATATTCGTCACTTCAGCCACTACCAGCACAATAGTAGCATCTTTTTTTGTTCTTTTTGTCATGTTAGACATTGCCATCGTATGTCTTCTTTCTGTCTTTCCTACAAAGCTCAACTTGTGTAAATGCCCTTCAGCCAGTTACGTTTTATAGCAGTGGAACAAATCCACTGAGTAGTAAGTTTGATACAGGTATCTGAACCACTGTGTCAACATATCAATGTAGATATTTCTGTTTTGTTGTGTACACTGTAAAAAAACAAAACAAGAGGAAATCGTAAAAAAACGTTAATTTTACGGCAGCTGGGGCGCCAGAAAATACTGTGAAATAACATAAAATTACCTTCTCGCAAAAACTATATATTTTTTCATAATTAAAGTACAGTTTTTAGCTGTAATTTTAACAAGATTGTATGTACGGTAATATAACAGTATATAACAAAAAAATAATGCGATTAATATTTCAAAACATGGCCAAAAACTGTTAAAAAAAACTAGATATAGTGTTTAAAATTGCAACAGTTTAATGTTAGGGTAATTCATTTATACAGTATAGCATTTTTACCCATTACGAGGCTCTCAAACCGCTTTACATTTTGACAACCGGTAGTCACTAACCTTCTGATGACACAACATTAGGAGTTCAGTATTATGCGCAAGGATACTTCACAGTTCACCAAGGGGATTGTACCCACTACCTCCAATTGTTTGCTTTGCGTATTATTCACCCTCTCAAGCTTTCTATTACCGTTTTACTTATTTTTTTCTACGAGAAAGTAATTTTCTGTTATTTCACAGTATATTTCTGGCGCCCCAGGTGCCGGAAAATGTAAGAAAAATACGAGAAAATTAATTTCTGTCATTTCACAGTATTTTTCTGGTGCCCCAGCTGCTGGAAAATTACTGGGGGAATTTTAAGATTTTTTTTTGTTACAGTCTCATTAGATGTCCTTTCAAAATAAATGTTAAAACAATGAACGCTACCATCTATAGTACATTACAGAAATTGTAGATATATTCACACAAACACAAGAAGAAATTATGGTAAAATTAAAATTTTTTACTGTTAATTTCTTAGTGTGTATACATATTTTGTTCTTTTTGTTTAGGGTTTTAAAGTTGAATTTTACATATTATTCCAAAAAACAACAGACAAATATTTGTGAAATGACGATACATTTGTGAATGTATTTTAACAATCAATATATGTAGCTATTTCTAATGGAGTTTTTTTTTTGGGGGGGGTTAAAGAACAGACACATTGTGTGTTTTTAGTTACAGTGATTTAATGTTATTTTACATTTGACATGTAAAATCAGAGTTTGTTTTGTAAATTAAGTGATATTTTTAAAATACAGGAAAAAAAAGTAAAATACATAGCAAAATTCTGTTATATTCGTTATTTGTTTTTTTTACAGTGTATACACAAATGCTAAACAAAAATAATTTTGATCAACTTTCACAGTGCTGTTGTCATGGGGAGAACATGAGTTACTGTGGCTCCCTACTGAAACGCAATGCAATGCCTTTTCATGCTGAACTTTATTAACCAAAGTGTAAATCAATTTATTTAAGACACTGACAATTTAGAGATTTAAAAATAAAATAAAATTAATAGAAATTGTGTTGGCCATATGCACATAGTTGCATCACTTGTTGTCAAAATATGCCATGCAAAGTTTAGATTGCAGCTGACTGCTTTCAAACTTAGTCTCACATTTGGCCAGTGATGTGCGTCAGGGCAAGCAGGGGAGGAAGAGCCTCCTCTTTACCCTGCATGTGGAATCAGTTCCTCACCAGTTATGAATCTCACAGTATGTCACAGCATTTGCCGCCTCCATGGCAATATGCGAGAATTCATGCACTCTGAGAAACGTGTTTTCAGACCACATACGCATAATACAGTACTCTGGAAAATAATATCAGTTCAGCTGGTGTTTGAGCGACGTGACCCGAAATGCACAAGCGTTACATGCACTTGTGCACCGTTGTTGCATGTAAAAAAACGCCCACATGCTGCCTCAGTTCTTCTAAAAATGTGGTAAGCACACTCTATGTTACTTTACTCAATGTCTGCTGAGGAATACTTGTTTTATAACACTTACTGTTGTAAACACGTGTGTGTGTTTATGCACGTTTGTGTGTGGCAACCATGGCACCTGTTTTACGCAATTTTCTATGTAGCCTACTGAAATCAAAAGATCACAAAATATGTACTTGATTGTGTAATTTCACACTTTATGGATGGGCAGGCACTCCAGAGGCCCAACAATTCATAATCAAGCAATTAAATCCATAATTTGTCCCTTTTAAGCACAAGGTCCATCTGCAACATCTAGGGTCAAAAAATACTTCCAAATATGTACTTTTTCTGTATAAGCTTTACTGCTTTTGTGCCTGGGAAATTTTTAATTATATTAAAGTTTTATATATATATGATTTTATTTAATAGATATATATATATAAATTTTATTTAAATTATACATATAATTTTAATATAAATATCAGTTGTTTTGCTATTGCTATACATAACACATTCAATCAAAACGCTAATTGTAAACGCTGCAAATGCCTGTTGAAATTGAATTGATATTTTTGACAGATAAAAGGAGCAAAAATTATAAAATATATAATATATCTTTTCTCATCTTTTCTTGAATTTAATTTTGGATCAAATAGGTGTACTGCTTCACTTAAAACTTAATTAACTTCAATTTCAATTTAATAAAAAATTAATTAACTTAAAAAAATTATAGGTTCTGTTTTAAAGCTCATATTCTACCATTAAATAATTTAGTGACTGCTTTCACAGATTAGTGTAAGACTCCAATAAGAGAGGATGTACAGTACAATCACATTTTCTGTACTAGATTAGTGAGATAAAATGCTTAGGTCTAGCTTTCCAATAGGATGATGTGAAAATAAACCAAAAACAATTATATTTCAAAAATGTGTGCAAATCATGGAAATTAAGGCATGAAACACACAAATAATAATGACTGGTGTGTTGCTAAGTAAATAAGTGAAACCCTGACAGATGACAGGTCGGTCAGCAGAAAAGAAGGGTCTTAGAGAGAAAAAAATGGAGCAAATGATTTAGGAATGACCTCCATGAGTGATCAATGCAAATTATCAAAATATGTAAATGTAAAAAAACTAACAAAAACCCTCCACTAATTAAAAATTTAACTATCATCCTGATACATCAAATGTTTTATTATTTTCACATTAATATAGTTCCCCTCACCCCCCACACCACATAAGCAAATGTGGACTCAAAAAACAATGATTGACAGCGTAATATAGGCAATCGTCATGCAAATATGGTCACAATCCGAGGTTTATTCCGTGACTAACCAGACTGGCAGCTTAATTTTGGCCAATAACTGTCACAGAGCACTATGAGTAATTTAATGACCAGTAAAGACCGGCCCAAGAGCAGTAAGTTGAAACAGATGAAAAAGAAGCAATAGCTATTGTCATGCAAAACTCCATTTAGTCTCATAAATAGGATATGGAATTTTGCGCCAACTCATTGTTCTGGACAGACCTACAGTATATCTGACTGACCTTGACAGTAGATGGGAATCAGATTTTTTCCCCACAAGAATAAAAGATTCATAGTCAACCAGATGCTCATCCCGCTCTGGAAAGAGAGTGATGCAACTTGGATGTCACAAACCTCCAGGATCAGAACTTGCAGTGAACAGAAAACAACAGGACAACGAGAACTACTGGGTAGGTCACGGCATTGTAGCATTTGGTAGTACATGAGTAGAGTGTTATAATCCATTACAAAGCTGGATCTAGGCACTAAGTGCACTGACTGTTCATTAGTAATATTGAGGTGAAAAGGATGAGACAGCTGAATGATTTAGATTATTTTAAAAAGTGCGAGATTGAATCAGCTCGGGAGATGCGAAATGATGCTCTTACTGAGACAGTCAGTGAAACATCGAAAGCTACGATGATGTGGGTGGATTAAACTGAAGTGCATTACAAAATGGAAGACAGCAATGATCAAGTGAGAAAAGTGGTCTGAAAAATATGTACACGTTACTTAACCAACAAACTTATAAAAGCAGTCGAATTTGCTGGTGCAGACTTCCAGATCCAGTAAAAAACATTGTGACAACATACATGTGACTACATACACTTGAATGTGTGAAACATGGTGTTTTTTTGAAAAACTGTAATACCTCACTGTTTATAAAAACAAAACAAAAAAACATCAGGTCTATGTTAATCACACAAATGAAAATATGCCATGAGATTGTATTTCCGACGACTGTAATACTATATTGTTTTCTATGTGCGTTTTTTTTTTTCAGTGCCAAATTTAATCGAAATTTAACTAAAGTAAATGAATGTTCATGAATCAAATCTAGTCAGTGGCAAGTTTTTCACAATGAACCTTGAGGTTTTCTCTGTCCCCGCCTCCTTTCAACCACACATGACATCTCATTTCCTCGTTCATAAAGTCCACTGTGGCAAGTTTTTGCGTAAATACGCCTATGGTCTATAGCGTAAAGTCCTTTTGTCACGAAGATGGCATGTCCTTTTAGTACCGCAACATTGAGCAGGGAATTTAATATTCGTCGCAAGATTGTTATCAGACCGCGCATAGAAGTAATGGCATTTCTGGACAGTTATCTTTTTGAACGGTACCGTTTCACATCACAGTCCATCATCTACATAAGGGGCCACACAACTTAATCCGCCCTTACATTTGCAACATTACCGTCGCCGTAGTCATGCGCTCACATCACAACATATATTGTGTGTGCATGCTCTGCTTTCTTCTTATAACCGTTTGAATAATGTTTTTATATTTCATCTTAAGTCAAGTGTGCTTCTCCCCCGCAAGATTGTACGTAAATGAAATGAATTAATGAGCTACAATTCAACAGGTTTCCCCTGTAATATGATTGTGATTTCAAAGGACTACATTTAAATTTAAGCATTGACCCGAGCAGCAACGTTCTCCCCCTCTCTCAACGGTGTTGCACTTTTTTTCTAAAGACATGTTCAAATTTGCCATATGATCGCATTTGAGGGGGGCAGAAACAGAGGGCAACGCTTCCCCCTTGCCATGGTGACTCAAGGCATCGGGGCTCCATTTATATAGTCTTTTTCGTGTAGTGGCAACGCCAGGTGAAGTTATTCGGCGTTGCTATAACTACCTCAAATCAACTGTCCTGGAACCGAAAACGCAGAGTTTCCGCTCTCAGTGTATATCAACTCGCTGTTCAGGGTTAGTCTCGATGTTTGTTGAACATGCTTTGTGAAATGAACAAAGCATGTCCCGTTTTGACCTTTGGATCCCGCATCCCGGTGGACTTTGCCAACCTCATTGTTTTGTCCCGATATTAAGCAGGTCCCATCCCGGCGTCACCGCAGGATTCCGGCCCTAGAGGACCAGGATTGGGCAAGCCTGGAATATACAGTCGAGTTCAAGTTGAATCTTGGTCACAGTCCTGCAGGTTTTAGATCTCTGTAATCCAACACAACTGATTCCTATAATCAGCGCATCAGCAAGATCTACAGAAGCCTGATAACGATCCTGATCTTTAGAATCAGGTGTGTTGGAGGAAGGAAACAATCTGCAGGATATCAGCCCTTGAGAACCAGGATTGGGGAAGCCTGCTTTAAAGTATTATTATTAATAAAAGTTGAATTTCTCCTTAATAATTAAATTACATTCAGAATACTTCAATGTTTTGTTGTTCAACATTCTTGTGTGTTTTTGATCAGATGTTTGAATCATTTAACCTGTCGATATCCAGAATGCTTTGATCATCTTGAAATTACATTTGTACCCTGCAAATATTCAGTACTAACAAGAATAACTGTACACCAAATTACCTGTATTTCTTGTTGCTTCGCTGTCTATTTTGTCAGTTTGGATCATTTGCCATGATTCATCCAAATCTGCATTTGCAAATTAGCACTAATTACGCCCACCGTGAATACAATAATTCACCAGGTTAGGCTCCTCTAATGAATTTCTCACTGTAATGAAATATACAAATAAAATGCTTTACTTTTCACTTTACTTACAAAATATTTTTGTTTTATGCTTGAAGAATTTATAAATCACCTTTCCACTTCTACTTGTCTCCTTTGACTCGTATCTTGCGTGACATTGATCATATATTAGATTACGCATAACAACAATGCTTCCTTTCAGATTGCTTTACTTTAAGAAAAGAACCAGTGAGGGGGGGCGGGGGGCGTCGTGGGGGGGAGCGGGGGTGGACCGGTGGGGTGCCTGGCGGGCCTGCCGTGCCCCGTCCTGCTGCGTTGGGTTGGGGGCGCAGGCCGTGTTTGGGTGGGGGCTCCCGGCTCCTGGGTTTGCTCTCCGGCCGGTGGCCCCTGTGGGGCTTGGGGACTGTCCCTTGGCGCTACCGTGGCCTGGGGGTCCCTGAGGTGTTGCGCTTGCTCTGTCCTGGCAGGGGTGGACGGCTCCCCTCTTTGGTGGAGATTTTCATGCATGCCAGATCCACCACACCAGCATCTATCGAAACTCAAACACAATCTGCTTCTTCCTCGGGTCGTTGAATCGGTGGAGGCTGATGTCTGTGGATCTCACTCTGCTTCATCTGTCCTTCCTTCCTTTCCTCAGTCTCTCCTTTGGTCTCTTGAGGTGTCCCTAATTTGTTGGAATTTAGATGTTTCTGGGGTTGGTAAAAGACTCTGGTTGGTAACCCGGTGGGTAGTAGGTAATGTCTGGTCGGTGCTGGATTCCACTTTCCTTTCTTTTCTTTGATCTTTCCTCAGGTCTCCTGACAACCTCACGACTCTAGCTGGATTCTGAAGTATTCAGTTTAGGTGAACGGTATGGGATTTTTAATAGGTTTTGGGTGAACTAATGAATACACATGCACACACACACGCACACGCACACATGTACATACTCACCCACATACAAAATAAAAATTAATAATAAAAAAATAAAATAAAAAAAAGAGCAATAATGATGACATGTCAAACCGGTAAAATTACCGAATGAACAATACTGAGCTCTCCAAAAAGAAAAAAAAGAACCCAGATTTCACCCCACACCTCACCAAGGAGAGATTTTCGCGCTAACTGTTCAAATCGGGGTTCTACATTTCTCTGAGTATCCAGACGTCTTCAGGGAATTACATTTGATTTTTTTTGCAAAACAGTGATTTGAGTAAACATCCCTTTGGTCATTTATATAATTGATACAAGTTCACATGAAGAGAAATATACATACTAGTATGTGAAAGGAAACACAAACGTACTTGTGAGAGAAAATGTGATGAGTATTAGATCAGCCAGTATCTGCAATTAAATATTTGGATTGTAGAATGCCTGTTTATAGATGTGTGGTGGGTTACAAGTGCACTTGTGTAACTCTCTGAATCTGAATCCATAAATAGTCATTTTCCACTTTGCACAGGCAATTTTCTCAACATCAATATTAATTTTCATCTTGGTTCATTTCAGGCAACTGTCTTAAAAAAAAAAAAAACGTAGGTTATTTTGTTGCTCCAAGAAACCAAAATCAAAACAGAAAAGGAAATCAACACTCACAAGGCATAGACCAAGTTACACACATAATTAAACTAAAGTGTCTCTTATTCCCCAAGATAATTTCTAACATCTAGCAATGAAGACTCACTCTGGTTTTTTTCAGTCTTTTTTTTGTTAGTAATTTAAACACGAGCTGCTGTATTGCATATATTGTGTAAATCGCCACTGTCAATAGATGAACACATATGTATTTTTTCCTTATCTTTTTATCTGAAACAATAAAGTCATGTTTCGTTTGAACTGTTTTTCCTATTAAATGAAAACACACAAATATGACAAGACCATTGTAACACAAATCCTTCGTTTGTTGTTAACAAACATCAATATTCATGCTATAAATGTCCCAAATTCAAAAGTCCATTTGTGGATAGTGCATTAAAGAAAGGATGTTTAAGGCAAATAGTGGGAACTAAGTCTAATGCATACACAAACAAGAGTTAGTTCACTAAGCCAAACTAAGAAGTTGTCAGTAAACTTTATTCTCAGTTAATACTTGCGCCAGGTATTCATAACAATTCACTGACTGATGTCAGATATATAGGCAGGGAGAAAACTCATGTTTTAAGTTTGGAAGAGTGGAGGCAGGTGAAATGTGTGGAAAGCAGTGCACACAGTACAAGCAGAAACTTGGCAAAAGTTTTATTGTCTATATGAGGTGTGTCAGAAAAGTTCCAGGACTATTTTCACCAAAGATATATTTTGAATCCAATCTACAATTTTTCCCATTCAAATCAAGCCAAATGCACTTTCTCAGCCAACTCCGCCATCATGCACTCCTGAAAGGATTCTGGCGGCATTCTTCTCAACTCAGTCATCCTGGCCATCTTGATGTCCATATTTTTAAAACAGGCCGCCATGATGACTCTTGAGCCTGAGACAGGGAGAAAATATAGTCGGGTGGATGGAGGAGGAGGATCCGAGGACGCGGACTGGAGTGGATGGCTTTGAAGTTATAAAGGAGCTGCTTAAATTGAATTTGGAATTATATATAGAGGGACTTGTGTGAGGTCAAAGAGGAGAGAGTTACACTAGTTGAGATGGGATATGACAAGGCTGTGGAGTCGGAGTCGGTTGATGTAGGTGGAAGTAGAATGACCGGGTTATGTAATTGATATGGGCATTTGACCTGAGGCTTTTGTGTGTTACGTGGTGAGACACCTCCTTACGTGATCGCAATGCAAATGGAAAAAAACATTGGCGTTGGACTAAGGTTTTACTGCTTTCCTGCTCAGTGTAAAAAAGAGGGAAACCAAGTGTCAGATCTTAAATAGATGCCAGATGGCTTAGATGTTAGCTATGAGATGAACAAATCTAAGCTTCAACAATATTCTGACATAAATGAGAGTGTATCCTACATTTCCGTTCTGGCGAGCAAAATAATAATAATAATAATTATATCCTACAGTCATGCAAAACAGGCACTCATTACAAGTTGTAATGTATTCAGCATTTTTGCTGGAAAGATCAGATGGCACAACAAGTTCTGCTGTTAATAAGTTACAAACTACTGTGAATGAAAAATAACATTTCTCGTTATTTGTGTGATAACTTGGAGTTTTGTGTAATAGACATATTGAATAATTCTATGCTTGTACTTTTCAATGTTGAAATGGACAAAACCTTTTTACTTCAAAGACGAGACGAACGCTTCTTCAGCTAAAACTGCAGTGTGCTTCTATAGTCGGAGTCAACTGGATTTTAAGTTTTATCAAGTTTATCATATTGTCACTATGCGTTTGCGTTGACATGCCACGAGTGCTGCTTGCATGGAGTCCATTGTATGTAATTGTTCAAATATGATATGATATGCAGTACATGAGTATTTTATGAATGTGTACATAAAGTCCCATGAATAAGATGATTTTTTTCCCATATAAAATGATCTGAAACACTGACATCAGTGCCTTGGTCACATTTATTTTTAAGTTTTTCCTGGCAGTGTTGTGGCATGATCGCTGACTTGACTCGTTTTTTGAGACACTGGTTGCGGTGTCTTGCAAACTTTTGCCACCCGTGTCAACGTCAACAACATTTCGTCGTCTTGAAATCAAGTTCAAACCCTAATTTGTAGCACTAAAATTCACAACTTAATTACGCTGACATTATTTTGTGTTACGCTCCCTGTTGTCAGCATTCGGCGCAGACTCCAGCATTCGAATAAAAAAAAAGTTAGCCAGTATAATTAAGGATAACAGCAAATCAGATTTTTATACACGAGTACAGAAAAAAACACAGTTTTTTTTTTAAGGGTGATTTTCGTGGGAGCGTATTATACAGCACATTTTCTGTTTGTTAACACCTAGGTCACAGTTGATATTAGGCCAACTGACTGCACACTATGCCCAACAGGGAAGCAGTAGACAGTGAAGGATAGACAGTTAAGGTGAGGTGGATGAGACAGCGATGAATGACACTACAACAGAAGCCTCCCATGCCAGATCGATGGCAGAATGGGACTTTTGTCAGTGTAGGCATACTGAAATCAACCGCCAGTTGGAAGAGAACCGACCCCTGAAGTGTGAGCTTGACAGGAGAAAAGAAAATAGATGAAGAGTTCTTGAAGTATGACAATGTTAAAGTGAAGTAATACATTGGATTTCCCACACACATTGGCTTATGTACCATACAATTTATCACATGCAAGATTTTATTATTATTGTTTTTTGTTTTTTTTAAACAGAAAGCCACTTTTCTCCTGTCAACTCTTTGACTGCCAGACGTTTTCAGAAAAGGGATGCCGTGGGTGCCAGCCGATTTAAGCCTTTTTGACTGATCTTTCAAGGTCCACAGAAAATTATGTGTTTGGACTATGGAAACACACATGCTACTAAATGAAAGATTGGACTCTCATCTTTCATCAGAAAAAAAAGTTTGTTTCTACCTTATTCCGTTTTTCAGTAATCAACAATAGAAAATGTTTTTTTTGAAAAAAAAACGTCTTTTAACGTCTTTGGCACTCCTCCATAGGATTCAACTAAACGTTGTTTAACGTTTTTGGCAGTCAACTAATACTAATACTGTGTTGGCAATGACTGTCTCTTATAGAGGGCTCTTTGAAATGCTCAATGACAGCTGGCCCCTGATTGGGAGCCCACATGTGATTGATCAATATGTGCAGCTTTGTCTCCGACATCACGTGTGGCACAATCAGAATAATCAAAATAAGAAGAGCTTGATTATCAATGTGCCACAAGTTGCAATGGAATTGAATATCAGGGCCTGTAATGCGCAGAAACAACAAAACACACAATAAATTCTGATCTCAATTGAAGGGGAAGAAAAAGAGCAAAGGGCCTTAAGTAGAGAGATAACACAAACACACTGCTAAGGAATAGTAAAGAAAATGAGTGATAGCACGAAAAGGGGTAAAATCTGGACACAATTAATTTTCATTGATTGATTGATTAATAGGCAGAGCGTAGAGTTTGAAAGGGGGAAAAAGAAGGAAAAAGAAAGTGTGTAATGCACCTGTCGCTACTGATGCCTAATGAAGACTGTGCATTGTAGCAATGTCAGTTTTTCCCTGAGAGAAACTTTTTCAAAAACAGGGCCAAAGAAAGAAAGAAAGAAAGAAAAAAACTGATCAGCTCCTCAAAGCTGAGTTGCTTGGTGTTTCTCAATGATAATTGTAACTATTAGTATGAGTTTTGGATGTTTTTTATATGTACATAGTTTAATGTATATATATATATATATATATATATATATATATATATATATATATATATATATATATATATATATATATATATACTGTATGTTGTGATGTTTGTTTTGGAGTGAGTCGGTGTTGCTTCACCTTTAGTTAAGGAGAAAAAAGTTGAAAGCTTGAATTTTAAATAGTTAATGCTTTTGTGTTTAATATTTTTGTAGCATTATGTAAATTAATAATGGAATGCAAGGCAGTTATTTCTATAGCACATTTCATACACAAGGAAACTCAATGTACTCTACACAAGCAAAGACACAACACCTACAAGCATTAACAAACACATTAGACTGACTTATTACTGTTTAGAAGACCCTAAGCAAAGGTATAGGGAAAAAAAAGGAACGTTTTTAACCTGGATTTAAAAGCATTTACACTCGGGGCTGAATTCACCTCTGTTGGCTGCTTTTTCCATTTGGGTGCAGCATAACAGCTAAATGCAGCTTCACCATGTGTACTTTGAACTCTGGGTTCCACTAATTTTCCTTTCATTTCATTTATTTAGGCACATATTAAGATTCATTCATTGGGAAAACCCCCAAAACACCCTCAAGGGGCTTGACTAGTAAGGCTCCCTGAGCAAACAAACATAAGATAGGAAAAAAATGGAAAATCAATGATTCAGAAAGTACAATGTTAGATAATTCATTCAGCAATATGTTTTCAATAGGCTTCTTAAATGATCTTGATGAAAGTTTTACCAGGTGAGAAGGAAGAGATTTCCATATCAAGCCGCCTATGTATGTTATTCTAAATTGGGATGAAGTGGTCCGTGATTGGGGTGGGCGAAGCTGAAGAGATGTTCGTGTGGGATAACTGAATTTGATTATTTGCGGTAAAAAAAAAGGATTAAAAAAGGAAGGGAGTGTTCTGTTCAATGAACCATATACAAATTGAGCAACCTGGAGTTTGTGGATTTGATAGACATTTAGTATGCCAAGTTTGTGGAATAGTGATAAAGAATGGCCCCTGCGTGCAGAGCAAGTAATAATTCTTACTGCACGCTTTTGCAGGGGGAGAATTGGCTCCAGTTTAGTTGGATGAGTACTGGCCCAAGCAATATTACAATAACTAAGAAATGGGTGAATCGTTGAATAATAAAGACTTAGTGAAACTGTTGAATTGAGAAGATCTTTCCCAATATGTTTGGCAGTTTTTGATGTAATAAGTGAAATTTGAGGTTTCCAAGTCATGTTTTCATCTGTAAGTACATCAAGAAAGCGAGTTGATTTGACTTTTGTTATTGGCATATTATCAATGAGTACAGGAATATTTGCAAGATTCTAATAAAGCCTGCATATCTAATCCCAAATATTTTAATTTCTGTAAAAGAATATTATGATCCACGGTGTCAAATGCTTTTGACAAGTCTAGAAAAATTCCTACTGTATATTGATTGTTATCCTTTGCTTTATATAGCTCATAATTAAAATGAGTGATTGCCATATAGTAGAATGAGATTTCCTGAAACCATATTGATGTTACCTCAGCAATCTGATGTTCGCTAACTGTTCAAGAATCTTTGAAATAGTGAGGAGAAGAGAAATTGGTCTGTAGTTAGAAAATATGGATCATCAGCTTTGTAAATAGGGATATGTTTTGCTGTTTTTAATTGTTGTGGTACAATACCTTTACTAAATGACAGATTAAATATATAGGTTAAAGGTTCAGTAATGGAATCAGAGATTACTTTAAGTAATAGTAATTGACCCAAATCTGTATATCTCCGAGTCCTACTGGGTTTATATTCAATCAGCATTTCTTTAACATATTCAGTACCCAAACCATTCAGTAATTCAATGACGAGTAGCAGAATTTTGAAATCTATTCTACAGCTAAAGGCATATTTTTATAGAAGGAAATTTTTTTTTATTTTTTTTTTGTCTTGATATTTGTATGCATCATTTTATTATTACGTTATTTTTTGGTAATATATTAATTTAAGCGACACAAAATCTGAAGAGCTGATCTGGATCTGGAAGTCAGCCTACAGTGAAAGGTATATTATATTATATTATATTATATTATATTATATTATATTATATTATATTATATTATATTATATTATATTATATTATATTATACAGAGCTGAGCAAAAATAGTTGGTTCTCTAAAAAGAGCCAAAATTCCTATCACAATTTAATACAACAATCATTGCCTGGCAATGTTGGTCGTCTCCTTGCATCATATTGTCTCACGTTTGTGGTGCTGACATTTTGCTGTGGTCTCTGAGAACTTAATGTGCATAGCATTGGACCCTCAGATCAACCCGTGGGACATTCATTTGCTATTGACAACATCCGAGATGGCAACTTTTCAGGCCTTGACTACTGTGCGGTAATGTAAAAAGCAGACAAGTGGGTTTTAATGGATTGGTTTATTCTGTCAGCCCTCTTTGATCAAACACATATATGCAGACTGGTTTAATTTCTGTCTTCATCACAACTCAAATGTACAAATTTTCCCTATCATCAATCATTTTTGCTCTCAACATTTAATTTTAGTAGCATTTGGACTGTTTAATCAACTAAGAGATGAAGCAAAGATAAAAAGTTAACATCCATCTTTAAATGTTAATAGTAGTATGTTGTTTATTTTCTTTGGGTTGGGGGGCAGAGTTTATTATTTCTGAATGCTTTTTAGAGTGGCTTTTGGAAGTAAAATGAAATCCACATTTTAATGCACAATCAACATTCAATGCCAGTTTTAAATGTTTACTCAGTTTGAATATGAATTAAACATATCTTCCATCCCGGCTGGCACAATTTGCTCTTTGCTGAGATGAGATTAAATGTATCTTTATAATTCATGGTTTCTATCCTGTCATCTAGCCGTAATGTGATGATTTACTCATCTTTTGTTGGGGAAAACATGGGACATTTCATGAAACAACTGGAGGATAAAACTTTGCCATTAAAACAAACCAAACTCTGAACATTTTATCTTTTTGATCCATGAAGGGGTAGACATATAAAAGTCATGAATACTAAATACACAAACCACTGAAGTGTAGATCAGAGCCATCAAAATGATGCATTTGGGGCGGAAAAGCTTCCCCTGGTATTTTTTTCCTACCGTAAACAAACTTAAAGCTTGCAGCTTTTCATCCATTCATGAAAAGGCAAATGTCGGCAAAAGGGTTGTAACACTATTTTGATTTGTCTTAAAGTAGCAGAAATGAGCATTTGGTTTTCGTTGATTATGGCGGCACCCTTGGACGAAAGCGGCATTGTTTTCCCTTTAATTTCCCTTAAAAGAAACACATTTCCCATGAGGCCAAGCGCATTTCATCAAGAAATCCGGACGTCCAAGGCACCCATAATTGGACTGAATTACATTTTTTCCAATGGCTGTTTTCTATTTTTTCTTTATACATCACTGTAAACGTCAAAATCACCACCCTGGATTGTATCTTGGCAAAACAATAAACGACCGCTTCAGTATTATCCAACCACCTTCTGCTTTATCATATCTGACCTCTTGTAACCAAACAACCTCAACAAGACAAATGTAGCTGCCACTTTAGGCACTAAAAATACACTGGTAATATGGTACAAGTTATGATATTCCACAGCTCTAATTGGAAAGGAAGGCTAAATCAAAATAAAATGTTAAACTTGCATATTTCACGTTTGCATCTCGTGTCACACACTGATGGGACTAATCCGTTATGTTTGCAAATCCAGCTCTGAACAGGCTTTTCATTAACAAAACCATCCTTTGGGAAAAGCTGTCGGTACACGTCCTTCAAAAATTAAATTAATCCAGAGGCTTCTCAAAGACTCGGACGAAGGAAGCTACCACTTGTTCCTCATCGTTGTTTCCCCTTTGCTCTCTAGAGAGCGTATGAGCGTATTAAGGACGAGAGGGGGGTGGTTCGAGTGCACTTCTGTGACTTAGTGACGTCAAACGGTTACAGAAGTTTAAGCTGCCCGTTTGAAGCACACAATTTAAAAAGGAGGAGAAAGATAAAGAAGTCGCAGACTTACTTTTTTTCATACCTGGCTGGATTGTAGACAGTCTGGGGATGCATATTATTGATAGAAAACCCCACTAAAGTGCATTTAAATAATATGGCATCTTTAAGCCTCACATGATTTTAGAACACGCATTGAATATAAGCTTATAGGGAGACTGAAACACAGCGGAAACCTAACATGGACGTCAAAAGGGATTCCATTTAGTTTTTTTGTGGGTTTTCTCCATGTACTTTGGCTTCCCCCTACATTCAAAAACATATTTCCTAGGTTAACTTAACACTAAAAAAAAAATTATAATTAATGGGAATGTGAAGGGTTGGTTATCTGTATATGCCATGCAATTGGCTGGAAACCAGTACATGGACTGCCTTACCTCTCATTGAAAGTCAGCTGGGATGGACTTAAGCTCACTTGTGGCCCTGATGAGAATAAGCAGTAAATATGATGACTGGATGGACGTCAGGAGTCTATAGACAATACAACATACACAGTGCTACCTTAAAATTTAAGTTAACGGTTATATAATTTGCAGTTCTACGAAAATGCCTCTAAAGTCCCACTCATACTCATACCACTCATACTACTTGGCTAACTACATTAGCTAAAAAGGGGAGGAGGAAGTATGTCTGCTGTGTGAACGTTATGCATCCCCAAAGTGACCCCCATGCGCAGAAGAAGATACAATGTCGCATATGGTACATCGAAGGCAAATAAACATTGTGTAAAAGTGGAATATTTTCCACAAACAATAAGTTCAGCTTGGTGACATGCTACTTCTGCCATCTCAAGGTGCCACAGTGAGTCATATGTTTAAAGATTGCATTATTTGCATACTTATTTATTTTTTAATGTAAAGAATAAACCATTCCATTTTTATAGTTTTTGTTCCAACGGTACTATCTTGATTTATGTATATTATTTTACAATCATAAAATTGTTGTATTCGTGCACAATAATATTCATGAATATTTGAGGAAGATCAGCTGAACATATAGGCTATAAGAGCCCTTTAAAAAGCCCTGATTTCACACTTCACCTCAACCATCTTGTGGTCAGATATATTTAAACATGAATAAGATTCTTTAATGGACACAAAAGAATAATATTTGAAAATCTGAGGATTCATGTAAAAGTACCTGCCACCTGCAGAATACTATCTTCTAGAAGAAATATGCCCTTGCTAGTCTGCACGTTGTTCCCATTTCAGTGAGGACTGTAGAGATAAATCATCCACTTCCTTTCTGCTCTTTTATAGAGTGTTGAAGAGCTGTTTGTTGCCTTTCAGACACTACAAGCCTTAATACAATACTTGTACCCACTGGCACCAATGAGCCTAGAGTTGTATGTTGTTGTTTAAGAGACCAAGACACAATCAACTACAAGGACTTTGCAAGGCCAGTGTTGGTCCTGGGGACTAGGTCATCCGTTGCTTCTGGTGGCCACAGGCTTCGGAAAAAAATAATAAACACAGGGAACTCATGATTTTTGACTGGTGTGTGGCTAGATGGATGTCTTAGTGTCTGCCTTGAAATTACAGAATGTTATTTCATGCATCATCAAAATATTTTTTTCTTCAAAGCTTGTAATAGAAATTACATAAGTTAAATGTTGGAATTAATGTCAAATCATCAAATACAAAGTATGTTTGGAATCAAAGACTGTTCTAATAGGTTTCTTTCATCCTTGAATAGAATACTTCTGTAAAATACAACCGTTAAAAAAAAAGAAAGATCAAAATTGACTTTTTAGGTTTAAAGGCCATCTTTTTTTTCTCATAGAAACAATTCTCAGACCTTCTCACTTCCAGGTTTAGTTGGGCCCACAAGCAGCAGGGAACTTGGGCAGGATATTTTACTCGATGATGCGCCAAAGTCGTGCAACTAATATGCCATTTGAATTTGGTTTTGTAAAGTGCACACATTACTTGAGATTTCTTCAACAAGCGTCAAGTAAAATTGAAAGTTTGGCTGCAGGTTAAAGGCCGTAACAGGAAGTAAATAAAACTGATTTATGTATTTATTTATTTTTAAACAACACTTTAAAGTATTTAAATTAATCTCCAGATTTAACGCTTTGATTTTGAAAGCCTTAGTATTTACCCCTGAAAAAAGTTGTAACACTCGCAAACGAGCTAAAATTGTGAAATGCTTGGCATTCCAAAAAGTAGAATTGTACTGTAAAAGAAACTTTACCATAGTTCCCTAAATTAGAACGAACAACATATATTTTACAATCACATACATGGTCTTTGTCCGTTTGCTAGAAGTTTAGTTTCAATAGGCATCAGGAGTTACAAAAAAAGGAATTGATGCAGCACTCCATACTGTCCAACTGATGTGTTTGACTGAAACTTAAAACAGTCCTCCGAGGTCAAAAAGAAAATAGACAATAAAAGACACCTTGACAATCAACTCCCACAGAGCTGCAGTCAAAGAAAACAATCCATAATTAGAGCTACCTGTCACTTTAAAAAGTGAAACCTTGTCTTGGAATCCATTGTTGTGAAATGGCCATAATCAATTGCTTGAAAGGGCCTCATACAAGCATAAAAGGCTGATGTCAATACTAGAAATGTACAGTACAATCCAGAATAGAACTGCATACCCACCCGCATGGAGAGTGTTGACTGATTTTCACTCCCTACCTTTGGTCAGAAAAGATGAAAGCCACATGCCACTGACTTCAAATTATTCAAGGAGCGTCCCCCTTTGGAAAGAGTCCGATTTTCCCGCTGCTCACCTTTGTTTCTGCCCATCAGCCAGCAGTCTGGACAGAAGGTCAGAGAGCTGATCCATGCCAAAATAATTTTTACCCCTCCACCCCCTTTTTCTCATTTTCCCTTTCAAATATTCCGATTTTGGAACCCCTAATGAGAATATGTTACTCCCAAATACCATCTGTTCTGCCTGCACATTAAAAGAGCGAATAAAAAACATGTGACATAATTTCAATAAGACTGATTAATCAATGTCATTGGGTTGTTGCCCTGTGGAGAAAGTGTATTACTGTGTGTCTTCAATATGTTTTTAGAGTATAACCAAAAGGAATCCAAATATGTCTCATAAATGTTGTAACTTTAGTGTTATCACAATATGGTATAAACAAGCTTGACACTGTTAATGGGCTTTTTTTTTTTTAATATCACTGAGCATTATTTCTTTCCTATGTCTGATACTGAGCTTTTTAATGTAATCAAAATTTAAAGTCTACTGATATGAAAATGATGACGATGATACAATAATGTAAATGGAGGAGAAAAAAGTCATAAGATGGAAAACTGCAGGTCATGTTAGAAATATGAATCATGGAAGGACCCTCAATAAATATTCCATCCCAAATTTACTTAAAAGTTCATTCTAAGAAATGACCATACTTATGCTACTCTCTTTCTTGGCAAAGTAGTCAGTTCCAACAAAGGGAGCAAATCTATATGATCGAACTGTGGCTCAGGAAACATTACATTTGTGTTTCACTCCATGCTTTCTTTGCAGTCTTTGAGCATTTCACTTATGAGTTGTTTGAAGATATGAGCTATCATTTTTGCCTTGACTTGCGATCACTATCTTGCGGTAGGTGAACTGTTTTGTGGCTGTGAACTAGGGCTGAACAAATAATCACATTTAAATAAACTTTGTAACATAGTATAATATAATTTAAAAAACTGCAAAGGCTGGAATCTTTGGTATTAACTAAACGCACACACACGCACACAAATAACTTCCTCCCTTTCATCATGTGTGCAGCTTTTGAGCTTGGAGCTTTTCATTTTTGATCAGTGTTGTGGGAAAACATACATGGCTGCAAGGAAATATGCTGAGCCTCTTGAGACTGAGAAGTCACCAAATGACATCACATTTGACTCATAATTTACACATCAGAAGGCTTAGAGTTCTCAGTCGAGCAACAGCTCCACAGTGAGTACAGAGCACTGTAATTATTAGAAGCCCAAACATCAAAATTAACAAATATGCTTGCTTTGCAGATTTGTCACCAAATCAAATCTTTAATCAAAACATATTTCCCTAGCGTTTGAATACTTAAATTAATCTGATGACTAATTTTCTTCCCTATGACTTAATGTTTCTATGATACAAATGTGTTTGCAGATAAGGATTTGTCAGTAAAAAGGATAATTTAGAATGTGAGAAGAGGAAGCGTCACCATCATGACCAAAATTAAATTTAAAGAGAACCTGACACAGAAATTGCATTTTTTTAAATTATATTTTTGATCATAAAAATGCTTTGCCTCAGCCTAAGTCCCTAGAGTTGTGAGAAAAACGACCCATGTTTCCATTGCCTATGGCCAGGACCGGACTGGGACTCATTTCCAGCCCTGGAGTTTCATGGCTTAGACTGGCCCACTTTAGTTTACAGTGTTTTACTAAAGATATCTAATTTTATATGTAATAATGTATCATTATAAAATATATTGACATTCCAACCAGCGTCAATAGTAATGTTGTAGGCCTATATGATCAAAAATTTAAATAACAACTTACTAGATCACGTGTTCATTCATAGTTTTGATACCTTCAGTGAAACTCTACAATGTAAATAGTCATGTAAATAAAGAAAATGGCCTGTAATGTATATATATATATATATATATATATATATATTAGGGGTTTAGCTGTTTATATATTCGTCCCGATCTTGGGCGCAGTCTGGTGTAAGTGATTGGATTCCGATATTGACCAGGTTTTTCATCCATCCAGAAGAGAGAGTAATGCGGAGACAAGAGAGACAAGAAACATAATCGTGTTTGTTTTAGGAAGGTTCCACTGAGTGATGAACACTGTAAAAAAAATTGAAAGTCACTAAATTGACTCCTTTTCTATTCAGACAGAGCTATCTGGCTTGTAGAGGTGTGTGTTTCCACTAAATAAAAATTTCCTTTTAAAATAAAGTTCCCAGAATGTGCAACACACACATCTCTTAACCATCTGCTTAGTCTGCTAAAACATCTCTTCATGATTCTGTTGGCAGGGTCCACTGAAAACACCTCAACGTTCAGCAATCACACTTTGCCGAGAAGAACAGTCAAAATCTTGTTTCAGTACTTCTGCTCAGTTGTTTTAAGACATCCAATGCTCCCGATTAGAGATCTTCTCAGAGTTTGTAAGAGTCATTTGTAAAACACAAAACTTTTGTGTTCTTCTTGCTGCAAAAATGTTTTACATCACTGATAGCGTTGTCACCAATTCAATGTTTCAGACCTAATTGCTGGCTACATGAAAGAATGTTTTATTTTGATACCTTTCACTTGTGCTGGTTTCTTTCCACTCGACCGTGAGAGTCTTGTGGAAGTGGAGCAAATCTTTTTTTTTTTAGTTTGGATGTCAGTGTCCTGAGTAGTTTTGTATTTGCTTTTGCTTTTTGTTGCAGTCACACATTGCTTTTTCCTCTTTGTGGTTGAACAGACATTCAGCGCAGGCCAACCAGATTCCTTATTAATTTGTTAATGCTCACCTGTGGTTGTTGTTCGGTGTCTCATATCTTTTGGATTTGCTCCCAGCATTTTCCAGGGAGGACTACTGGATGTTTCCATGGGATACAACCATCCTTGTGGAGCTAAATAGCCAGCCGTCTGTTTGACTACTCCTGTCCACCATTTTGAGACATTGGTAAAGTGGTTTCCCCAATTGTCCATGTACCTTTATATAGGCCTACACTTTAAGGCGGTGCAGTCATGCCATTTTCTTCAGTGGAAAATGGAAGCATCTTGCTTTTAGTCTTGTTGCTAACACTGTAGCTGCCTTGTTATAATTAGCAGGTCGTGCTTATGTTATCGTGAGGAGGTAACAAAAAAATTTTCAATACGGCCACGGCTGACAATTAAAAAAAAAAGATATAAAAAAGATATAAAACACAGGCAGACGAGTATGTAGGAGTCAAATCTTGTGATTACCATATGGGTAAAAAAAGTATATCATGAGAAAAATGTAAGCAAGGGGCGAGAGCAAGCAAAGCGCAAACAGCAACGCATCTATATTATACGAGAGCAGGAAGCAAAATCAATGATGACTTCTACTGGTTGATAACCACTAAAACAGATTAATTGTCTCCATTTAGATCTATGACTCCCTGCAACAAAAAAACACAGATAAAAAAAAACTACATACTGTAGATGCAGAGAATTTAAAGAATTCAGTATTGCATTATGAAATTTACTAACTATCTTTAAAGTCTGTTTCCAGGCAAACAAGAAAAGGGGATCCTGGCATATAGTTTTCAAAATGATTTTTTATGTGCTGTCAAGCTATATGGCCTTTCTGTTCCAGTGTCTCAGGCACGTCCCACCTCTGAGCAGTCTATATACAAAAGGATGCACAATGCTTCCTTCCATTTATCCTCCATTATTAAGTGTTCTCAATTTCTGAAGAGCTTGTTTCAGTAAATCAGGTGCTGGTACCTCTGGGTCTACAAGCAATGGGAGTGGTTTCTCTTAAATCAGTTCCGTGTGGTACCATCAGTCTGCCGTTTATTGAGTAACAAAAAACAAAGAGGATTCATTTTACTTGTCAAACAAAACAACATTTGGAACTATCTCCAAATGTTACACTATTATCATAGCAATACTGCTCAACAGGCACGCAACCCAAGTTTGGGAGAGCGGTTCCATTGGATAGACTGCCCAACAGTACAGCAAAAATGTGTCAAACATGTATGAGATAAGCATTACATTATCAAATGTACCGGTAACTGTGATACTTAGCCTCTGCTGAGCTTTCTAGAGGTGGAGTCTGATAGTTGAATAATCATTAAATAATCAGTACCTGTACGATTTTTATTTATTTATTTATTAATTTATTTATTTTATTTAGACCAACATCTTTCTTTTGGTCCACAGGGCGACTGTTGTTCTTGACTTTGAGCTTCTGTATTGAATGATTAAATTTTTTTCTGTTGAAGTGAACATTTGAAAAAAATCCTGAAAATTACCGCCGCTAACCAACATAGCTAACTAGCACTATACTGCCGAGGTACCCTACTTTGTTCAGTGTCCACCTGTTTAGATGTCTCCTGTGCATTTTGGTCTTCAGTCTGTTCAGTGTCATTTAAACACTCTAAAGGGAAACCAAATGACATATAAAATTGCGTAAAGTACCTTACTTTCCGACCACAAAATGGACAAACATCTCCTGGACTCTTGAAAATTCTAATCACTATGCTCAGTTACGCTATCACTCCCGTCTCTTCCTGTCAATAAGGTACATTCCTTTTCCTGGTTGGGGCAATTGGAATTTGTTCTGCTTTTGTTAATATGTTTTCTAAAATGTAATTTTGTTTCACCTTTTGTTCATTTATTTTCTTAAAAGTACATTTGTTTCATACAATGCAAGTGTTTTCACAATATATTGTGTTCTTTCTAGCAGTAGCCTGATACAGTATGTGCTACCACTGCCTGGTATTTGGAACTGTTGATTATCACAACAACTTGGACTAAGGCCCTAATTCTGGCATAAGAAAAACATTTCCAAAATATGGTGCTTCCATTCCAATGCTTCACTATCATTCGTATGGCAATCTTCGGGGGATGAGGCGCCGTACCTTTTTGGATTCATGAGCAACCTTGGGGTTCCACGCCGAGCACAAGTAGTGCAAAGCGCGGATTAACTGTATGCATGGGTCAGTTTTTAATATTAATTTGTGAAATTACAATGCATTGATTTTAGTGAGTTTTGTACACAGTCATAGCCATTAATTTAATTATTGTACTAATCATTTAGTGTGGTAGAGACATGTGTCCTGCACACAGTCCTGTTGTAATGTTCCTGACAGAACTTTAAAATATGAAAATTCAGATCTATTGTTCAGGAAGTGGATTTATTTTGGTTGGCAACCTTGTTTATATTTTTCTTCCGTGTTACAAAGAGTGTTGTGACAGGAGAAAAATCTACTACTGAGGTAAACAGGATGTATGCTCAGATAATACTTCATGTATCTAACGTTTGAAAAGCACCTACCTCTGTCGTGCAGTAGAGCGTTTGACAATGCTCACTGAACAATCCACAACTGCGCACTGAACATGGCGGCAGCTTTTCACCCATCATTTCTAACAGGGTAGTCATCAAGCCAACATCGCCCCAGAGAATAAGTATTTAAAAGCTGCATTGGTTGGGTCATTATATTATTGGTTTAATCTGTATCCATATTATAAAAATATTGCTATTATTACTGACTAAATCAAATGTCCTATAGAAATAAAATAAAAAAAGATGTTAACTTGTGGAGGCAGTAGTTAATTGTGTGCATGTGGTGCAATTAAACAACTACTTTTCCGCTTCAAGCACACCTTAGTGTAGCTCATTGGAGAATCCACTGCACAGTACATTAAATTCAGAGATGCCTTATCTTATTTTCACACAGAGGTGTCACAGTTTTACTTGGATAGGGGTCAAAGTTCAATTTCAATTAAGTTACGACCTATTTTCTTATGAATTCCATGTCAGTTTAATTTCAGCTGTATCAGCTGGCATGACTACAAAGACACTGTAGCAGACATTTTATTTTCCAGTTATTCCAGTAAGGGGAGACTGGAGAGTTATTGAAGTGATTCCTTTTTTTTCTTGTGTAGACATGTTTTTCCAAAAAATAAAAATCCTACGGCTTTCCACAAACACAATTTTGCCATCTTTACAAAGATGTCTGTATGCCCGGATAAAAAAAAACAAATCTAAACCCATAAAATCACTGCTCCTCTTTGACACAAACCACTGAATGGATGCTGTGCAATACTGCAGGCTTCCTCGTGTTTATACTTTTTCATAAATTCAACAACTTGTACATAAAGCTGCATCTTACTTATGTACTGTAGATGCTTCAGAGTTCTCTTTTCTTGCAGTTCACTAAATTGACATGTTTTCGCAGAAGAAATGTACACTCAGCTTGAAAAGCGAATTCTTTAGAAATAAGTCATGTCGATTTACAAAAAAATAACCCTTTTAATGTGTGGACAACTTCAAGAACCTCCGCTAAGTCTTTGGCACTACAACAGAAAATGAACAATGACTATAACTAGTTGTCTTCCCCAGATCCTCATCCCGTGCAGGTCATGTTTGTACTGAATTGTATACAGTGGTGATACTGTATGTTGCTGTGCATCATTAAATGAATAAAGTGAAAATTTGTTTTCATTTCAAACACAGACAAATTGAAAATGATAGCGGACTAATTCTGTGCTCCCAGCAAGTAGAAAATATTTTGCAAAGCCCCAACCCGAAGTCTCAGAGAGCCCCACTGCCACCTACTGCAGTGGATGTATAATTACACTATATTGTAGTATAGGAGAGAGAAAAAAAAAGTTCCTTGATAATGACCACAAAAAAAAAAAAAGAATTCCAGTGAATACAATTTATTTATATTCAGAAACAGTTGGTGTTAGTCTTAATACTGCTACAATTGCAGTAGAAATATTTGGTTTTCAATTTGTCAACATGTGCAATTAAAATCCTTTGAATGTATTAATTGCATGGATACAAAGCAACATCTCAACACAGTATACATATTTACAAATCACTACAATCATGCACTGAGAGTAAGGAGCTTGGGGGTTGTTGTGATTGAGGCTGGGGAAGCCTACTGAATCAAAAATCAAAAATCTTTATTGTCATTGTGCAAGCATAACAAAATTTGTTCCAGCAGCTTTCGGCACAATTTAAAAAGGGACATAGTATAAAAACACCAAACTAGACTACATAATAAATAATTAAATAATTAAAAATAGCAGACAAATTGTGCAAACAGGCAAGATATTGGAACATTTTGTTAAAGTGCAATACAATGTGGGTCTTTGCAGTTTAAAATACATAATCCGTAGGTGAGCGGAGGGTGATGATTGGCTCTGCTAAAATATTCTTACAATTGTGCAGGTTAAAAAAGTTGATCATGTTTGACATTCATTTAGTTCCACTTGAAACATAAAGCATAAAGTGGACATGTGTTGTGATTTTAATCATTCACACACAGAGATGATTAATTTGGGACACACATCATTAATTAACGTATCCATGAAAACACGATAATGAGGAGCAAACATCTCCTCGCTATTGCTCCTTGGGTGATTTCCTCAACTGCTTATTGGGGTCTGTGGTGGAGCAAAGTTACGTATTCATCCAAGGAAGACTCAAAATGGAGAAAACGAAACACAAAATGAAACCAAGTCCACAATTAAATCACTGCATAAGCTACAAAAGAAAAATATATTTCAATTTCAAACCATGACAAGTCTTAATATGTTCACATCAGAATTCACTTTTCAGGAAGTGGTCGTTTTCATACATATATTGATTATATCAATAATAAGTATCAAGCTTGCATTGACACAAGCGTGACGAGAGCAACACAGTACTTTCATTTTTGCTCTTGTATGCACTGTTGTGGTTTCCTCCAATGTTGAGCTCGCTTGCAGGCATACTTTGTTCCCCCCGGCCCCTTGTGTTTCAGTTTTGCTGTCACGTGACTCAGCCGCGCAAACAAGCAAGCTAACAGGCGGCTGGGGTCCACCCGCCCACCAGCACACATAGAACGCAAGCATCCACAGAGATACAGAGCAGCTCGCCAGACTTGCTCACAGAAAAACTGTAACCAAAACCTTTGTTCTGTACAAATTGTCAGTTGATTTTTGTAGTGTACTTTAGGAGAAAAAATATATTCAAAATAATGCAAAATTCCACAAACACAAACAGGAATTTCTCTGCTGGTGATCGCAAATTGAGAAAGCACTGAGGAATGTATAAGATCTTGTTAAGAGCTCTTCTGAAACTCAAAAAGGAGACTGATTTGATGACTCATGTTCATGCTGTTGCTCAGGAGAAAAAGAAATAGGAGCAATATATAATATATATTGTTTCTAAATGAGATCCTCTTACTTTCACAAGACACTTCAAACTAAATATTAATGTGTGATGGCTAAAGTTACATATATATATATACATATATATATATGTATATATATATATACAGTATATATATATTTTTTTCACATTAACATAACATCTTGTCTTTTACCTCCCACCTCTAGTGATAACACAGACTAACGATATTCTGACTTTGAGAGTTACTTTCCCACAGCAAAGGTTAGTTCCTTTCAAACAAAAAACAAAATAGAAGCAATGAACCTTTGGGTGAATGAAAATGAACAATAATAAAAGCCTAACCCTAACCCTAATAATAAAAGACGGTATGCACAAAAGAGACGAGTGTAGATACTGTAAATATAAATTAAGATGCAGTTCAGCAAAAGATTAAAGCTCCACTCTTTAACTGACATTGTATAAGATATACAAGCGACTTTTCCAATTATGCAAGTTGTATTACTGACAGGATTATTATGACTGTGCAAAAACTACATATGCACCTCTACGTTTTCTGTTGAAAAGGTCTCCGACCAGTCACAGATCATTGTATATCAAAGCCAGTATCACACACCGTAAAAGATATGACTTTTTTTTCACCAAGAAATATGAACTTTATGGTAAAATAGCAGGCAAGTTATTTATCACTTAATGGTCTCAAATGTATTCGTGTAATTTTAACCACATTTGTTTTTCGTGAATTTGGCCATAGGTAGTATCAATAATTTGGCACATTTGCTGGATTTCTTCTTTGTTGGCCCTTCAATACAGAGAAACATGCATGCCTACCTGTGATTTTGCATGTACGTCTTCTACACATCTGAAGAGAGCAACTCTACGTGGCCACTGGATGTATGCTTCAATGTTCCTATGAGACGGACCCTGTGTTGGTCACTGTCTTTCAAAACAGAGTCATCCTAAGTGCTTGTCACGTAATGTTGAATTGATTTTTGGGGAGATGAAAAACAATGTCTCTAATAGTTTTTATCAGAGCAGAAATAACACCATTCACATGTACTTACAGTACTTAGATTTTAGGTGTCCATGTGTTTAATGTGCTATTGCTAATTTCACTTCACATGGCAAAGCACATCACTGACAGATAGTAAAGCTCCCTGATGTGATAAGGATACTGACTGCATGTATAATCATCGATTGATGCTTTCAAGAGTCTTTACCATCTTTTTTATTACCATTACCAGCATTTGTTGTACTTACCTCAACAAAAATATAAATGCAAAACATTTTCCCTACACATGTTCATGAATGTTGGCATCAAGGTGGATCAGGTATATTTCAAAATAAAAGGTTTGCAAACTTGTTTTTTGGGGAGGGAAGCTAGCTAACTACATAGCATGACATGAGTGGGACATTTCACGACGAAAAAACGAGCTCGGAATAAATTAAACATGACAAAATAAAGTTTCGGCAAGCTGAAGAAAGTACACAAGCCGGACAGGAAGTCGAGCGTCTGCATCAAGGTAGATCCGGTATATTTCAAAATAAAACTGCTTGCGAACTCATTTTTGGGGGGAGGAAGCTAGCTAACTACATAGCATGGCATGAGTCAGACATTTAAGACAAAAAAACGAGCTCAGAATAAATTAAACATGACAAAATAACACTATTTAAACACTAAACATACTTACCCATGATAGAAGAGCCATAGTAGAAGTCCCAGAAATAATGTCCAAAAGCATATTGATCATGTGACAACAGGCAAGTGTGGCTATTTTTTACCAATAGGACTCTATATACACGGTTGTTATTGCGTGAACTCAACTCTCAACTATACAATGGCAAGAACAGCATGAGAGAAAAGGCCCACAGCCACATTCTTTCAACTTCGACTGTTTCTCCTGCACCTGACTACATAATTTTATTGACTCTGAACTGTGCATGATAACAGCAGCAATGAGTTGGTTCATACGTCCAAAACAACATCATGAATAATGAATGATCATCAAACAAAGAACACATATTATCATATTCAGAGTCTCAGTTTACAGGTATGGCATTTGTGCTCCAGTAGCCACGCCCATCCAGGAGCAAAACTGCAATCAAAAGTTATCCATCCATCAATCCATAATCTCAACCGCTTATCCTCACAAGGGCCGCTGGCATGCTGGAGCCTATCCCAGCTGTCTTCGGACAGTAGACGGGCTACACCCTGAACTGGTTGCCAGCCAAAGGCAGGGCACACACATATGAACAATCGTTCACACTCACTAACACACCTACCATCAATTCAGATTGTTCAATTAATCCAACCAGGCATGTTTGGAGGAATAGGAGGAAACCGGAGTACCTGGAGAAAACCCACCCAGGCACAGTGAGAACATGCAAACTCCGCCCAGGAAGCTCGTAATCAATCTCATGACCTCTGCACTGCAAGGTAGACGTCCTAACTAGTCAACCACCATCCCACCCACAATCAAAAGTTAAATCATGTTAACTTGGTTTGAGAATGAATATTGGTTCAGAAGTCATCCATCCATCTATCCATCTGCTGGAGCCTATCATAGATGATTTTGGGCAAAAGGTGGGGTAAGCTACACCCTGGACTGTTTGGCAGCCAATCACAGAGCAAAGTGACACATGCAATTTAGAGTCTTCAATGAACCTTTCAAGCATGTTTTTGGAATGTAGTGGGAACCCAGAGTACCCAAAGAAAACGCATGCAAGGACGTGGGAGAACCCACAAACTGTGACAGGAAGGCTGGGATCCGAATTTGAAACCCTAACTTTACCACTGTGAGATGGATGTGCTAACTACTCGTCCATGCTGCCTGTTTAGAAGTTCAATGCCACTTTTTTTTTTAAGTCTTAACTTACAAGCTTGTAATGGTGGTCAGTAGGACAGCAAAGTCAAGTTGCTGGTTTTGCACCCTCCATACTTTATTTCATATCTTGGAACACCTGTACATTTACAGCCCAGGAAAATGTCCTTTTGTCCAATAACAGGTCTTTTGCTATAAGCCCAATCTCGAAATGCATTATTCTTTACTCAAAACTAACCCCAGACAAATGCAGACTCAGAACAAAGCTATAGTCATTGATCTTCTGCAAAGTCAGTTGAATCTCTCAACAATGAACCGGCATGTCTTTGTCTACTCCAAGGTTAAGTAAAAATTATATTTTATGGATATTGTGTGAACTTTTTGTTAATGCTAATGTTATGCAAACCTTTCTTTGGCTGGCACAGCAAGCTAAAAAGCCAACCGGGCTAGGTACTGTATTTACTCCTTGTTTCATCGTTTGCATATACTGTAGGTCAGTTCTGAGATGTTCAAATTGGACATCACGGGTCAGTGGATACAACCTGAAGTTCCTTGAAGTATATGCACTCCAAACTAAGGTGGCAGTAATGTGCCTAAATCACAGTTGGGCTAAGAGCTTTATCTACGGCACTGTTTTTGTATTATTTGATTGCTTTTGGGTGAAATATACAGTACAGACCAAAATTTTGGACACACACACACATCTCATTCAATGTGTTTGCTTTATTCATTGCTTTATTTAGTACATAACTCCACGTGTTCATTCTTAGTTTTGAAGCCTTCAGTGAGAATCTACAATGTAAATAGTAATGAGAATAACGCAACACATTGCATGAGATGTGTGCGTGTGTCCAAACTACTGGCCTGTACTGTATATATACACAGAATTTGGTCATCTTCAGTTATTTTTTTTTTAAAATATATATATGTAAATGATTGTTTAAAAAAAGTCATGTAAAAAGCCTCTAACATCATATGTATTTTGTTCAAACAGCTCTCCTTCTGGCAATTTGTTTTTCTTTCTTTTAGCTAAAACACAATCTTGGCAGAGTAAACAAGCAATTTTGATTAGCTAGAGTTGAGTGGGATACGCACAGTATTCCTTCTGCTTGAAACCCACATGGCATACCCAACACGATTATTACATTATCTAATTCCATCCCAACACATGTATTATTCAGGCTCTGACAACATAATACTCTGAGGAAAAGGAAGAGATCTGCGTGAGTTGAGTCATCTCCGAAAGCCACAGCGATGCGCTTTCTTCATTCTGTCTAAACGTCACAATTTCAGGGTTGTCACCATCAAATTATTGCAGAGCACGGTGTGGTGAAAACTTATCATTTAAAAGTTGGATGCAGTCTTGTGTTAGGAAGTCACATTGTTAAAGTCAAGCAATATGTTTTTTTATGAGGGTGCTGAGAGTATAACCAATAATCTATGCTGAAGTATGACCTTAAAGAAGGTTATTTGCCCTTGCCACTTCAGGAACAACCTCCCCCAAGAGACTTGTATGTCTTGCCCCTTCCAAGAAACAAGGTCAGCTGGCGTCCAGTGCACCTATTTACCATCCCTTAAGGACATAGACATCAACATCGAGTTGTCATTCAAGCCGAGGAACTCTTTTGACAAACATAATATGCAGGTGTGTATGTGACATTGGCTGATTAACACATAGATGCAACCAAACAGTGATTACATTGATTGATCCTTGCAACATTAATTGAGCATCCCGTGGCATCACTTTAAAGACTTAAGTATTTCCTCCAGTAAAGATGCTATTGTCTCAAAGGCCACATAAACTAAGATGAAGCGTGTTGCTCTTACTGATGGCTCCCATGCTGCATATAAAACCAGAACCAGGAAGATTGGCCACCAGAAATCCACATCTGATGCAAAAGTAAAAAATTGAAATCAAGCCTACTATTAAGAAAATGAGCTCAGAACTCGTTCGTCACAAACAGAAGGTAGATTCTGTCACACTGTGTTCAGCATTTGAAAGAGCAATCTTAGTTTGTACATTAATGGCATCCATTAGTGCTGCTTTCTGAGAACCAGGTACAAAAAAATATATAGCGAGGGATAGTATTGAATAATGCGTGTCAGTGCTCTTTATATGCCAGGGACACTGAGACGGTCAGGACAGTTATGGAGACAAATGAATGATGCAACACTGTTCAGCTTTGAGGAAAAATAATATCAAACGCTGACACATGGATGGACATATCTCTACTCTGTCATTTAGATGCGTCCCCACATCATCTAGCATGAAGTATGCTGATGTATGTGTGCGTCGTTTGTGTCTGTGCTGCTGTATATATTGTGTGAGGTGAGACATGAGCAGTAATATGTGAGCAAGGTTTGGCCTTTGCTGCTATAAAGTAGGATGGGGATGTGATGGCTACAGTCTTACTAACAATAATGATATGCAATGATAACAGCCTCCACCCCTCTCCCCATCACATAGTTATTTTTTTCTTTGCTGTTTATTTGTTATTGAGCATTTGTGGATGTGTGGACCATCTGCTGGAGATAAATCCATTAGCTATTAGTGCAGATCCAAGATTTTAAAAAAACAAACATTTTTTTTTAATATATTTATTGACGGGGATAATATGTGTTCTGCAGTGGTGTAGTGGTCCCTGGAGAAGTGGATATATTACTCAATTTTTTCGCATTTATTTTTAAGTAGTCCAGAAAAGCATGCTATTTTGGAAACAGTGTCATGGAAGAAAAATCTGTCAATGTACTTGCTTGCAATAATAGAATTATCATGACGTGATTAATTAAAAGCAGGTTGTAATTAATACTGGTAACACAAGCAGCCTGAATTGATGTAACATGTATTTATCATGAAATTTATCATCAAATATACAGTATAAATAATGTTGTAAAACATTATTTAGTGAATAACGGGAAGAAAAAAAGAAGAAGTGAAAAACAGCCACTATTAGACCTCGGTATTGTTTTAGGCCAAATCTTAAAATATTTGTCTCCAGTCTTGTGTTTTAACTTTTTAACATTAAAATCAACTTGTAGGTTAGTGTGTAACCAGCGGAGCCCAGCCTTGGGATCGAACCCACACGATGATCTAGTCTTCGATGTATGAGCACAAAGCGCTTCCGTTGAGCAAAAAACCCAGAGCCACTATTTTGTATATAACAATAATAGTAATAATAATATTAATAGGTTACTATTTGAAGGATTATTTTCCTCGGCATAATCCGCTCTACCCTGCCTCCGATTGGCTCATCAGTCCTCATGCCTAAAGTTAGCCAATCTAATCAGCGAAAGCAAATGGTATCAGCCAATTAGGGGCAGAGGAGGGTGGACCCTGGCTTCACCTGAGTAAAAAAAATGGTAATTTAGCTCGCATAAAGGCTACTGAATGTTGATCAGGGGATTTAGAAATTAATATGTGCAATGCTGACTGAAAAAGAAGTGGGTATACACCATGCATATACCCGTGTGTACGCTGGACAACACCACTGGTGAATCAGCAACATCAGTGAGTTAGATTGTTAGATTTGGGGGGGCTACTGTTGAGAGCTAAAGGCTACTATTTATTTAATGGTGATGTCTCATAAATGTACTTGGATGTGCTGAGGTTTTATTAATAATCATCTATGCCACAAGTGGACTCACCAAAACACAGGAAAATCACAGTCATGGTTGTATCAAGATCCCTGAGCCAAATGGATGTTGTACAAATCAACCCCATGCCTTTTTGAGGGTGTTTTGTACCTGTTGCAGCTACTGTGTCCAGAGGCATTTCCAAATTCAACTAGATATACAGTATTAATCTGAGATCTCTGCAAGTAAAATGTAGTATGTCCTCTACATAAAGAGCCCGCGGCACAATCCCAGCACAGCAAAACGACGAGCGGGTTCGGTAGGTGGCAGTCGTGTCCTTTTTGCTCGAAATATTAGCGGTCGAATCTCACATATTCACTGCGCCTCAAACTCTTTTCACCCACGATGTCACTGGTGCACATTCAAACAACGAATTGAACCCATAACCAAAGCTATTAAGTAACACACATTTTGCAGTAAATGTGTGATTTTCAAACTGAGTATGCCGTTTCGGGAGCAGTGCAAGTTAAAGTGAGCAACATGTCGACTGAGGGAGGAGAAGAGAAACAGCGTCTTGCCGCTCTGCTCCTGATTCAGCAGCGGTGACTGAGGGAGCACTTTGTCAAAGGGAGGTAACCCCACATGACTGCTTATCAATTCTACGCCTGTCCGATGTGCTGCACCGTCCGGAACACGCTGTGGGATGCTCCACATCACCGTTTCACTCAAGCCTCCATGCGCGGGCTGCAAGTCGGATCTTGTGGTCACAAACCCGAAGCGTTTGCAGCCCAGTGAGGAAGAGAAGGCAAGATAGGACACTTGAATGAGAAGCACTCTGCGCCCGTGTTTGGATCGCCTCAGTGGAGAGGTGAGACTTGATTTTGAGAGATTTACGCACGTGTGGCGCAGAGTCAAGCTCCTCTTCAGTGACTTGGGTCCAGTCTGCACATGATGATATCAATGCACGAAGGAGACGAGAGTATTTAGTCAGGGAAACGAAAATTGACGTCGAATGTGATGTTATAAAAGGCTTCTTGTGGATCGTTTCTGGACCCCCCCCCCCCTCCTCCTTTTTGATGTCCGTTTGTCAATATCGCGCATGATTTTCCTTTTGGACTCGTCGGGAATAAAACATTCTATGTGACTGAAGTTGTTCTTCAGCATAACGTTTCATCCATGTGAGACTTTTCTGCGCATCCATAAATCTTGAGGGACAACATAAACTCTAAAGCGACATGAGCTGTGCGATCAAATCTATTCAAATTCCGTGGGATTGACGGCTAAAAGTAATAAAGACTTGATGAGACGTGACATTTTAACAAGTGAGAGGATATTTAAAGAAATGCCACGTATGGATGCTGATATGCATTGAAAAGGACCCCCCTCCCTTCACCCCCAGGATGCATCAACGTGGAAGATGAACTACATATGAGGAGATTTATCCATATTGCACATTTACAGCACTGAAGGAATAACAAGTGTGCAAGCGTGGGACATTAATGGGTCGAGCAGTTGCAGCAATGGCACTTGTGGGTCCCTTAGCGCAAAGAGCATCGTGGAAAAGGGCAATTTCGGATATATCGCCATCATTTTGAGAGTTATTTCCAGACCTGGACTGATGGATGGAATGCTTTTTGGCATAAGAGTGTGGCTAAATAGCCTCGGATTGTGCAAGCTCGCCTGAGAATTGCGGATTTTTTTTCATGCAGTTTTTTGGTGCTTTGACAAAAAAGACGGATCGCCCTCAAAAAGCCTCAAACTGCAGGATCGCGGTCTACATGTATGAACAAGTAAGTGTGTGTATGTCTGTGTGCGTGTGTGCGCGCGCGCGCTTGCGTCCCTCTGCCTGTCTCACGTCTCACATATCGGCAAATTCTATTACAAATGTCACAGTTGTAACATCGCAAAGGCAAACTGTATAGTGCCTAGAAATCGACCTTTTACAACAAGGCGGTCTTTATGGTCTCAGACAATATATGATCATGCAATCTTGAAGTAAGCACTGACTTGGCAGATGATTTGAAAAGCTGCACCGCGCGTCCCTAGTCTTGCTGCTTTTCAATGCGTTCCCGCGGGATCGGGAAGATTTATAAGCTCACGTGCGGCATAGAAAAAACGTGGCAATAAGAATCGTAGGCACCACCATTGAATTGTAGACTGCACCACGTTGTACACCCTATGAATGCAAAGTAGGCAACAGCTATTTATTCATCACCCAACCAATCTGCAGCAAGCCAAATTCATTTGAGTGTATGGTAGAGCGCTTATTTTTCGACTTTTAAATAGGCTTGTTTGACATGAAAGTGTTTGTATTTCAAGAGAAGCACTGCTGTAATCACATGACTGGTTGTTAATCGTCAGATCTCGCCTGTCATGTTGTATCTTCCTGGCATGGCCTGGATCTACACAGAAGGCACTTGTGCCATGCCTCCATGGCTCCTTGTGATGGAGCTGTCCCCTTTTTGGGGTGCTGAAATAGAAAGCAGCCTTTCCTTTCTGGGGTGCCGAAATAGAAGGCAGCCTTTCCTTCCTTGCAGCATCATAC